>NC_083111.1:75606892-75974135 GCF_949774975.1 Lagenorhynchus albirostris | reverse complement strand
ATATCAAATATAAATAAGTCTGTAGTGGGTTGAAGAGTGGATCCCAAAATTCGTGTCTACTCAGAACCTCAGAATGTGACCTTATTTGGAAATAGGGTTTCTGCACATATAATGAGGTAAGTTAACATGAATCATATTGAATTAGAATGAGGCCTCAATCTAATGACTGGTATCCTTATAAGAAGAGAAGAGCATCTCCAGAGACACACACAGGGAGAAGGTGTGTGAAGATGCAGGCGGAAACTGGAAGGATGTGTCAACAAGCCAAGGATTGCCAGCAACCACCAGATGTGGGAAGGGACAAGGAAGGATTCTTCCTTAGAGCCTTCAGAGGGAGCAGGGTCCTTCTGACAGCTCCATTTCAGATTGCCAGCCTCCAGAGCTGTGAGAGAATACATTTGCTGTTGTTTTAAGCCACTCAGTTGTGGTACTTTGTTACAGCGGCCCTTGGGATCAAATATTATGAAAGCTTCCTCGTGTAGGTATGATTAATGATTAACACCATTTCTAGCCTTTCCCCCTCCCTGGAGGATGCGGGGGAGGGGGGGAGCTAGAGCTGAAAACTCCAACCTTCTGATCATGGCTTGGTCTTTCTGGTGACCAGCACCTCCATCCAGAAGCCATCCAGGAACCCAACCAGAGTCGCCTCATTAAAACAAAAGATGGTCCTACTGCTCTTATCTCGGGAATTTACAAGGGTTTTAGGAGCCCTGTGTCAGGCACTGGGCACAAAGACGAAAATATATATTTTCTATTTTCTCACAGACATCAAATGAGTAATTTCCTCTTAGTTTCCTCACCTGTAAAATGGGTTTAATAATAGTATCAGTTTCAGGGAGGGATGGACTGGGAGTTGGGGGTTAGTAGATATAAACTATTACATATAGAATGGATAAACAACAAAGTCCTACTGTATAGCACATGGAAGTATATTCAATAGCCTGAGATAAACCATAGTGGAAAAGAATATAAAAAATAAAGTGTATATATGTATAACTGAATCATTTCGCTGTACAGCAGAAATTAACACAACACCGTAAATACTTCAATAAAAAATAATAGTATCCACTTCAAAAGTTTGTCGTGAGAGTTAAATGAATTAATACATGTAATACATTTACACCACACTGGGACTCATGATAATTACCTATTAGGTGTTACCCTTTACTATGATAAATGCCCATGCTCCCAGGGTACCATGATCCCCTTTATTTTCATTACACGCTACCTTGGGCAATTTGGGGTTTTTTAAATTTTTTTAATTGAAGCATAGTTGATTTACAATGTTGTGTGAGCTCCTCCTCATTCCTGCTACTCTCTATATACTGATGATGTCCATCTTCCCCTGGATCACCACACTAGAGACCACAAAGCTTTGCCAAGCCCTCACCATTTACTTCTGATTTACCTCTCAGTCCTGCCTGACCATTCCATTTCTTTAAACTATCTCTTCGTTCAAGATCATTTTAATTATTGGAGGTCAAGGGCCTCACATCAAAGATATTTACTGATCTATTCCCTTCTACATTGCCCTCACTGCTGCTGGCCTCTTCGATCACTCAGTATTCTCCATACCAACTCTTTCAATATCCTTTCAGAAAGTCCCCTGTACCTTCAGCCAGTGCCCTCCCATTCTCCCACAAATAGAACTGACTTTTCCAAATAATTATCAAGTTTTCCATAATAATATTAGTTCATTTAATATTTTTCATAATTTAATTCAATAATATTTCTCTAGTTTACCTATTCAGTAGTTCTGGAAAGACTTCTCTTAGTGGAATGTAAATTTAATCACATCACTTCACTTATTACAAATGTATCAGCCATTCCCCATTGCTACCAAATGAACCCAAGCCCCTTGGAATGATGCACGTGGTCCCCCAACAGGATCACAGGAGCCAAAGAGAATTACTCTGAGTTTTTTAAAGAGAGTTTGCTGTGTCATGTTTCCATGCCTTTGTAGACAGTTCTCACTCTACCTAAAAGGCTTCTTCTCCCTCTCTTATCTGAAGATCACCTACCTACAGATAAAAGGACAAAAATGACAATACAAATACTGTACTTCTCAGTGTATCTTTTCTACTGACTTGTGTCTTTCTTATTGCAAAATATTCAATCAACGTGGTTTTTAAAAAGTATAATTAAATGTCTCATAAGTTTATATTTTTGTGACTTTTATTATAAAACGATCCACAAATAGTAAAATAATTAGTTGGCAAATCTCATGTATCAATGTGGGGTTTGCACAACCTGGTGAATGGTGAGTTTGAGATCTTTCTGGGAGGCACAGGACAATTATTTAAGCTCTAGAGGAACAGGCAGGGAGTTCTGCATTGTTTTTTTCAAATCCAAACCTCAAGGACTCTGATTTTGCTATTTGAATTTTGTCTATGACCACATAATTTAATGTACTAGCCTGGATGAAAGGATTGACTATCCAACCACTTTTTTCTCAAACTAAATTTGGTGAGTCAATGAACAAATCAAAGACCGGGATTACCTTTCCCTAGTAGTGTCTGAAAACACTAAAGTGATTTTATAAAAGAGAGAGTAAAAGAATAAAAGTAAAAAAGTAAGCTCTTATACCTAGTGCTTGGGATAATAATGAACCCGCCGTGTGTTCAGGAAACACAAAATAATTATACTTGTCTAATACACACCAGTCTTGTTTAGATTATCTAGAGTAAACCTACCCAAAAGATTCAAATAGCATAGATCTTCCTTTCCATACAGCACAATCTAAGTGAACCAGAATCACACCTCGTCTTACGTATTATCAGGGCAGAGAAAAAGATATGTGTAAGAGGCTGTAGTCACTATGGCCTAGTCAGTCCTAGGTACCAGACACCACTCAACACATTGTACGTGGACCAACCCTACTAGGATGGCCGTGCTATGCCCATTTCAGCAAGAAGGATACTGGTCTTCAGAGAAGTTAGGAAACCTGACTGAAGCCACACAGTGTGTAAACCAGGTGTTGCTGTTAAAATTATATGTGCTAATGCATATAAGGTGTTTTCTAGAAAAATGACGAGCACATAGCATGCATTCAATAATAGTCAATATTAATATTATATATAACATAATGGGTAAAACTTGACAGTTTGCAAGCTATATGTAGTCATGCCCATTAAATCAAGTTTCAAAATAACAACAAAGAAGAAAAATTATGGAAAGATAAGCAAGAACCTGCTAGTGAGAAAGGATATTAGAGGTTTGGTGAGGAAGGAAGACTTAATCATTTTCGCATAGGCACATATGCTTTTATTTAAGAAACTATAATGTTCTTTATCTGCTATAAATTAAGATCAGAATATAGATTTCAGTTTTAGCTAGAATGGTCTCAGTAGAAAAGGATGACACGATGAATTACAATTTAGGTTGGGGGGGAGGCTGTGGTCTCGGGGGAAAAGGTCACACAATGACTAATCTTAAAGTAATTCATCATCTGTTCCCATCTCTGTCCTCAAATCCCACACTATATCCCGACGTCAGGCAGGCAGGAATCCTGTCCTCCAAGTTCTCAGTCTCAAAATAAATCTGCCCACAGATCCACTCAAGTTAAAAATGGTTACACTGAACTTCTGCTTTGCAAGTATTCATTAAATCTTAGTCCTGTGTACACAGGAAGTTTTATTGGATTATTCCCTTATTTTGCTTCAAATATGAACTGCTTCATCATACTCAATAAACTTTTATCTATGTTTTATGTTGCAAATTTTTAAAGCTTTATGGAGGCTTAATTGATATACAGTGAATTGCACATATTAAAAGTGTACATTTGGGACCTAATGAAACTTAAAAGCTTTTGCACAGCAAGGGAAACCATAAACAAGACCAAAAGACAACCCTCAGAATGGGAGAAAATATTTGCAAATGAAGCAACTGACAAACGATTAATCTCCAAAATTTACAAGCAGCTCATGCAGCTCAATATCAAAAAACAAACAACCCCATCCAAAAATGGGTAGAAGACCTAAACAGACATTTCTCCAAAGAAGATATACAGATTGCCAACAAACACATGAAAGGATGCCCAACATCACTAATCATTAGAGAAATGAAAATCAAAACTACAATGAGGTATCATCTCACACCAGTCAGAGTGGCCATCAACAAAAAATCTACAAACAATAAATGCTGGAGAGGGTGTGGAGAAAAGGGAACCCTCTTGCACTGTTGGTAGGAATGTAAATTGATACAGCCACCATGGAGAACAGTATGGAGGTTCCTCAAAAAACTAAAAATAGGACTACCATACGACCCAGCAATCCCACTACTGGGCATATATCCTGAGAAAACCATAATTCAAAAAGAGTCATGTACCACAATGTTCAATGCAGCCTTATTTACAATAGCCAGGACACGGAAGCAACCTAAGGGTCCATCGACAGAGGAATGGATAAAAAAGATGTGGCACATATATACAATGGAATATTACTCAGCCATAAAAAGAAACGAAATTGAGTTATTTGTAGTGAGGTGGATGGACCTAGAGTCTGTCATACAGAGTGAAGTAAGTCAGAAAGAGAAAAACAAATACTGTATGCTAACACATATATATGTAATCTAAAAAAAAAAATGGTTCTGAAGAACCTAGGGGTAAGACGGGAATAAAGACGCAGACGTAAAGAATGGACTTGAGGACACGGGGAGGGGGAAGGGTAAACTGGGACGAAGTGAGAGTGTGGCATGGACTTATATATACTACCAATGGTAAAACAGATAGCTAGTCGGAAGCAGCCACACAGCACAGGGAGTTCAGCTCGGTGCTTTGTGACCACCTCGAGGAGTGGGATAGGGAGGGTGGGAGGCAGACGCAATAGGGAAGAGAGATGGGGATATATGTATATGTATAGCTGATTCACTCTGTTATAAAGCAGAAACTAACACACCATTGTAAAGCAATTATACTCCAATAAAGATGTTACAAAAATAAATAAAGTGTACATTTGATGAGTTTGGACACAGGCAAATACCCATGATACCATCACCACAATCAAGGTAACAGACATAGTACCTATAGTTTAAAATATGGTGCTTTGTACTTCAAAGTTTATTAAGAGGGTATATCTCACATTAAGTATTGTTACCACACACAAATAAAGGACACCAGGCACGGCTTCCCTGCCTGGCGCAGTGGTTGAGAGTCCGCCTGCCGATGCAGGGGACACGGGTTCGTGCCCGGGTCCGGGAAGATCCCACATGCCGCGGAGCAGCTGGGCCCGTGAGCCATGGCCGCTGAGCCCGCGCGTCCGGAGCCTGTGCTCCGCAACGGGAGAGGCCACGACAGTGAGAGGCCTGCGTATCGCAAAAAAAAAAAAAAAAGGACACCAGGCAATTCTGGAAGATGTTGGTTTATCAATAAACTTCTATTGAATAAGAGATATTGACACTTACTGTGTATTTTCTAACCTGTGAGGTTAAATACCGTTATTGCTCTCAATTTGATCATCTGAAATGGAAGTTTAGGGTGACACATTAAAGATCACACAGGGAGCAGAGGCAAGACCCAAACCCAATCTGACTGATCTGACTGATCTCCAAGGCCCAGAGCTCAACATTACATAATGGTGCCCCAATAAATAAAAGTTATTCCTGTTTTTAGCTCTTACCTCCATTTTTAGCTCTTGACTCCATTTTTAGAGTCACTGAATTCTCTCATACCTGTGAAAAATGTTTTAAATGTCCTACCAACCACTGAAACAACTACTTTATTTTTTTTAGTCCTTAAATGTTTGACCATTACCTGTAAACAGTGCATGGCCTGCTGATCTTTCAACCCATCCAGTCGTGTTGCAGGGAGCACGCAGTTTAGACATAGACTCAGACAACCTCTGGACTTTCCTTCCTTCCTGCATCCTTTAGGGCATCTCTGGGTAATACGTTCTATGCTTTGAGTTGAAATGATGAAGGGTACTTACCCTGAAATGAGATGAAAACATATGTTTTCACCTTTCCCTGTTGTATCCCTGAAATTCAAAACTCACATCGTCTGACTTAGTCTGAAGCCCGGTGAGGTTTTTTTCTTTTTCTATGTCCACACAGAAGCTTAAAGCCTGGCTCTGGGCCCAAATTGTATCATATTTCCTTTCACTTGGAGTTTTGCTTTATTCCATCCCCTCTGCTGTGAGAGTGATTGCCTCCCAGAGCTGTGGAGCTTGGGTCCCATATAAATTAAAGTTTAATGTGTGTTATTATGATCACTATTATCATTACTGTTATTAATATTGTTCTTTTTAGCAGTTTTTGGGAGCCATTCCATCAGTGACATTTGGCTCCCAGCATAAGGGATCTTTTTATGTACAGGCTTGTGGACCTGATGCCTGCTGTTTTCACTTCAGGGAGGGCAATTTCCTGACATCAGGAGGCTTGTGGGAGCCGGAAACTGTGAGCCTTAGTTGTATTCTCCAACGTGAAACAAAGCTCTCTGGGTGACCAAGATGGAAAGACTCTGCCACAGTCACCGATGAAAACATCGAACCCACGTGACTATTTATTCATTCATTTATCGAATAAAAGTTTGCCGTTCACTTGTGGACCATTTATTTTATTCTTTTTATAGTAAAGTGTGGGCCAAACTCTGCCGTAAATGCCGGAGATAATACGGTGAGCAAAGTCAATTACTCTTCCCGCCATCTGGAGCTAAGTGCCTTGCAATAATGTGTAAAATGCCGCAAAGGCAAGTGCAGAGAGTCAGACCCATGAGAGTGATGGGGCAGAATCTGCAGGTGTTGGAGATGACGTCTTTGAGTAAAAGTGATGATGGGTCTAGAATCTGAAGGATGAGTGGAAGTTGACCAAATACAGGAAGAGAAGAACATTCCAGAGAGACAAAACAGCATGATGCGCAAGAGCCCTGTGTACGAAAATGAGATGAGGTACTAGTCCTCATTCATCAGAGGAGGCTGTGCTAGCAAAGGCATCTGATGAGGGCTGCCATCTACAAACCGGCAGGGAAGAGACACGCGCACGCGGCTATATTTAAAATGGATAACCAACCAGGACCTCCTGCATAGCACAGGGAACTCTGCTCAAAATTATGTAATGATCTAAATGGGAAAAGCATCTGAAAAAGAATAGGTACATGTGTATGTATAACTGAATCGCTTTGCTGTACACCTGAAACTAGCACACTGGTAATCAACTAGACTTCAATATAAAATAAAAAGTTAAAAGAATAATAAGAAAAATGAGTCACCCATGGATATGCATCCGACCTTGCTCCTAATCTAGTAGGGATATAAGACATGCCTGATAGCTTGGTAAGTCCCACACACTACATCAGTGAGAAAGTGTGATTAGATTTCAGAGAACAGCGAGACAGTTAACGGCAGTAGGCTATTGGGAAAGTTCCCCGAAGTGCTGTAGAATTTGAACATGGAAGATGCCCGTCCAGCTCCCTGATCAATGCCGGGCCTGGGCGGCATGGAACTGGGAGCCACCACCAACAGTTCAGCGGGGGCATCAGGGCAGAACAGGAGTTGGGAGGCTGCAGGGTATAAAGTGAGGAAGGGCAATCAGGGGACAGCACTTGGGGAGAAAAGGACCCCAAAAGTGAGGCAGATCATCTAGGTAAGTTGTGGTCCAGACAGAGGAGCCCTTTTGCGGGTCGGTGGGATAGAATCCGGGCCACAGGGAAAAGGGAACATGCAAAGTGGAAGGTGGAAGATGATGCTTGGAAAAACTGCTTGGTCAGCAGGAAGCAGCCCAACCTTTTTTTGTCAGGCTCTGCAGGCCCTGGCATGAGAGGAGAGGAAGCCACAAAAGGGCCCACCAGCCCGGACGGCTGCCCCCGAGCCCAGGCACAAGGCCACACTGCTTTGGCAGGCAGAGCTGAGTCAATCATCTACAACACCTGACTTTCAACCCAATGTTACTTTCTTGCCTTGTCTTATTTTTATTTATTCTTCTTGTTTTTACCAAACACAACTGCCTTGGCTGAGAACAACTCAGCTTTTCCAACCCTGAGGGATTGAGCAAAGCAGCAGCTATGGAGAGAGAAGTCTCTGAGGTCCAATATGCAAATGGCCCCATTTTTCATGAGCCTGAGGGTTCTCGGATGGTAACTCCCGGTAGTTAAATATCCTCCAGAAAGTAGCAGAACGGAAAATTACTTGTTTTCTTTGAGTGTTTAACCTAACTTATAGAGAATGAATTCCCTTAGCCATTTGACAGATTCTTCTGGTTTAGACTCACTGCGAAGTTACTTTGGAAGTTAAACTCAAAATTGTTCTCCCCTATTTTCCTGATGACTAGGAATCCCGAGAAGACTGACCCGGTATGTCTTAATGCTGCCCTATCTGCTCTCAGAACATACTGAGCAGCCTCTTCTATTCTCGTTTTCTTTGTATAGTTTGAAAATGGTTCCACAGCACCTTCATGTGTATTTTGTCATTTGTCACCACAGTTCTGTGGTCAAGGAGCTGTTTCTAGTCACATTCTACAGGTAAGGAAACTGAAGTGCTGTGTGATTGAGGAACCTTCCTAAGTTCCCGGAGACACTCAGGTGTCTGATCCCAAGTCCTGCGCTCTTTCTGCTTCCTCTACAGTTTGATCACCGGAAACCCCACCTCCTCTTGGTAGTCACAGCCTTCCTAGGGTGTCAGAACAATGTGGAGATAGGTACTCGGAGGTGTGTCAGGTGTACCAAGTCAGACTCACCTGCTCCTTCGCTCTGCATGACAAAGGGAATCAATTGTTTGTGACAAAATCACTTGGAACGTGGAACTGTGAGGCGCCGAAACTCTAGAGGCTTAGTTTTGGTAATTATCAGAATCTGGCTGTAGCCATTCAGTTGTTCATTCAAAAAATGCATTTATTTATTGCATGCCTTTTCTTAAGTAGGCACTTGTCTGTCAATGTCTTTATTTTCTCAAGACCCAGTCTAATTTAACTAGATTAATCTCTCTCAACTGGACCTCTAGAGGTACATTTAGTACACGCAGACTTACTCCTGTATGCACTTTACACAGGGCGTTTACTGATGCACTAAATGTGAAGTCCAAATTGGTGAAGCAGTAGTTCAGTCTCCAGGTATCTTTCTTGCTCTCAGTAAGACAGACCTAACATGTGCCTCTTCCATCCTCATTCTTCTAGTTGGAGCTCTCATTCCTTCTAAGATTCAGCAAAATTCATTCCTTTTTCTCTCTCTTGTTATATGAACTTCCAATGTGGTTAAATACCAAAGAATAGAATCCTGGATGCCACTCTTCATATAATCGCAAAATCTGATACAAATCGCAACACTATACCATGTGAATCCTCATCCTACCAAAAAGCAGATGACTGTAGGAAATAAATCAATGTCCATTTTTTGTCACTTTCATAAGCTAAGTGCTTTAACAGACCCTCAACCCCTGCCCCTAACATAAACCATCCTGAAGAGGACATACCTCTTAAAGCATTATCCTTCTCACAAAAGATAATGTACATCTTCAATTATTTTCCCATCCCAAGTAGAAAAGGGGAAAAAAGAATCAGAGCTAAAGAATGGTGCACATGAAGTCAGTATTTTGGCAGGAAATTGGGAGGTTCCCTAACTGGGAGCTGTGGGACAAAGCTGAGATGGGAGATGAAAGCCTTGGGCTCCAGCACTGCGCCAAGACTTTTGAGGAGCATTAAAGTGGTCTCTGGCTGGTAAGAAACCCCTGAAAGCCAGAAGAAACATGTGTGCTTCAGAGGAAAGTTTCCCCAATGATGTTCTCACCGATTCTGATAAATTAAGATCAAGGAATGATCTCAAAATCAAAGATCAGAGAGTACCCTGGATACCAAACCACCACGGATGAGAGTCAGCAGAAAGTAGAAAGAACACATTTATGTCTCTATGGATTGCAGTTATTGGAATTGGGAGATACAGAATATTAAATCACCATGTATAAAATGTTTAAAGAAATAAAGACATCACCACAAAGATGAGCAAAACAGGGCTTCCCTGGTGGCGCAGTGGTTGGGAGTCCGCCTGCCGACGCGGGGTGGCATGGGTTTGTGCCCCGGTCCAGAGGATCCTGCGTGCCGCGGAGCGGCTAGGCCCGTGGGCCATGGCTGCTGGGCCTGCGCATCCGGAGCCTGTGCTCCGCAACGGGAGAGGCCACAACAGTGAGAGGCCCGCGTATGGCAAAAAAAAAAAAAAAAAAAAATTCAATGGGTAGTGACTTCATCATGGCCACATGAGAGATATTATTACCAGACTTATCTTACTACCCTAAGCAACAATAATATGTATCATCATCATCAACAAAAACGAGGCATGTTTTTATTTTTTTTAATTATTTTTTTTTTTTTGCGGTACGCGGGCCTCTCACTGCTGTGGCCTCCCCCGCTGCGGAGCACAGGCTCCGGACGCGCAGGCTCAGCGGCCATGGCTCACGGGCCCAGCCGCTCCGCGGCACGTGGGATCCTCCCGGACCGGGGCACGAACCCGCGTCCCCTGCATCGGCAGGCGGCCTCTCCACCACTGCGCCACCAGGGAAGCCCCAAGAATAAGGTCTTCTTTAGTGAGAACAATTTTTTTATTAATAAGGGGAAAATAACAGGCACTTCTATCATAAAAGGTATAAAAACCAATACGACAGGATAGAGAGGATACAACCAATAATTTAACTGTCTTCCCTCTAAAGGAAGACCACATGATCTATAATTCCTACAACCTATCACCCACAAGAGCCACCATGTAACAAAAACTTTTAGACATGTGAGGAAGCAGGAAAATGCAGCAAATCATTTAAGAAAAAGAAGTTAATAGTAACAACCATGAAATAACACAGAAGGAGAAAATAGCAGAGAAGAACCCTAAAAGAACTATAAAATATGTGTAAGGATTTAAAAGAAAATATGGGTATAATGAGTGAATAGATGAGAGATTTCAACAATGAACTGGAAACTACCAAAACAATGGAAAGTCTATGAATAAAAAAGTAAAATATTTTAGAAATAGAAAATTCACTGGATGGGCTTAACAGCAGATTGGAGAGAACAGAAGAATCAGTGAAACTGAAGACAAATCAGTACAATGTTGAATCTGATGAACAAAGTGGAAAATATTTTTCAACGATCAGGGCCCTGATGAGATTTAAGATAATTTCAAACAGTCTACCATATGTGAAGTCACACCCCTTAGAAAATACAGGAGAATGAGTGAGCCATAAAAATATACCTGGAAATTAAATCATGGCCAAAACATCCCCAAATTCAGTTAATAATGATAATAATAATGACTTTAACTTAAAGATCCAGGAATTCACTTGGCAAATTTGCTGAGTAAAATGAAACACAAACGTAGACATATCATAATCAAATGTCTGAAAATCTAAGATGAAGAGAAAATCTTTAAAAAAAAACAGAAAACAAACGAAACCTATACATTGAAAGGAACAACGAAGTCAGGAAGATTGCTTAATGGAAACAACAGAAGTCAGGTGAAAGCAGAATGACATCTTTAAAATGCTGAATAAAACAAAAGTCAACCCAAAATTGTATACACATTTAAAACATCTTTCAAAAATAAGGACAGGTGCTTCCCTGGTGGCACAGTGGTTGAGAATCTGCCTGCTAATGCAGGGGAC
Organism: Lagenorhynchus albirostris; assembly: GCF_949774975.1. Classification (NCBI taxonomy): domain Eukaryota; kingdom Metazoa; phylum Chordata; class Mammalia; order Artiodactyla; family Delphinidae; genus Lagenorhynchus; species Lagenorhynchus albirostris. The sequence goes on along the minus strand of NC_083111.1, from coordinate 75,962,568 downwards.
ACAGGTTCGCGTCCTGGTCTGGGAGGATCCCACATGCCGCGGAGCAACTAGGCCCGTGAGCCACAACTACTGAGCCTGCGCGTCTGGAGCCTGTGCTCCGCAATAAGAGAGGCCGCGATAGTGAGAGGCCCGCACGCCGCGATGAAGAGTGGCCCCCGCTTGCCACAACTAGAGAAAGCCCTCGCACGGAAACAAAGACGCAACACAGCAAAAATAAATTAATTAATTAATAAACTCCTACCCCCAACATCTAAAAAATAAATAAATAAGGACAAAAGTAAGACATTTACAGAGAAACAAAATCTGAAAAAAATTGTGGACAACTGACCTACACTGCAAGAAATGTTACAAGAAGTTATTTAGGCTAAAGAGAAATGATACAGCTAGAAACTGAGATCTATCACACAGAAAAATAACCACCTGAAATATGTATATATGTAAGTAAATACAAACGTTATTTTTTTTCTTTTATAGTTTTATTGTTTTAGCTCTTATGTTTAGGTCTTTCATCCACTTTGACTTAATTTTTATATATGTTGTGAACTATTTGTTGAAGTCTATTTTTTCTTCATTGAATGGTTTGGCACTCTTGCTGAAAATTAGTTGACCAAAGATATACAGGTTTCTTTCTGAACTCTCTATTCTATCTCCATTGATCTATACATCTAGCCTTGTGTCAGTACCATGCTGTCTTGATTACCACTGCTTTGTAGCAAGTTTTGAAATCAGAATGTGTGGGTTTTCCTAGTTTATTCTTGTTTTTCAGGATTGTTTTGATATTCTGAGTCCTTTGCAATTCCATACGAATTTTTTAATCAGCTTGTTGATTTCTACAACGAAGGCATCTGGGATTCTGACAGGGATTACACTGAGTCTGCAGTTTAGTTTGGGGAAAATTGCCATTAAAATTGCCAACTGTTAAGTCTTTCAAACCATGAATGTGGGATGTTTTTGCATTTATTTAGAGCTTCTGTAATTACTTTCAGCAATTTTTTAATAGTTTTCACAGTGTAGGTTTTTCACTTTTGTTTTTTGTTACTTGTTATTATGAATGAAATTGTTTTCTTAGTTTTGTTTTTGTATTGTTCATTGTGAGTGTATACAAACACAATTGATTTTTGTATGTTGATTTTGCATGCCACAACCTTACTGAACTCATTAATTCTAATAGCTTTTAGTTGATGTTTTAGGATTTTCTATATGCACGCTCCTGTCAGCTGTGAATAGAGATTTACTTCTTCCTTTCCAATCTGGATGCCTTTTACTTCCTTTTCTTGCCTAATCTCCCTGGCTAGAACCTCCTGTAGACGTTGAATAGAAGTGGTGAAAGCAGACATGCTTGTTGTCTTTATCCTGATCGTAGAGAGGAAGCATCCAGTCTTTTACTATCTTCTTCCCTTTTACACGAGCCTCTGATATAGCCTTCTTTCTCTCAAATGCATCTTCTCACATGCCAAAAATTATGCAAAGACCAAGGGCACACTAATTTTTATCAAAACTACTTCCTTGGCTTCCCTGGTGGCACAGTGGTTAGGAATCCGCCTGCCAATGCAGGGGACGTGGGTTCAAGCCCTGATCCAGGAAGATCCCACATGCCGTGGAGCAACTAAGCCCGTGAGCCACAACTACTGAGCCTGTGATCTAGAGCCCACGAGCCACAACTACTAAGCCCACATGCCGCATCTACCGAAGCCTGCGTGCTCTAGAGCCTGTGCTCCACAACAAGAGAAGCCACCACAATAAGCCTGTGCACCACAACGAAGAGTAGCCCCCGCTCACTGCAACTAGAGAAAGCCCGTGCACAGCAACGAAGACCCAAAACAGCCAAAAATAATAAATAAATAAAAATAAATTTATTTAAAAAAAAAAAAACTACTTCCTATTCCCAAAATAATCCAAGTTTATTCAGTTATCCGTGGTTGGAGAAAAATGGATGTATGAGAAAAAGTGGGTCGTGTGAGGGGAAGAGAGGTCATTAGGCATCCCGCTTAGGCATTTAAGGAAAAAATAACTTGTTTGTTCCAAGAAAAGACAGTTGTGTTCCGAGTGGCCCTAAGCTTTGCTTTTCTTCTGGGTGCCCATTAGCCTCAGATTTACTGCGGGGAGCAGATGTACTGGCCCCAAATCAGCAAAGATAAGAGGCTTCGTGGCGAGAAATAGACAAAGAGGACTGGAAGCAACAGAGGGGGCCAGAGAAAGAGCAGGAGAAAATGCTGTCCAGGCAGCAGTAAATAAATCATTTTGCTGAAAAGGATTCTGGCTAAATTGCCTCCCAGTGTCTATTCCCACTGGGCACTTTTGATCAGAAAATGCAGAGCATCGTGAAAAGGGTTCAGAGATGAGAACTGTGTTTCACTGAAAACATATCGGCGGTTGCAGAGGAGGGAGCCACATCGCTAGACGTGCATGGGGGCTCCAGTCACGCTCTCTGATGTACCACCTAAGTGATCTTGCACTAGAAATAAATACACGAGTCTCTCTTTACCGTCTGTAATACAGAGACTATAACCTCTTGTTTCGCAGAGATGAAGGGTTAAATCACGCGATGCCTGGCTCATGATAGGTGCCCAAATTAGGTTAGCTTCTTTCACCCTTTCTTCTGATAGCATTTTAAAAAACAGCAAGTTTTAGGGAAATCCCTGGTGGTCCAGTGGGTAAGACTCTGTGCCCCCAATGCAGGGGGCCTGGGTTCGATCCCTGGTCAGGGAACTAGATCCTGCATGCATACCGCAACTAAGAGTCCACATGCCACAGCTAAGACCCGGCGCAGCCAAAATAATAAATAAATAAATATTTTTTAAAAAAAGTTTAAAGAAAAATAGCAAGTTTTTTTTTTTCAGCATGGTCCATAATATTTTCATAAAAATCCTACCAATTATCAACAATCTCCAAGACTTACATTTAAGTCCTACCTCCTGAATCTAGTAAACTGTCAGCTCGCTCCCATTGCTTCTCACTCTCTGAATCTCAGTTTCCTAATCTGTCACCTGGGGAAGGGGCTGGCCATTTTAAAAGATCCCTGTGATTAACTCTCAGTTTTATCCCCAGTGCCTGGTCCACAGCTCGTCCATACAAGACGTTCAGTCAATACTGGCTGAATGAATGAGGCATTGGCTGAACCTTGAAATAATCCTACCAATAGGTGGGATCTGGCCACCAGACTATCAGGTATCGATGCTGAGATCTTGGACCAGACACTAGAAGAAACGGGCAAAATACTCACTGCCTTGGCTAAGGGTGTTGCAAAGTGTTGGCATCTGGGGATTCGGACAAAACACACAGAAATCCTTCATCCTGTTCAAATCCTGACTCTATTTCATTTCTCTTTTACCTTCAGAGTTTAGAAAGGATTGTCGCTTACAAAGCAGAGGGCACAGAGAGCTTAAATAAAAAGTTCTACTTGCTTCAATGTACCCCTGGGTCTCCTCTTCCTGAGACTTCTTACTTTTTTCTTTCCTTCTTTCCCCTTCGTCACATCTTCCTTCTCTCACATCTGCTTACCTTCTCCCTGTCCTCATTTTGACTCTCTTTCTCATCTGTAAAATGGGAATAACTGAGATTTTGCCTACTGAGGATACTAGGATTCTTTGAGGATTAGATTATTTGTGTGATGAGCTTATTGTAACACACATAATAAGTATCATGGCACGTAGTAAGTAAGAGCTCAAGAAGTGATGTCATTATTTCTATCACATTTAGCCCGTCCAAGAACCTTAGCAGGTGAAAAGTGACCCACCAGGGCCAACGAGAAAAATCTAGATCTGGATACAGAGGTCTTCTGATCCTACAGCCCATGGTGATCCATCTTCCCAAGCTGGAAGAGAAAACGGAGAGGTGCCTGGAATTGCATTTGCCCACTGAGACAGATGGCAAAGGAGCGGGGAGGAACCAACCCAATCATGTAAAATGCAGCCCAGTGCCACAGGAAAGGCACAGTACAAGCACCACAGATATATTTGTAATAAACGTGGGCAATGGAGCACAGGGAGCCAGATTAAGCAAGGTTTCCAATTTGTAGGGGGCGCCTGTAACGGGCTATAATCAAGTCCAGGTAGACAGGCAAGTCCAGGAGACACGTCCGGGCTTGAACGTTCAGAGACACAGCTCTGTAACACAGGAGAGGCTAAAGCCAGGCGGGACTACACTGACAGGAATCACGGCCAATGACTTGGGATGAGACCAAGGCTACAGCCTATTAAAAAGACAAAGGCTCTCCAAGAATGATGATTGGGAGGAAGGGACTGAAGTGACTTAATAATGAAAGATATATTTTACTGACCATCTGTCATTTTCCAGGTGTCTTACACTGTGGTTTATTTCTGACATCAACTCTTTACAGTAGGTATGATTATCTCTAACAGGCAAAGAATAACGAGGCTCAGAGAAGGCAAACAATGTCTCCTAAATTATATAAAACTTACTTGTCAGCAAGTAAATAAGAGCTAGAAAATCAGTCAGTTCTATTCAGTGCCAAAATAAGTGCTCTTTCCACTTTATCACTGATGTTATAAATTATATTCAAGGTATTCAGAGCCTCATTTCTTAGAGAGTTCTGGGGGCAGGTCTGTGACCTCAGATGCGGCAGACATCTATTAGTCACAGCCATGGGGAAGAGCTGAAGTCCAGAGCTTTTCTGGGTCTGCAGTTCCCTTTTGAGGCCCTTCCCTCCCTCCTTTCCTCCCTCCCTCCTTCCCTCCCTCCCTCCCTCCCTCCCTCCCTCCCTCCCTTCTTTCCTTCCATTCTGGCTCTGCACAGTCTTCTTCCCTTGAACAAAATTAACTGTGCAAAGGTGCAGATGTGCTTTCCTTATCCCTGCAAAGCGCATAACCTTGACCTTCAGCCCATCTCACCTCCCACCTTGATTTTCTGCCCTCCCCTTCTGTGGAAGGCAAGTCCTGGTGCCACCTGAGCGCTTCTCTCTGAAGACACGCCCCCGGACTGTGTTTCATCAAACAAAGTCATCCAAGCAGAATAAAGGAGTGATGTGCTCTCAGGGGAATGTTCCCACACAGATGGTGTCAGGGCAACCCATCACCAAGAGGGAGGAACGATGGCAAGACAACCTACCTCATACATGTTACCTGCACTGCAATCTCCTGAAGCAGCCCTGATACCCACTGATAAAGCCTCCTCTCTATAATCAGCTGGATCTTTTCCAGACACAGCTCATCACGTGCAGGAAAACAGCTAGATATTTACTCCATGTGTTGGCTATGTAGTCCGATGAATATGGTACAAATAAACTTCTATATCAAAATAAAGCTGAGTCTTTCAGACCAAAGTCTTCACTTAGGATTAGTTTAAATGAAACAGTAAGAGAAATTAATCTCCTCTAAGCCTCACAGTAACCCCCTGAACTCAATATCAGTATGTCCATTTTACTGCTGGAAACACTGAGGCAGAGAAGCTTGTGAAACTTGGTCAAAGTCCCAATGGTTTTAAGTGACAGAAAAGGGTCATGAAACAGGCTTAACAGGCACTTGTCAATTGTCTTCCACTCCATCATGTTTCATCCAAAGAAGCTCATTCATAAAATTAAAAGAAAATAGTATTATTTTGAGAGGAAGGGAGTTCCTTAGATAGTATCTAGTCCACTTCCACAAACATACGGCTTCTCCCCTATGGCTGAAGAAACTGAGGTCCAGAGAGGCAAAGTCCATGGCAGATCTGGAACAGGATTCACGGCATGTGAGAGTTACTGTGATGTGCTTCCCAGACCCCACTTCCAGGACCGAGGCCCCTGGGTCCTGCCTTGAGAGTGCAGAATGGTAACCTCTAATGGCTGATGGCTGAGAGGACCCTCCCGGCCCAAGGCCAAGTGCCCTCCCTGGGAGTGACCTGCATCCAGTGACTGCTGGACGAGTGGCCACAGAGTCCTGGCCCCCTTGCCTCAGATCCCAGCTCCAGAACCCCATCCCCTGCGGGATCTGCTGAACCACGGGAGCAACGGCATCACAGTCCAACCTCTTCCTCCACCTAATTCCCACTCCCTTCCAGGCTTTATTCTTGAAAGCAGAGAGCTTCTCAGTAAACCTCCTGCACACAGATCACTGTCTCGGACTCTGTTTCCAGTGAATTTGATCGAAGACAGCTGAGGCCTGAAGTGGTGCTAGGAAACCAATGCTAAAATGGGCTTGGGAGCATATTCACTGTTAAATGAGGAGCCCACTGCTGGTGGCTGGTGAAGTGCCCATTGCTGTTTGCATTCCGTTAACAGTGTAACCGTTCAAATTTCTCCAGTGGAACTGGGGTGGGGTAACTGCGGAAGGGGGTGTGCTGGCTGGTACAGTTGCTCAGGTGTTTGAGAGTTTCCAGAGAAAGCAGTCACTGTAAGGAGTACGGCAGGCGATGGCTGTTGCCGAGGGATATTTACTGATGCCTTGAAACAAGACAGCGAGAGGCTGAGGATGACTCATCACCAGTTTCTTAAACTGTGGAAGTTAGAGCATCATCTTGGCTTGGCAGCATATCTGGGGACATCCACCTCCTCCAGGAGGAGGACTTAATTAGGAGGGTTCAGGAGCTCCAGAGAAGGTTGAATTCCTCAGCCCAGAGGGGGTACTATGCCTAGGGATTTTGAGATCTGGGATTGGAGTCTCAGTCAATGGTCATGAAAGTCTTGAATCCCTAGACTCTGCTGAATTCCACAGCTGGCGGCACCTTCCTCTTTCTTGAACAAGATGGAGAGGCCTTTGATTTGCAAAAAACATGAGCCCGCCCAGGATCTGCCCCCATCTCTTCTCTTGGTCAACAGATCAGTAACAAGTCAAGTAATAATATAATGTGGCCGGGGGAGTGTAGGGGTGCTGAGGGAGCAAAGGCATTGCGTGCTTAAGGAGAAGCGAGAGTAGCCAACATTTGGGAGAATCCGTACATATGCAGAGACCGGTTCCTGCAGGTGCTGGATCAAGGTGGGAGCGCGCAGACCATAAAGCTGGATAAGGTCCAAACATATGTTAAATATTGTGATACAACATGGCAATAAACTGGCAAGGAAATAACACCCACACACTGATAAAATGGCTTTTAGAAATGTGGAAATAAATGGTGAATTCTACATGAAGTAGAAATGCCAGAAGTGCTGTGGCCGATGGTGAAGAGAAGGATCAAAAGACTCAGTGGAGTGAGGCTTCCAGAGTTAAGAGACCACATAAGAGTAAGAAGCCCACCGGCTAGCTCTGTCTGTTCTATGTTCCAATGGAGAGACCCCCTCACCAGAGCGATAATGAACGCACTGATGAGACAGGCACCATTGGGATGCTCAGCGGTGGCCCCCCTCTGTATCCCAGGCCCGAAAATAGGACATGCCACTACAAACGACGGCAAGGGGTACATCAGGGTCCAGATATAACCGGGGCCGGATGGAGACGCTTAACCCTTTGAAACGAGATGGGCACGAGTGCTATAGGGAGAGGCGATGTCAGCATAGCACCCAGGGTGGCCCCACCTGCAGAGTTATGGTGATGATGGTTACAGGACAAGACAGTCCCCCAAGTATAAGGAACTGAATTCTGTCAACAATCAAATCAAGTTGGAAGCAGATTCCTCCCTAGAACTTTCAGGCAAGAGCCCAGCCTGCGAACACCTGGATTCCAGCCTTGTGAGACCCTAAGCGGAACCCAGCTGAATCCACCCAGACTTATGAACCACAGCACTGCAAGATAAGAGATGGGTGTTGTTTTATGCCACCAGATATGTGATAATTTGGTATGCAGCAAAAGAAAACTGATGCGACCACTGTATACTATAATGTCCCCAATTTGTAGAATACAGGGTCTAGGAGCCAAAGGGCAGAAATAGGACAGTGCTTCTTAACCATAACGCTCAGTGATGCACTGTTTCCTGTCCCCAAAACATAAGGCTCTGTAGTCTAGAGGGTCTAGTTCACACAGGAGAAATGCTTGCATCACGAATACAATGACATTCCCATTCGATCTTCAGCCAAGGCTACAGACCAATCACTGCAGGTTCCCTGGGCCAAGAGTCCAGCAGGCAAGGAAATGAGTCACCATCCTGACAGGGGCCACTGGCCCTGATCGTCCAGAAGACAGCGGGCTTGTCCAACACATGGGAGGAGGTGGAAAAAAGGTTTGGCACCTAAGCGATCTACTAGGGTGCCTCTTGGTACTCCCATGCCAAACGGTGACAGTAAATGCACAAGCACAGCATTCACAGCCCCCAAAAAGGTTCGTCAACAAGGACATCAGGGATGAGAGACTGGGACACACCACCAGGGAAGTCCCTTAGGCCCGCAGATGTGCTAAGAGTGAAGGAACCTAGGGTCAGCAGTGGAGAAAGGAGACAATGGGTATCAGCTGTATTCTCACGACCTGATGGAGCAGATCTCAGGGGAGAATAGTTTGTACTATTAACATTCCTACTATAACTTTCCCGAGGCAGAGAGACCAGCAAGAATCTTGGAGGAGCTGTTCCCAGATGGGATCAACTATTGTACAAAGCAAATGGACCCAAGTGCTGCAAAAGATGGGCTGTAGTGGCCGGTGTGGCACAAATCCTACCCCCACCTCCTCAGCACCGAAATACTCACTCTTCCAGCTGCAGGAAGTATTGGCTGCTGAGCTCTCAGAGCTGAGCACCTCTCGAAGAATGAATTGCCCTTGGCAAAGAAAACTGCCTCATCTTCCCCAAGGGTAGCCTACAACCAAAAAACTGGTCAAAAATTCAATCCTTCTGCCTCAATTCTGCGCAGGTCTAAGGGTCATCCTGCCTCCAGAACGCCCTATAGGACCGGTGTTGCAGCTGCATCGCAGTGCAACCTGACCTCTGCTCAGTCCTGCTCCCCTCACGCCCTTAGGGAAGTGACTCTCAAGAGCATTTCCCAACAAACTTCCCACACACAAATCTCACAGTGCCTGAAACCCATGTCATATGTTTGAATGGAAAAAAAGTCAGGCTCTGGAAACAGGTCTAGGTTCAAACTAACTCCAAGTTTTATAACTTTGGGGACATGACTGAACTTGTCTGAGCCTCCAGACCCTCAGCAAAAATGGGGGGGGGGACAAGTCATTCAAATGAAGGTGTGATCATATCGTCAGCTATTATTCTTGCCATTTGTCATTACTGTGAGTCTCTTTCATCTCAGAGCATTAACAAAGAACCTCAAGGAGCTCAAGGTTTCACCATTTCATCTCAAGAGAGTAGACACAGAGAGAGTAAAGGCAGGGGTGGGAGATGTCACGTGTTGAGCTTCGATGTTTGGATTTTTGATGAAGTGGAATTTGTATCTTCCTACTGCTGCTGCTGACATATTCTAACCAGCATAACGGATCTCAAATTAATCCATCACATCTTTATAAAAAAGATCATGTGATTTTTCAAAAGACTGTAAACTGACTGCAAGGAAGCCCCTTTTGGACTGTCATCCCATCCTTTGGAAGGTAAAGCCATGAGAATAAAAGGCCCAGGACAAATGCCATTCCCACCCCCCAGCCGCACTGGAACACTCCTTCTCAGCCAGCTGTACCCAAGCCTTCCAGGCCGCCTGTTTTTTACATCCTCATCCTTCCCCCATCTCCTGGAGATTATTTTTGGAGACCGAGCAAGTTGTTTCAACATTGCAATAATTAAAGAGCAATCGCTGAGAAAAAGCAAACATATTAAATCCAAATGCATGTGGGATGTGGCACATTAGAAGGCTGTTGCTAGTTGGCAGACAAGAATTTATTTTTAAAGTTCCAAGACTGTGCTTCCAAACTTGGTTCCCTCACTACCCAAAGACCTGGGAGGCTTTTCAGTGAGGGCTGCATTTACCCTTTTGCAGGAGATCCTTGGCACTGATGCTGGCTGCAAACTTCAAACGGACTCATCAACTTAATTGTGCCACGTGGCCAGGAGTTAAGTACAAGTGCAAAGACATTGCTGTGTGCTCAAGAAGTCAGACTCAGCTCAAATATGCAAGAGGGGTCGTGCTATCCGCAGGGAAGGAATGCAGCCAGGAAGTCAAGAAAGCTGCAGGCAGCACAGTGGAGCATATAGAATCCAGAGGCAGGAAGGCTCCGAGCTTGAAACAACTTTACTTCCTGTAAAACCTTTTCTGTGTGTGTGCTAAGCCTTTCGCTGTAGCTGACACTTAACATTTGCCTAGAGAGAAACTGACAAAAGATGCTAAACCACGATTTATAAATCTTGTGAGTTGCATATCATAACAGAGGAGCAACCAAACGAATAAGTATTGGTTAATAATAAAAATTGTTTTCTGCTCGTGCTGGTTTCAATTCACAGTGTCCAACTATTTTTAAAACATGAAAATGAAAAGTAAAAAAAAAAATTAAAGTTTATGGCACTTAAATCTTCCTCCATTACTTGAATGGATTTAAAGAGAAAGAAGAACTTCCAGCTGATGTTAGTTGAAACTCTAACGGACCATAATTTTAAATTTTCTTCCTCTATTTAAAATGGAAATGACTGTTCCAGTGCTGAAGGAAAAAATTTTTTCTGGTTATTGGTAACCAGAGAAGTAACTTTCTCCAGTAATAAGTAACTTTCTTCTCAATGTCATGTTAATGCACCGGTTTCTCTTCCTCTCTCTGTCTCCCCACCCCAGAACAGCATGAACAAACATCAATTATAATAGTGATAGATACAACCTTGGCTAAGGAGACTAAGCATAATCATTATGACCATGTAAAAAGGGAAAAGAACCCTATCTTTTGTTTAAAAAAAATCAATGAAGGAAAACTCTTCATTTTGGGCAAAGTATCTAGAACAGGTCATTGTGTTTAGTAGCTTATATTTCTCCTCCACCAGCATACTGCATCCCGTTAAAAATCGGAGAATTCAGCAAAGGCAGAACTATATCTTCAGTGGCTAAATCAAACTCTTACCAGGGAGCAAGCAGAGGCTTAATAATAATAAGTTAAAGTATTCATAAAATGTATAAGGTAAATGTTTCATTATGATAGTATTTATTGACCAAAAAAATTATTAATAATAAACAACTCTATGCTAGGCCTTGGACTGAGGGATCTTTTTGTCCTTTGAACCTTGTGAACAAATCCAAACGAGGTAAGTAAAAAAGAATTATCACCTTTATTCTACAAATAAAAATAATGGCACAGGGCTTCCGTGGTGGCGCAGTGGGTGAGAGTCCGCCTGCCGATGCAGGGGACGCGGGTTTGTGCCCCGATCCGGGAAGATCCCACGTGCCGTGGAGCGGCTGGGCCCGTGAGCCATGGCCGCTGAGCCTGCGCGCCCGGAGACTGTGCTCCGCAACGGGAGAGGCCACAGCAGTGAGAGGCCCGCGTACCACAAATAATAATAATAATGGCACAAAGAATGATTAGGTAATTTACATGAGCTCTCCCAGCTCGTAAATGATGGAGCAGGTATTCAGACCTACGCAGGCTGACAACCTGCTGACAAGATTAGTCTGAAGGTTTTTTGGTGAGTGTGACTGGGGGATGTTGCTTTGCAGCTGAACTGCTGGCTGCACCTCAGTTTGCATCCTCCCATTCTTCCCTTTGTATAAGAATCCCTGACTTTAGCTGGGCCCATAACCACCCACAGAAAATGTCTGCCTTCACCTGCAGCCAGGTGTGGCTGAGAGATGAGTTTCTGGGCACAGACAGTCCTGGAGAGGATGTGCCACATGCCCCGGTGAGGTTGTGCCTTTAGAAAGGATGGGGGACCCCAGGCCCCGCACCTGTGTTTCTCTCTCTGCCTGTCCCCCAACACCACGGCAGAGTAGGGATTTCAGTAAGTCTCAGTCTGATCAGGGAGACGTAGCTCCTTCCCTCACCCGCTGTGGGGAAGTGCTTTCACTGAGGCCGTGGATGGCCGATGTTCCTACTTGCTAAGACCCAGCCCGAGCCTCTGGAGCACTGGAAACTGTTAGCTACATCCTCCTTCCAGAAATCATTTCCCTCTTGGGTTCTGGGAAGGCTCTCTCTCCTGCAGCTCTCCTTCCGGTCCCCAACTGCTCCGTTCTGGCCCTTGCCCCATCTGCCTCAATACTGGGTATCTGGCCAGAGTCCATTCTGGGCCTTCTTTGACACTCTATTTGGACTTCCTAACCATTCCACAAATGCGGTTCACTTCAGTGCCGTCTAAATACCCATCTCTTAAATGGCCCCCTTCGGTCTCTACCTCTCCTCTAAGCTGCAAACTTCTAGCTATAATGGCTATCTTGGCTGCTGGAAGCCTCTGTCTGTATGTCCTACATGCAAATCTAACTTTAACCTGCCCTAAATCCACTTACGAGAAGGACATCTATCCACCTGGCCTGTCTTCCCTCTGTTGTCCTCCCATCTGAAAGCATCCCTTTTTGAGATACCCTTGACTTTCAGTCCTGGAATAAGACAAGGCAGGAAGCCTTGTACGTATTATACTATAGATATAGAGATATATATATAATCTATATTACCTTATATACCTGCATACAAGGTAATGGCTGTACAAGTGGAAGGAATGGTATGATATGCAAACTTTCCACATACGAAACTGGCCTGAGAATCCCAAGTGTCAAGCAGGCTGCACTCGTAATAACGGGGATGGGCTACCTGCTCGGGGTCAGTCCCAGCTCCTGGAGGGCATGCAAGTCACTGGATTCCCCATCTGTCCCATCTATCACCTTTGGAGGCTGACTCTCCCCAACTGCAAGTGACCCCAGCCACTGACCTCGGCCAACAAAATCTCTCATATTTGCAAAGTGCTTTAACATTTTAAAATACCACTTTCAGATTTGTCTTTTGTTTGCGCCTTTGTCTTAAGCTCCAAATCTGTCTTGGGCCCATCAATGATATCCTTTGGTGGCATGAATCTTCTAGTCATCAGACATGAGTAATGGAGTCACATCCACTTAACATTTCACTTCCCTTGCACAAGGAAAAAAATGTATTCTAGTTTAGATCAAAGTTCTTTGAGCTGATACCTTCAGGTGTGCCCCATCCATCAGAGGAGTGGACACTGTTAACACAGACATTAACAAGAAACAAACAAGCAAAACTCGCAGAAATATCTCATTGACACATGACATTAGACCCTAGAAATCCCTCAGAATTATCTGTTTCTTGCCCACAGTCTTCTCTTTTTATTCTCAACCTTCTTCTACAACACTTGCTTCCTTTACTTGTTAGAAAAGCATTTTCTCCTATTGTTCTTTCATCTGGATCTTAATGCCTTCAAACCGACAGTCCGCAGACCAGCTCCCCTCTACCAAAGAGGACATCATTTGAATAGTTTAAGAGATGGGAGGGTGGCCAGAGCAAGATGGGCCAAGGTCTTCAGGGAGAAACAATACAGGGTTGGAGGAGACAGCATTTTAATCCCGTGTCTGGGACCAGAATTTCTCATGCTCTAAATGCATGAGAAGATGGAGCCCAGAGAGGAATGAGGAAGTGTCCCGGGGATGCCACTGGCTTCCCCAGATCCAGCCATGCCTGATGAAGATACAGGCCCGAACTTTCCAATTACATCAGTCATTGCACGCTTTCCCCGACTGAGACCAGTGTATCAAGAACGTCTCCTTGCACCCTTACACGTGTGATGCTCTGTTCCACCGAGGTCTCAAATATCCTAATTCTGCACTAATTTGCTTAAGCGGTTTATGTTCATTTCTCTCAAGACCCATTTCCTCATCTGTACAAACATGTGATGGTCATTAGAAACCTAGGTATAGGGGATCTGGAGGCAGTTCTGGGTGCTCTTACCACCCACGCTGACAGGTGGAGTGAGGACTCAGATGGCAGCCCCACACCCGGGGTTTCAACCCACCGTGCCACAGTCTAGCTATGTGACCTGAAACATGTTCCTAATGTAGCTGAGCATCATTTTCCTCCTGTGTAAAATAGGAATAAAAAAAAATAGTAACTTACACAGGCGTTCTAAGGACGAAGTGAGCTAGTCTTTGCAAAGCACTTAATGCACTGCTCAGAGTATAGTTAGTGCTAATTAACAGTAGCTATTCTCAATATGATGAATCCTAAAATTATTTCATGCTTTCCTAAAGTAGAGATTCCAGCAAAAACCCTAGCTCTGAATAATACTTCAGGGCAAATATATATATATATATATATATATATATATATATACACACACACACACACACACATACATATACACTATATGTCATATACATAGATACTCTCTCTATATATACACTCATATACATGCATACATATACATTACATGTATAAAAATACACATTCACATGTATATATAATGATCCTCCAATTTTTCTGGTATGAGGTATTACTACTGTCTTCTTTGATCCTCACAACTTTACGGTAGAGGCAAATATACTGTCCTTCTTGACTGACAGATTAGGAAACTGAGGCCTGACAAAACTGAATTTCCAGCTATTTCCACAGCTGGTGGCAGCAAGACTCTAGCACGCTTCCCAATTTACTGTCACACAACCCAGTTTTTTTCTTCCCAGCAGACGAAGTGCCTAGATGAATTTTCAGGTGCAGCAATTCATTCGTTCACTCATGGCTTTTGCGGGGGGTGTTTTGCGGGGGGGGGGGGTTTTGCAGGGGGGGTTTTGCGGGCGGTGGTTTTGTTTGTTTTCTTTAAGTAGCAGCAGCCGCCTGCCTTCTTCTGAAACAGGAGAACTGGACACGCAAACCTCTTCATGGCTAGACGTGCTGGAGATTAAAGAGGTAACTGTCCTTCATAATTCACACTCACAAGTGGTGCAAAATAATCAGTTATTATCGAGAGGAAAGAAAGAGAGTAATTTATAGCCAACCGTGAATACTTAATCATTAGGCCCAGTGACGTTGCCCATATTAACTCAGCCAAAATAAATCAGCCGTAAATCCGCCGCTGACTTCAACATGGCATCGGGAAGATAAATCAACGGGGCCTGGCGTGAAAGAGTCTGTTTAAGTGGGAAACAGAATTATTAATAAGTGGTAACCCGCGACCCTGCCCTTCCCCTGGCACCCAGGCCAAAACCGCCATCAGCCCAGCAACGAAAGTAACAAGACTGCAGATTTTTATAACCAGCAATCAGAGTACCACAGCAATTTCAAACACATTAATTACTCCTAAAAGGCCCCAGGTTGTCTTTCTGTTAATTTTCCAGTGGATAAATTTGCTACCAGGTGACAAGTTGAGTAAAACTTCATTAACTGAGACTGTCCAGGGACCACAGTCTGAGTTAGTGAAAAGTGCAAATTTCACATTTATAATCAAGGAAATGTGTTGTCTGTGCCTCTGAGAACACGGGGTAATTGGAAGTAGATTAGCAAAAGTTTTATTTGCGTCACTGTGTATATCTGAAAGCAAAAGGAAAAAAATACTGATTTGTACCCAAAAATTATTTTTCCATAGAGATTCTTAGATCCGTTTTAATAAAAAGATAAGATTTTTGTTTATAATTAGCAGAGCGATTATTTACAAATGGCACTACAGATAATCGGGAAATTTTTTTAAAAACTCTTTAAATGTTTCTCTTCTCTTTCACTTCTGAAGTCTTTCAACGTTATATAATCTGGTTAACAACCTTCTGTGTCTTGGGTAACCTTTAGGCTAGTATTTTTCCAAATTAGTTCTTATCAGTACACTAAAATTAATGTGGTCACGTAACACATCTCTCCCCTATCTGCCTTTCTTCGCCCTGGCCTGCACTAACTCATTTGATGAAGTACCGCAGATTCTGCCACGGTTGCTTCCTCTAAGGATCTGTTAAAACATAAAACAAAAAGATCCCCTTCTTCTCACCTACTCGTGCTGCATATGAAGCTGACTCTAAGTGACTACAGCGTCAACTGCCTGCTGCCTTTTCTTTCAACATTTGTCATCCGAACATATCACATGTCATAAGGCGGCACAGAGATCACGCTCCAGATCTCCCATTTATCCTCTACTTTTGCAAGCATGGGTGGCAGCATCTCTATTTCAACCACAACAAGAGTGTCGGGAGGCCACCTGGTCCCCTTCGTCAAGACTGTGCAGCCCTCAAACAATTGGGCAAATCTCAATGAACCAGCCTGGAGCATGGGCACAGAGGAGGGAACCAGTGCATCAGAACACGTACACCTCAAAACAACCTTCTGAGCCGGGTATTTCCACCACTTGGCAGATGAATAATTGAGAATTGCAATGACGACCCAATTTCTCAAGATGTCCCAGTTAATACCTGACTGAGTTGAGATTCAGACCCAAGTCCATTTGAATCTAAACGCCATGAGGAGAGAGAGATTTAACTCGCTGGGTGTCCCTCAGAAACCCAATTTAATTTCAATCCTCATTGGAAATCTTTCTGCAGGACATCAAACAACACCCTGCCGAGGACGAACGGAGAACAAAGGTGGCCCTCTTCACAGGCTGAGGAGCCACTGAGTGCGAAGGACGCATGACCGGAGTCAGTAGAAGAAGGAGGTACAGGAGATTGGGCAGATGCAGGCTGGATCCAAGAAAAATACATGGAGATGACGACTTTAAAATAAATTCCTGAAATCAGCTTCCTATGTTTTAACTTTTTTTCCTTATGGTAAAACTTCAG
Organism: Lagenorhynchus albirostris; assembly: GCF_949774975.1. Lineage (NCBI taxonomy): Eukaryota > Metazoa > Chordata > Mammalia > Artiodactyla > Delphinidae > Lagenorhynchus > Lagenorhynchus albirostris. The sequence goes on along the minus strand of NC_083111.1, from coordinate 75,946,100 downwards.
CCGAAATGAACGGAGACTTCCCTGAGTATTCTATATAAGGACCTAGTCCTTTAAATAAGGAATGAGGAGACAAAATCATATACGCTAAAGAACACAGACTTTGGAATAAAACAGTTTTGATTCCACAATATGTATCGCTTACATTTGAGACAAGAGCTCTCTGTCTCAGTAACTTCTCAGTGAAACTCTGAGTTGATAATACCTATTGTGTGTGACGCTGTTAGACAGATTAAAAGAGATAACACATAGGGAAAGTTTCCCTCTCTAGCTGGCATGGAGTTTATGCTTAGCATAGATACCCATTGTTCCCTCCCTCCTTCCTTTTATTTCCCTGCATCTAAAAAATCATATGTGTCAACAGACCCAGGTTCAATTATTCAGTCTAAAAGGGAAGGAAACATGTTACTGTGGAAAGATCTTGGTTCTTAACAATCGCTGTCATTTGGGACATCCATCCTCAAGAAAAAAAAAATAGGAATGATAATTCCTATCATAAAGGATTGTACATATAGAGTGCCCAGGGCAGTGGCTGGCAGGCAATTTTCTATCTTTTTGACTTGAACAAATGATGTTAATAAATTATGTTCATTTTTAGGACCTCAATTTTCTTACATTTATTTATTCTACAAATTATCATGAAGCACCTTCTATGTGACAATGCTGGCGATACAGCCACAAGCAGGTGGATAAGGTTCACGGTCTCATGAAATCACATCCTAGTGGGAGAAGCCACAAGAAATAAGTAAATAGTCAAAATAATGTGAGACAGTGATTCAAGCTGCGAATAAAATAGCCAGGATGATGTGAAAGAGAGGCACCATACGGAGAGTAACGTTGCTTTGAGGATCCTTCTGATTCTAATATCCTGGCACTGTACCTTCCACTAGTACTTAGACTCCAGGCTCCTGATGCTGTGTGGGTGTTTTCTGCTCTAACCCACTGCCTATACACGCCCTGGGTTCTGGGCAGTTTTCTGACCTGGACAGAGGGGCAGCAAGCTGTAATGAAAAGAGCTCAAAGTTTGGGGGGAGAAGTTCAGGGTCTCATTTTACGCCATCATCTCCCAAAACAGTAGGAAATGAAGCACATAATTGCCCTGCTATTATGCCTCAATTCTCTTGTCCATGAGGCAAATATTTTTGAAACCCCAGTTTTATTTATAGATTTTTAGTCGTATTCTCACCATTTATCAGCCCCCAGCCAGACAGCCAGAGAAGTGCTTCTCAAATTCTGTGTTTAAGATTCTCCAAGGAATCTTGTCAAAATGCAGATTCTGCTTCAGTAGGTCTGGGATGGGGTCTGAGATTCTGTTTCTAACATGCCTTTCGATGATGGTAATCTACTATTCCAAAGACCAAACCTTGAATAACAAAGACTCAGACCACTCTTCATGTGTATTGCTTCTAGGAGGGGATGATGGACAGAGAGCAAAAGGGTAAAGGAAAAAAAAAATCTCTTCCTGTTGGTTTTAAACTCCTAAAGATCAAGTTTTCTCACTCTCTGCCCTAGCTGAGAAGATGATCCCCCCAGAGGGGTTAGGGAAAAAAATAGACAATTGACAAGCAACCACAACCATTAAGTTGGTGGGAAATGGAATCCAGGAAGAGGCAGATGGGGAGAGGAGCTGAGTCTGAGTATGTAGACAGCTCAGCCTCCCCTCCTAAGGGCACCTCTATGCCAACACCCGGGAGTGGCATGGGCACTGAGACTCCCCTTAGGTGCGTATGCATCATTGCACAAGGAGCTATTGGTAGTGGGGACGATGGTGGTATTTACTGTGGTGACGGTTAGCCGTAATGATGGCACTGGTGGTGGTGGAGATGATGGTGATGTGGGTGGTGGTGGTGGTGATGGCGACATTAATGTCGAGAGTGGCAGTGGTCGTAATGATGGTAGCGGTAGGGGTGGGGACGGGGATGGTAAGGGTTGTGGTGGTGGTATTGATGGTAGTTATTTACGGTCATGGTTTCAAAGGGAAAGCCTCTGAACCATCCTTGCACGGCCCTGACGAGAACCAGTGTTAAGATGCCCATTCGGCCAGAACATCGCAAGTCACAGCTCAGTTGCATCCATAAAATGGGCACAATGAACCCTAACTCACAGGCTTGTTTTGCACAAGATGTGAGCTCACGTCTACTGCAGAGCTTGACGAAATAAAAGACTACCTATATACATTTTATCATTATAAATCTATATGGCAAAATCACAGAGAATGTCTGCTTGTTTATGTCACTCATATTTGCCTAGAAACAGGTAGCCTCTAGAGTTATAACTCTTCAGCGCAGAACTTTCTGAGAACAGGTTCTCTGACACTTGGTTTTTCCAAGGGAGGTATTTTTGGCCCACGGCCCTGTTCAGAACATCTTCAGATCACACAGCTCGGGTCACTGCCTACTCTTCCCACGGCCAAGTCTGCGTAAATTTCAAATCCTATTACTCTGTGCCATGGACAGTAAAAAAAAAAAAAAAGCTCTCCTCAAAGTTTCCTCAATAAATGTTCAGTGAACAGAGGTCAAGAAGTGTGAGGAATTAATTATAAACACTCTGCAGCTTGCCTTTCCAGAATGAGAGGAAAAAACCCGAATTTTTAAAATAAATTTTAGAAAAAACAAATGGAACTTTTTTTATTTCAAATGGAATATTTTTCATGAAAAGCTATTTTGACACAGTCCCCAGAAGGAGATGCATGCTTCAGATTAAAGCCATGAGGAACGGCATCGTCTAGAGGGAGCTCCCGCTGAATTCGGGGGTAGCTGTGAGTTCCTCAAGCTGCTAAGCTGTTTATTCAGAGGCGGCGGTTGACCATAAAACATGGCGGGGCCCTGCCGCCATCACCATCATCCACTGAAACAACTCCTGCCTCAGTGTAACTGACGTTCAAGTCAGAGAGAAGGGACAAGATCTATGGTGGCGTGCTCTTCATTCATCCTGGTCCCCCTTCCATCTCCCATTATACCCTCCAATTATTTTCTCAGATACAATTTCATCATTCTTCTTCCTTTATTTCATTTATCCATCTACCTTATTATTTCATTTATTTGATATATATTTATAATGATCTGGAAGATTTAGAAAATGTTTAAAAGGTACAGATATTCCTCTGCAGTGATGTTCAGAGAGATTATATAATACTAGAAATGTCTGTTCTCACTTATCTTAAATTGCTGCGAAAAGACACCAGAAATCTTGAGTATCCACCCTAGAGGGGAGAACCAAGAGATTTCCTCACCCTACTGGAAAGGCAAATCACATTTTTCAGTTAGAACAGGTTATAGTGAAGCAACAAATACACTCCCAAATCTCATTGTGTTGACACAATAAAAGTTTTCTCACTCATGTCAAAGTCCTATAAGGGTCATGCAGCTCTCGGTGACATTCCTAGTGGTGACTGGGGCACAGGCTGCTTCCGTCCTTTACCTATAACCTCCAAGACACACGTCTTCCAAGGAGACTGTAGACAAGAGAGTGAGGGCTGAAGGATCTGCAGAATGAGTTTAAGGGCCAACCTCAGACCTTGCTTATACTATATCTGCCTACGTCTAACCAGCAAGAACCTAGACATATTGCCCCAGTGCAACCATAAGTGTGGCGGGGAGATAGAGAGATACTCATGGGTATTCAGGGAATGTCGAGTCTTGCCACATCCATGGTCCAGGAGTCTGACCCAAACCTTTCCCTCATCCTCTGACTTTTGTAACAGTAGCCCCACCCTTGGCACCCTCTGTGTGAACTACACTTGCACAGAGGGCTTCCGTGAGAAGGCGCTGGCGCACACCCGACCTCTAACACTTCACGTCGCATCTCTGAAAAGAGGCAGCACAAAGTGGTTAAGTGCTGGCCTGGGACTACCACCAATCTCCCCCACCTGTCCATGACATACCCTTGAGCATGCCTCTCGACTTCTTTGAGGATCATTTTTGTCCTCTACAAAATAGCAGTGATCATGCCTCCTTCGAAGGCGTTACTAAGGATAAGTGAGACAATACAAGTAAATGGCTCCTTGAGGAGTTTTACACCGATTGCTAATGATGTTTGTTGTTACCTGTGACAGGTTCCTACTCTTCTACATGGATCTCACCCTCACCGTCTTCACACACCAAGAGTGAACGCCCAAAGCAAAGAGAGGTTTTGCCATTGCTCCCTTGGTTGACAGAACGATACACTTTCATCGTATGTATCTATCAGCAGCGCAGCAGTGAGCTTTCATTCTCAGGCCCAGGTCAGCAGAATGGTTGGAAATACTCTACTATAAATGTGTTCACGCTGGGGTCTCGACTGAAGGGGTGGTAGTTCTGTCCAAGAGCATGTTCTCTCCAGGGCGGAGGCTGGAAGCACTAGACCGTCCTTCTTATGGTCTAGGCTTGGAACTGGCCCACCGTCCATCCACCCACATCTCGGATGCCAAGGCAAACAGCAGGGTCACGCCCGTCACCGATGGGGTCAGGGGATGGAAGTGCAGGGTTGTAAGGCAAAGGCACAGGAAGAAAAATCAGAAATAATAACACAATCTACCACATACTATCATCTATTTCACACCCAATTCCTCCTAAAAATCATTCCCACATTTGGGAAACAATGGAAAAGCTGGAAATAATTTTAACTAAAAACTCCGTTTTATAGATAAGCAATTAAAGGCCCAGAGAAGGCATCAACCCACTCAGTCCAGTGTCTGGCTGAAAATGCCAGCTCTTGATTGTGAAAGGGCCCTAGAAGGGATAAGATGGTTGAAATCATTCCATGAAGTCTCCGAGACCATCTGTGCCAGGTGTATTGTGATCTGACAGAACAACTTTGCCATATAAGTCTTATTTTCTCCACGTTACAAACAAGACAGGGGAATCAAATTACATGAAAAAAGTATCTGAAAGCCACTCTTTCTTTGAAAGAGAAACTGTGTTCAAATTGTATTTGCTAGTTTGCAGCACTTGGATTACAGGTTTATCTCAAATGTATAGAATAATATATTTAATTAACACTTAAAAGTGAAGTGAAATGTGGGAGAATGACCAATAGGGACTTCTGCGGCAGGAGCCAGGCTTGGGAAGGCGTTGACAAGAAGGAAGGCAAAATGCTTTTTCCACTAACATAACAATTTGAGAGCATTTAATTATGGCTTGATTTTGGTGAATGCAATTAAAACACTTTCTGTGTTTGGGGAACAGCATGTCAGAATCCCATTCTAGGTTAAGTAGACACTGTCTTTAACAAGAAGTCTGATGAAAGATAAGAATAAAATAAGAACCACCCCTACATTATAAGGAGAAGAGGCTGGAGCGGGGGGCAGTGCTATTTAATTTCCTTGAGACAAAAGCTAAACCGTCTCAGTCAGCAGACTTCAATGAACAAATCTTCCCCGCTGGACAGATGAAGAAACGGGAGACCCAGAGAGGCTAAATAACTAGAATTCAGGTCACTTGAGCTCGATGCTCATTCCTTTGTTGAACAATTACTCATTGGAATTTATCTGTGCCAAGCAGTTCACTTGTCTCTAGGGCAGAGAGAAATAAACCAGAAGTCTCTGCACTCAAGGAGTTCATGGTTCCAAGATACAGACCATCAAAATGATAGATGGTCAAAAAATACATACACACACACATAATATTATATATAATATGTTAATATATTATATGTAATATATAAATGTTCTTTCCACTAATATAAATATCACACAGCTGTGAAGTCATAGACACTCTGGCTACACAGGTGCATGTGCTAAGCCACAGGAATCTCATGCCTACATAGACCCACAGACGCCAGGACAGACTCAACAAAAGGCATGCCCATAGCAGCATGATTCACAGCAGCTCCAAATATAAAACTGTCCAAATACCTGTGAGCCAAAAGATACGTAAGTAAATTATAGCATCTTCACCCAACGGAACACAACACAGCAGGAAGAGTGGACAAATTACAGCACACGCAGCAACGTGGTTGAACCTCTCAAAGCGTGCTGAGTGAAAGAAGCCAGGCACAGAAGTGCGGAGGCTGCATGATGCCATTCAGAGGAAGCAGGGGACACCAACCTCTGCTGGGAGAAGCCAGGACCGCAATTACCCCTGGGGTGGCGAGAAAAGGGAAGGATGGAAAGAAAGCATCAGGATTCTGGACAGGCGGTAATGCTTGTTTTCTTGATCTGATGGTGCTGGTGACAAGGGTGACTGTAGTTTATGGAAATTTATTAAGCCAGGTCCTTAGGATATGTGTGCTTTTCGGTGTGCGTATTGTAAATTACTTGGAAGTATTTTTAGAAATGCAGTAAACGATGGCCCCATCCACTTCGCCCCATCCACTTCGTCTCTTTAGTAATTCTCTGATTTGCTTTCTTTGTCCTGGGCACAGCCAGAGCTTGGATTGCTATAATATACAGTACCCTGGGTTAACAGAGCAAGTAGACATCTTTATTCCCGTAACAAATCAGCAGGCTGATAAACAAGTGTATTATCAAATGTGTGTCTGTCTTTCTGGCTCTTTGATTTTTCACTCCTTTAGCATAAAGACCAACACACCTTGGGTCTTCAGATTCTGCTCCAAAGAAAGCCATCAAGTTCTGATTAGCTGCAATCCAGAATGAATCTTTTCAATGAATGAAAATGAGGTAAGATTTTATGGGCCTATTACCCGAGGGCTTCTAGTGGTATTTTTATTCTCCATATTTGACTTTAAAAATGTTTTGTAGTTTGCCAAGGATATAATTCTCCCCCAGTCAGGCTGCAGGGGCAGCTAATTAAGTGGTGTTTAATGACATTTGTTCCTTAAACGAGGCCTGATTAAATGTACCATGTAATTTTTTACCAAATCAAGCAATTCACCCAATTTCCAAATGTGCTTAATAATCCAGGCCCAAGTCATTACAGCCCGCCGGCTGGGTGACTGATGTGCTCTGGCTGGAAGGACTCTCAAACGTATTTTAACTTCCTCCCTCCTTGCCTCCGTCCAGGCCATTCCTTCCACGCGGACGTCCTTCTCCATTCCCCCTTACCTCTGCCAGTCTGACTCATTCTGGAGACTGCATCTGAAACCTGGCTCTTTCCCTTGGAATTTTCTCCGTCTGGAATTCTCTCCAGTGTAGCTGAGATCAGCTCTCCCTCTTCCCAACTCCTGTACCTCGTGGTATTTGCCCCTTATCTTTGAATTTGTGCCCACATCTCATACTGTCTGGTCCTCTTTCATCCATGTGCCTCTAACGCCCCCAATTAAATTATAACCAATGTGAGTTCAGAATCCATTATTCTACTTCTTCCCAGTCTCAGAGCTTTACCCGGTCCTAAGGACACAGTCAGCTCAAATTTGGGAAGAGCAGGGCAGCTGCTTTAGGAGGACATGCAGATGTCACAATATGGCCACTGTGTGTCTGTGTGGCCTTGGGCAGTTAATGATTCTCCTCTCCCAGTCTGAGTTCCCTCACCTGTAAAAGAATATACATAAATCTCCCTAGTGCGACTCAAGTGGGAGTTAAATAAGAAAAGGGAGTGGCTCTCGGGACTTCCCTGGTGGCGCAGTGGTTAAGCATCCGCCTGCCAATGCAGGGGCACGGGTTTGAGCCCTGGTCCGGGAAGATCCCACATGCCGTGGAGCAACTAAGCCGGTGCACCACAACTACGGAGCCTGCGCTCTAGAGCCCACGAGCCACAACTACCGAGCCCGTGTGCCACAACTACCGAGCCCACGCACCTAGAGCCCGTGCTCTGCAACAAGAGAAGCCACTGCAATAAGAAGCCCATGCACCGCAACCAAGAGTAGTCCCCGCTCACCGCAACTAGAGAAAGCCCGTATGCAGTAACGAAGACCCAATGCAGTCAAAAATAAATAAATTACTTAATTTTTTTTAAAAAAGGCAGCGGCTTTCAAACTCTGCTTGGCCTAAGAATTATCAGAGTGGTTGTTAAAAATGAAAAATCCTAGGCCACTCTCCTTTCCCCCCCCCCAGAAATTCTCACTAGGGCTAGAAAAATGCTCAGGAATCTGTAAGCATCTGTACAAGACGCTAGTGCAGGTGTTCAGAGGTATCGGCCTTTGAGAAACACTGAGATGTGAAATAATAGTAACAGTAACAATAATAATATTTACTATTATTATTATAAAGCAAGTTAATGTCAAAATTTAAAGAGCTAATCAATAGCTCTTCAACTCTCCACCCAATTTAAGGACAAATTAAGAGATAAAGAAGCAATAAATTCCTCATATAAGTGATATCATATGAGTATTTGTCCGACTTAGTTCACTCAGTATGACAATCTCTAGGTCTATCCATGTTGCTGCAAATGGCATTATTTCATTCTCTTTTATGGCTGAGTGACATTCCATTGTATACAATGTACCACATCTGCTTCATCCATCCCTCTGCTGATGGACATTTGGGTTGCTTCCATGTCCCAACTAATAAGGACCTACTGTAGAGCACACGGAACTCTACTCAATACTCTGTAATGGCCTATACCGGAAAAGAAGTGAAAACAAAAGAGTGGATATATGTATATGTATAACAGATTCACTTTGCTGTACACCTGAAACTAACACAACATTGTAAATCAACTAAATTCCAATACAAATTTTAAAAAAGAAGCAATAAAATGGATAGAGACTGCAATGCCACCCACATTTTGTGGCTTCTATCTGTGAGCAAGTGGACTAATACTAAAGTCAGGGCTTAGAAAGTTCCTGCTTTGCCACTTTGGTTGCAACAGAAAAAGCCCTTGATAAACAGCACCTTTCCAGCCCTCTCTGCCATTCACATCCCACCCTAGCACACAGGCATGACCCACCTGCCCCGTCCTGTCCTTGGCCACTATTGGCACTTGGTGCAGCCCAGCTCGTCGTGCACGTGCTGTAAGCCTTAGAAATACAACAGGGAACAAGAAAGATCCAGGCCCCAGGCCCTGCCTTGGAGCTGTCAGAGTCTGGGAGGGTTCAGAGGAGGAAGCAGTTCATGGAGGGATGTGCTCAGGGCTATGGCAGAGGCCTATACACGCCCCCTTGACGCCACAGTGTGTCAGCCTAGGCCCCGAAAGGCCTTTGTCCACTTTGATCAGAGTCTGCACGTTCAGTGCTGCTGAGGCCCCTTCTCCGGTCTGTCCTGTTCTTTGCATCCATCTCCCCTCTCCCTTTTACCCAGGATTGCACGTCCTCCTCCAGGCAACACCCTATTTTTTGTGTTTAAGGGACATGTGAGGCAGAAGCTGAAGTTTAAAAAAAAAAAAAACTTAATGTTTGTTTGTTTGCTGAACAAAAGGTAAGAAAGGTGCCCCCACCTAAGACTGGGAAAGTGAAACCACCAGGACCTGGAAAGGCCTTTTGTCACGTTATCAAAAAAGCCCAGGCCAAGGCCTGTCTCTGCAGGGACCCCTCTGAGCTCTCAGATCTCCCCATCCTTTCCACCCTTCATATGGGGGCAGGAGCCTGGAACAGCTCTTTCCTTTACTGAGCAAGAAAGAGTCAAGAAAGGAAAGGGGAACACGGTGAAGGGGCGCCCTGAGCCACCCTAACCTGATGGAGGCTCGAATTTCCCACTTACTAGCTGGTAACTTAGAACAAGTCACTAACTTTTCTAAGTCTCAGTTTGCAAAGCAGGAACAATGGTCATGAGTTTAATTCAGACAAAACCATGAAAACAGGCGCTGGTATGCAGCAGGGGCTTTAAATGTGAGTTCTTGCTGCACGAGGCTTGTACCCAACTCTTTCTGAAGATGGGAGGACAGGGTGTGCCCAGGCAGACAGGCTAGGGCTTTTTGAAGTGGCTCATGGGCTCGTAACAGAAATCAAAAAACTTTTAAGACACCATTGCATCCCTGGATGCAGAATAAAAGCTAGCCAAGCAAGAAGACATACTCGCTTCAGCGGCTCAAACACCCACTGTCGCTTTGCTTTTTACCTTTAAGAAAAAAAAAAAAAAAAATCAACCAAACAGAACCTTTCTTCTCATTTCTTTTTTTTCATGCCTGGGTCTTTGTTCCATGCCTCCCACACCCTAAATCTCTCTCCCTCAAGATCTGTTTTCATCACCACTTGCCCCAAGAAGTACCCTCACTGGAGCGGCCGCTGGCTTCCTGACTATGACACAGAAGTGCAGCTTCCCAGCTCAGCCAGGACCGCCGTGTGGGAGGGCCCTGGAGGGCAGGGACTTTCTTGGGGGCAGGTGATGCCTGAGTGGACGGCTGGCAGAGGACTAAGCATTAACCGGGTCAAAGGCGGTGATGCAAGGGGGCACTCACCAGCCTGTCGTGTTCATGGCAGGCTTCCTAGAAGAGGTGTCCATGCTTGTTAGTGAGCAGTAGCAGTGAATCAGGAGGTATTTATTGAGCACCGACTTTGTGCCAAGCCCTAGGTTCTCAAGAAGAGTTGAACATGTGAGTCTGCAGCAACTGGAAGAGTGCAGGTGCGGGGGACTAAGTGACAGGTGCGGGGAGCACAAGTCACTGCTGGAGCACTGCAGGCAAAAGGGGAGAAAACATGGGGGACGTGGCTGGACCAGAGCACAGAGGACCTAGAGGTCAAGCTCGTGTCCTAAAAGAACTCAGTCCCTGTATGTACAGAGAGCCCAGGGTCACACACCCTGGATGGCAGAGCTGGGATTCAAACCCAGGTGGCCCAGCTCCCCAGCCAGAGCTTCCGGCACAGTGCACGATGGCTTCCCCGACCACTTCTTTCCGTCCTGGCAAATAACGCCAACAGTAATAATAAGAACAGCACCAATTAAATATTCTGTAATAACCTAAACGGGAAAAGCATTTGAAAAAGAATAGATACATGTATATGTATAACTGAGTCGCTTTGCTGTACACCTGAAACTAACACACACTGTAAATCAGTTATACTCCAACATAAAATAAAAATTAAAAAAGAACAACAGCACTTAATGTTTACTGGGTATTCACTGTATGCCAAGTGCTATTCTAAGCGCCTTACATGTTTTTATGTCTTGCAACAATCCTGTGAAATAGATGTTATCATTAACCCTCGTTTCACAGAGGAGTCTCTGCAGGCAGAGAAAGGTTAAGTAACTCAGTCAAAGCCGCACAGTTAGTAAGAGGTAGTGCTGGATTCAAACCCCAGCATTCTGGCTCCCAAATCCATGTGCTGACTGCCTATGCTCTGCCGGCAGGCGAAGCCCATGGTCCCATGGCTGCACTGATCTCAGGGCGGCTGGGGGCCATCCTGGCTCCAGACCGATCTCTGAACTTCCCATCCGCCCTTTCCTTCAAAGCCATCAGGGACACTGACTTGAGACTGGTAGCTCTGACCTCCTCCAAGACACAAGGACGATGCTCACTACAGACCTGGCCCCATGCCTGGGCAGGCGAGTTGCAAGTGATGCTCGGCTCTGGGCTGGGGGCCGCCACCTTTTGACCCCTGCATGCCTACACCATGCACCTTTCTCTCTACTGTAATCCCCAGCCGGAAACTCCTAGGCCAGTAGAAAACCATGCAAGCCATGGTGTGGGAGCGAAGGGAGAAATGGCAGGAAGATGAAAAACTCTCATGGAAAGGCAGTAGGGGCCCAAAGAGCAGTCTGAGCTGTCCGTCTAGGGGCAGCACGCTGTCCTGTTATTTTGCAGGACAGACACTACATTAGTTTCTTAAATGTGTTAATAAGCCTTTGCTTCCTGGCCTTCACAGGGGAAGAACTGAACTAAATCCCTTTCTTTCAAAGAAGGCTGTGTAAAATGTCTGTGCTGGCCAGACCAAGTTCTGAGCATGGAGAACAGGGAGTGAAAAGGGGCGCTTGCTGAGCGGGTACTGCGTGCCAGGCACCTCTCGAAGGGTCTCATATACATTATCTTTTTTCCGTCTTCTGACGTGGGTGCAATGAGTGTGCCTATTTCACAGACGAGGAAGCCAAGGCATAGGATGGTTCGGGAACTAGTGCCAGGGCACACGCTCACAGAGGTGGTGTCAGGTCGGCCCCAGAGCCCTGCTCCTACCCGCCACACCCCAGCTCTGAGCCAAGCAGGGCTTGGGTCCAGAATCTGAGAAGCTTCACTACTGTCGTGTGCTGTGACTCTGAGCCTCATGCAGAGGTGGCCCATCTGTGTGTTCAGCACCCGTGGATCGATGGTGGAGCACATGCCCGGGCTTGGAAACAGACAAGCGAGAGGCCCGGTTCCCACCGCAAGGAAATCACGCCAGCGGGACTACAACACAGACGTGGACAAGGGCAGCTCAGAGCAACACGTGCTGGCCAAGTCCACCCGGGCATCCCACTGACCCCCTGATGAGGCATAGCTCAGTTTACTGTCATCCCCTCCCCTGGATTCTGTATTTCCAATCAATCACAACTAAACACTGAGACCAAAAAGCCAGAAAGCTAACAGCCACTCACCTCTCCCTGGACCCTCCTCTCTCAGGTGCCACCAGGGCTGCTGTTTCCAGAACTTCCACATCTCTGCAGGGCGACCTGGCCACGCACAGAGGTGGCACCCCCACCTCTGCAGGCCCCGCACCTGCACCAATGAACTTTCCTCCGCTCTGACCCAGCTTCCCTCCTACCGCCAGGACCCCTGCATCACCCTCTGTAAAGCCCTTGGCTGGCCCTCCATCACCTACCACAGGGGGTCCACTATGATGGCAGATGTGAGACCCCTCCTTACCTCTCCAGACTCCCTCCAGGTGTCTGCCCCCGACCACCCCAGGCTGTCCACAGACAGCACCGTCTTCCTGAAATAACGACGATACAGGTAATATCAGAGCCGCAAAGAGCGGCTACTGACTGCACTGCATGCTGCAAAGGAATTACCTTGTTTAATCCTCCCCGCCACCCGACAAGGTGCATTATGCTTTGAGACCTATTCTACAGTCAAAACCGAAAGGCTCCGAGAAGTCAAATAACATTAAGTCCACAGAGCTGTGAGAGGTGATGATGGGTCTAACCCCAGATGGTCTGCCTACAGAGCCGCGTTCCTAACACAGCGACACACCCACCCAGTACTTTCTGAGCCAAGCCCGCCTCATCCTTCAGCCTCAGCTTCAATACTGCCTCTGTTTAGGAGGATCCTCTGAGCCCAAGGGGACACGCACCTTCTCCACGATGGTCCTGTGCTCCATCACAGTGTCCATGAGGGAACCGAATACTCCACAGAACTTAATTCTGTGCACAGCTCTTCCTGGAGCCGGTCCCCACTAGTCTCTGAGCTCCTCGGGGACCACCCTTCTCCCATGTGCCTCATCCAATGCCAGCCAGGGCCCCGGGACCAAATTAATTCATATTTGACGAAGGCATACATGAGCCGGGACGCCCTCTGCGCTGGTGGGGTTTGGGGGAATTCATTTCTTGCTCTCTCTCTTTCTCCTTTCTGGTTTTAGTTGTGGGTGCTTTTTCTTTGGCAGAGGGAGCAGGGACGTTAGTTAAGAGGTGACCCAGAGCAAAGGAAACAGAGAAGCCGCTGCTGAGCCCTGTATGGGGCTCTGGGCTTTAAGAGAGAGAGGGAGATTCATCAAACAAGGAGACCCCTACAGCGCAGGCCGCACCGTAGCGTGGGACCCAGACTCAGAAGCCATACTGCCTGCTTTCAGGAGGCTTGGCCACGCTCACCAGCTGTGTGATCTGAAGCAGGGCATCTAACCTCAACAAGCCTCCTTTCCTGATGCATGGAACAGGGGCAGTAAAAGTACTGCCCTCATTAGGGTTGCTGCGAGGGTGAGATGAGTTAATATATGAAGCAGTCTTAGAAATATGTCTAGCTTTATTATTATTTTGAAAGTGTAGTCTCAACTCTCAAGGGCTGTAGAAAATTTGATAGAGTTTTCTCCATCCATTTAAAATAATTTCTCTACATTTTAAATAATGCAGGATGGTTTATAATAAAATAGTCATTCAGCTGGATGGATGTAACTCATATAACAGAATAACAAAGTAGGAATCAGGAGAACCGGATTTTCAAACCAATTCTGTCTGTAACCAGCCACATAACTTTAGGGCGAGTTTCTTAACCTCTCCATCTGCATCTTCTTCAACTGTAACATAGAGATCATGGTAATGACTGGGATGCTTTTGGTAAGAATTAGAATAAAGATAGCTTAGTCGATTTTTTAGTACTTAACCCAGTTGAAGAGTGCCAGGATTATTCAATAGAGAAAAAACAGACTTTTCAACAAATGATGTTGAGACAGCTGGATACTGACGTGCAAAAAATAAAGATGAACTCTTACCTCACACCATATACAGAAAATTAACTCAACTACCATATGACCCAGCAATTCCACTACTGGGTACAAATCCAAAAAAACCAAAACACTAATTTGAAAAGATACATGTGCGACTTCCCTGGTGACACAGTGGTTAAGAATCTGCCTGCCATTGCAGGGGACACAGGTTCAATCCCTGGTCCGGGAAGATCCCACATGCCGTGGAGCAACTAAGCCCGTGTGCCACAACTCCTGAGCCTGCACTCTAGAGCCTGCGAGCCACAACTACTGAGCCCATGTGCCACAACTACTGAGCCCACGCACCTACAGCCCATGCTCCGCAACAAGAGAAGCCACCACAATGAGAAGCCTGCACACTGCAATGAAGAGTAGTCCCTGCTCACCACAACTAGAGAAAGCCCGCACACAGCAACGAAGACCCAACACAGCCAAAAATAAATAAATAAATTTATTTTTTAAAAAAAGAAAAGATACATTTCTATGTGTTGATTTGATACATTTACGTATTTCAATATGATCAGCACTGTAGCGTTCCCTAACACCTCTATCATGTCATATAACTATAATTTCTTTTCTGTGGTAAGAAAATGTAAGGTCTAGTCTCTGAGCAACTCCAAAGTATAAAATACAGAATTGCTGATTATAACCACTATTCTGTGCACTCCATCTCCAGAACCTATTTTTCTTCTAACTGCAAGTTTGTACCCTGTGACCGACACCTCCCCAGGTCCCCTCCAGACCCCGGTAACCACCATTCTACCTATTCTCTGTTTCTCTGAGATTGTCTTTGTTAGATTCCACATATAAGTGATATCGGACAGTATTTGTCTACCTCTGTCTGACTTATCTTACTTAGCATCATTTCCTCAAGGTCCAGGCACACTGTCACATGCAGCAGGATTTCCTTCTTTCTCATGGCTGAATAATAGTCCAGTGTGTGCATGTGTGTGTGCGTGTGTGTGTCCTACATCTTATTTATCCATTGGTCCATTCATCCATTGACAGACTTTTAGGTTGTTTCCATCTTCTGGCTGTGAGTGATGCCACCACAAACATGGGCGTGAGTGATGCAATTTTAAACCTAAGGGGCCACTGCTGATAGAAGGAGAAAGGCATTCACTGTTAGGGATGCCCTGGGGATCCAGTGAGGGAGTTTTCAGATGAAAGTAACACGGTACGGTACATGCTTTCTCAATAAAGATCACTGTGGTGGAGGGTGGAAAATGGGACGCAGGCTGATTGACTATAAGCCAGGAGGCCACCAAGCAGGAGCCTACCAGCAGAGTCCAAAGACAAGCAAGAGTGAATTACACCAGAGGCACGGCGGAGGAAGTGGACAAACACAGATGGATTCAGAAACCAGAGCGGCCAAGGACCCTTGGATGGCATTTGTGAGTCTGCCACATGCCAGCTGCGGGATTCTAGGACAAGCATCGCTTCAACTCTCTGCTCAGTATCAACTGCCGGATCCACTCCCAAGGTGAGGTCAGGATTAAATGAGAGAGTGGATACCTCCCTGCCTATTTTAATTGGGGTAAAATTCACCGAACATAAAATTCACCATGTCAAGGTATACAATTCAGTGTCTTCTGGTATACTCATAACGCCGTGCAAGCAGTGGCACTATCTAATTCCAGAACATTCTCACTGCCCTGAACTGAAACTCTGCTCCCATAACCATCACTGCCCCTTCCTTTATGCCCCTCCCCCCCAGCCCCTGGCAACCACTAATCCACTCTCTGCCTCTACGGACTTGCCTATTCTGGACACTTCATTGGAACGGAAACACCCGATATGTGGCCTTTTATGTCTGACTTCTTTCACCTAGCATGATGTTTTCAAGGTTCATCCCCATTGCAGCGTGTATCAAGTCTTCATTCCTTTTCATGTCTTGATAACATCCCATCGTGTGCCTATCCTACATGCTGTTTAGCCAGGCATCGGTTGATGGACGTTTTGGGTTGTTTCCACTTTGGGGCTATTAGGAATAATGCTGCGATGAACACTTGTGTACAAGGTTTTGTTCCAATGCCTCTTTTTGAGCTAAAAGACTGCGTTCACTTCACTTAATTATTCACTCAGCACGGTTCATGTGCCAGGGGGTGTGCTAGGCTCTGGGGTTTAGAACCAGGCACAGGACAGGTAAGGTGCCTGCCCTTGGGGTATGTACTTTCTTGGGGGAGAGAAGCAGTAAATGAGGAGGCAAACAAATAAACAAGATAATTGCAGGTGGTGACAAGCCTTTTGAATGGAAACAGGGCAATGATAAAGCAGAGCAACTTGTGGAGGAAGGAGACGTGAGACCTTGGGCGGGACGATCGGGGTATCAGTCAGGGTTCTCCAGAGAAAGAAGACCAGGAGGATGCGAATAGAGAGAGAGAGATTTATTTTAAGAAATTGGTTCATGCCACTGTCATGGCTGGCAAGTCCAAAATCTTCAGGGAGGGCCAGCAGGCTGAAGACCCAGGGAAGAGCCCATGTTGCAGTTCAGCTCTGAAGGTTATCTACTGGCAAAACACCCCCTTGCTTTGGGAGGCCAGTCTTTGTTCCAGCAAGACCTTCGACGAATTAGATGAGGCCCATCCACATTACAGAGGGCAATCTGCTTCACTCAAAGTTCACCCATTTACGTGTTACTCTCATCCACAGAAACACCATCACAGAAACATCCAGGATAATGTTTACCACATCATCTGGGTCCCATGGCCCCACCAAGTTGACCCAGGAAATTAGCTGTCATAATCAAGAAAGGTGTCCACGGTCAATTCCAGCTGTGATGTGAGAACGAGCAGGTGCCTTCTGTGCAAAAACCTAGGGGAAAAGCGTGCCAAGAAGAGGAGCAGCAAGGGCCTCGGGTAGGCAAAGCGTGCACCTTGGCTGAGGCTTGAGGGGGATGGGAGAGGTGACGTCCAGAGGTGAGCAGGGCAGGTGCAAATGCTAGGACATTCTTTTTAGAGAAGGAGAAAAGCCACTTTCCACTCATGGCCCCCTCCTCCATACCGCACTGCCCCTGGCAACCAAGCCACAAAGCCTCGTTCTGCTGTGGGAGATGGGCTGGAAACAATATCCCCAGGCAGCCACACGAAAAGAAATCATCAGGACTTTTGAAAGAAAACCCAGGGAAAGGTAACATCTAACATAAATATCATTTCTCATGGCTCTCTCCCGTGCTTCCAGAAACAGACAAATTTACTTCTAAGTTGTCCTGCTGAGCCGGCCTTTATTACCCGCCTTAGGAAGGCTGCATCTGGGCCAGCTGGGATGTGGGCCGCCTTCAGTAACGCTCGCGTCTCTCAGCTTACATGGCGCCAAGGCCAGCGGAAGCTTGATTTCCCCACAGATCCCAGCAGCGGCCCCGTCGCCTTGATTGCTTCTGATCAAGGCAAACTGAGAAAAACGGAACAGGGACATCTGTTCTCTTTCTGTCACTTGAAGCCAGCAAAAACCTGCAGTCAATGCGGCCACTCAAAACCAACGCAAAAGCGAATTCCCAATACAAGAAGCCCTGGTCGCAGCATTAGGAATTAAAACTTCGCTCCATCCTCTCTTCAGAGGGAAAACCACAGGCTGCTTTTAGTCAGAATCCAATGCCTAGGACTTCCCTGGTGGCACAGTGGTTAAGAATCTGCCTGCCAATGCAGGGGACACGGGTTCGAGCCCTGGTCCGGGAAGATCCCACATGCCGCGGAGCAACTAAGCCTGCGAGCCACAACTACTGAGCGCACGTGCCACAACTACTGAAGTCCGTGAGCCTAGAGCCCGTGCTCCACAACAAGAGAAGCAACCACAATGAGAAGCCCGCGCACCGCAACGAAGAGCAACCCCCGCTCGCCACAACTAGAGAAAGCCCGTGCACAGCAATGAAGACCTAACACAGCCAAAAATAAATCAATAAAAATAAATATATTTTTAAAAAAAACACAGAATCCGATGCCTATGTGTCTTAGTCACACCAGTCTGCCAGGAGAAGCACCGGCTTGTCCTACATCCTGACCTCGTCTTTAACACTTGGCACCTGCTAACACCTTTGACAAACGCGTATCAACACCGTCTGAGCTCAGAAGCACTCTGTGCCATCACCTGTCAGCCGAGCCACCGCAGAGCCTCCTGACGGGCTCCCTGGGTGTCCCCCGGCCCCTCCATCCACTCCCCATGCTGCCCGCGGCCGTGGTCCTCTCCCGCCTCCTTTCTCTGCAGACCCCACCTCAAACACGAGGTCAATGAGGTCAAGCCTCGGGGCTGCTTTCTCTTCTTCCAGCAGGTCATACTCCCCTTCACCTCTGCACCTTTGCACGGGTGTTCCTTCTACCTGGAACATCCCTCCTCTTCAGCCCCCTACCCTAAGGGCATCGACGAGCCAACCCCGATCCCTCATCTGGTCTCAGCTTTGGGAAACCTTCCCCGACCACGCTGCCTGCATTGGAACCAAAGTCCCAGCTATGCTTTACCAGACACGAGTCCCAGGATGCTGTGACCTTCGTGTGTGTCCCCACCCCACTGCTCACCACAGACCCCCGGGGCCCAGGAAGGTACCTAGTGAAGGCAGGTGCGTCCCGTTACTTGTTGAATGAATGAATGAATGAATGAATGGCACAGTGACAGACTCTGAGTGTACAAGGTTATAGACAAGAAAGCTGGCGCCTTCTGGAAGCCTCCAGACAAAAGGGAAGAAACAAGAGGCAACCACAGGAAGCAATGCCACCAGAGTGGGGATACGCATGGGGAGGAGGGACGTTATCTGGTCCCTGCCAGAGGCTCAGGAGGCGTCCAGGAGGAGCCGACGCCTGACCTGAGTCTTGAAGGATGAGTACTGATGAGCAAGTGTGGGGAGACAGCCTAGGCTTTGGCATGAATCGGAGGCAGAGGGAACCCCGGAACCCTGGCGTTTGCGGGAAGCCAGTTCTGTACAAACAGAGCTTCGCGTGCGTGGGGAGTGTCAGGGGATGAGGCTGGCGTGGTCGGTGCACAGAGATCAGGGCTAGAAACACAGCTCTGACGGTCACCTGCTCATGATGAAGGCTAAATCCAGGAGAGAAGATGAGCGTGTTCAGCCAGGACATATGGCAGGAAGGACAGACTCAGAGGAACATCGACATTTCATTAAGAGACAGAATGGGGAAAGGAGGACAAACAGGGGAGAGAGAAGAGTCAATCAGAGGAAAGGAGGAGAACAAGGGCGAGGGTGTTGATGTGGACGCCAAGAGCAAAAGAAGCTGCAGGAAGAAGTGGGCACGGTTAACCGGGTCACTTGCAGCACAGAAGCCTTGCCCTAGGCGTCAGCGAAGTGCAGAGGTGAGCGGGATGGGAAGTCAGCAGATCAGACCTCAATGCACCAAAGAAGAGATGGGAGATGAGGACACAGAAGCAGAGAGAATTCACCACTCATTCAAGAACCACCATTGAGAAGGTCAAGAGGGAGAGGGAAACTCAAAGCAAAACCTGGAAAATGTAGGGGCAAGAGAGAACATGTTTTTAGAATTGGAAATGCTTAGCCATCTTTGCAATCTAAAAAGAAAAAGGTAGGGCTTCCCTGGTGGCGCAGTGGTTGAGAGTCCGCCTGCCGATGCAGGGGACACGGGTTCGTGCCCCGGTCCGGGAAGATTCCACATGCCGTGGAGTGGCTGGGCCCATGAGCCATGGCCGCTGAGCCTGCGCATCCGGAGCCTGTGCTCCACAACGGGAAAAGTCACAACAGTGAGAGGCCCGCGTACCGCAAAAAAAAAAAAGAAAATAAAAAAAGAAAAAGGTCAGGAGGAAGCAAAAGGTCAAGGACAAGGGGAGGAAGTGATTGATGAGTGATGCTGAGAACAGGCAGAACGGGCTGGGGTTAAGCCCACTGGTGAGTGGCTGGCCTTGTACAGGAGGAAAAGTGACTCAGGCTTGAAAAGAGAAAGCGTGTAGGGGTAGACAGAGGTAAGCTTTCAGGAAAGAACCGAGGTCATTCATTCCCACCTCAAGCCCTGGCTACTAATCTCCTTTGGCTCTGATTTATTTTCTCCTTTGCCAAGTGCAGAGGACGTATTCCCAGCTTGCAGTGGGTCCGGGACGGAAGAGCACCATGGGATCCTTGAGGCTCTCCTTTGCCGTGAGGATGTGAGACGCTAGTCTGTGAAGCTCGAACACACCTAGAGAAATTCCGACGCTTCACATTAACTCAAGGAAATGGGGAGACTCCATGAGACTTAATGTGTTTTTTTTTTTTTTGTGGTATGCGGGCCTCTCACTGCCGTGGCCTCTCCCGTTACGGAGCACAGGCTCCGGACGCGCAGGCTCAACGGCCATGGCTCACGGGCCCAGCCGCTCCGTGGCATGTGGGATCTTCCCGGACCCGGGCACGAACCCGCGTCCCCTGCATCGGCAGGCGGACTCTCAACCACTGCGCCACCAGGGAAGCCCCCTTAATGGTTTTTAAGTCAAAAAAACCCACATTCCGTGAATCAAGTGAGTGTGAACAGGAACTCCTTCAAAGATGAAGCTCTGGCAGCACTGGGCTGCTTATAATAGGTCAGTCCTAATGAAAGTGGCATTTTTGCAAATTGAAACGCGTCAACTAGCAGCAATGTTTGACCGTTCTACCTAATGGGCCCCCTTACCACCCTGGCCTTTTCTTGCCCCAAACCTTCATCCATGCTGTGTCCCCGCTCCTTTCAATATCCTTCTCCCCAGGGCACCCCACTCACTCCTCCCTATGTGGATGGTCCCCAACATTCGATGGTTCAACAGAGGGTTTTTCGACTTTACAGTGGTGTGAGGACAATTCGCATTCAGTAGAAACCAGACCTCAAATTTTGCATTTGGAGCTTTTCCCAGGCTAACTATGCAGTAAGCTCCTCTCTCGTGACGCTGAGCAGTGGCAGGGAGCCACAGCTCCCAGGCAGCCCTGCGATCACACGGGTAAAAGACCAGCACGCTGGCTACCATTCCGTACCCGGACAGCCGTCCTGTTTTCACTTTCAGTACAGTGTTCAACTGCATGCAGCAGTCAACATCGTATCATAAAACAGACTTTGTGTCAGATGATCATGCCCTACTGTAGCCTAACGTATGTGTTCCGAGCACGTTTAAGGTGGGCTGGGCTAAGCTGCAATGTTGCGTGGGTCAGGGGTAGCAGATGCATTTTTACTTTTTTTTTTTTTTTAAAGAGAGGAAAGTTGCTTTAATCAGAAAAGCCGGCAACCTGGGGAGAAGGAGCATTTACGCCCTGAGACCAACCTGGAAGATTCTGCGCAGCCGTGACGATTTTTAAAGGGAATAAGGGAAAGAAGCTCAGTGAAGCATCAGGTGGGAGGGTGGGCTCTGTATCACTGTCCACTGCACGCAGCCTGGCTGACTCCTCCTTCACATGTTATCTTGCCTGTGTGACGGGAGGAGGGTGGGTTCTGTATCACTGTCCCCTGCACGCAGCCTGGCTGACTCTTCCTTCACATGTTATCTTGCCCGTGTGATGGGCCTGCGGATGGCTAAGGAAGCTGCTGAAGGTGGAGAGCTAGTCATTCGTAACTGATCAGGACCTGACCCCACCGTCAGCCAGGGGAGATCTGAGGCACCTGGCTGACTCCTACTCACCCTTCAAGGCACAGTTCAGGCGTCACTTCCTGCAGGAAGTTTTCCTCAAACACTGTGTCAGTTATCTATTGCTACATAATGGTATTACCACAACCTTAGGGGGTTAAACCGGTACACACTGTATTGCCTTACAGCTCCTGCGGGTCAGGAGCCCAGCCACAGCTTAGCTGTCTTCTACGAGGCTGCAAGTGAAGTACCTGTCGGGGCTGAGTTCTCATGCCAGCCATTCATGTGGTTGCTGGCAGAAATTCCTGACTCTGTAGGTCCATCCGTAGGGCAGTTCACATGGCCACTTCCTTCATCAAAGCCAGCAAAGGCCAGGAAGGTAGCACGATGGGCATTATACTCTTGTTTAACCTAATCAAGTGGCATCAGTCACCTTTGCTGTTTTCTACCGGATAGATGGAAATCACAGGTCCTTTGGGGGAAGGTAACTCCATAAGGACGTACGCACCAGAAGGCGGGGATGAGGGGGGCCATCTCAGAGTTTATCTACTACAGCCAGTAAGACTTAATCCTGGATCCTCTTCTGAGCACCCACTGCCTCAGGCATGTCTATACCTTTAGCTTTGCTACATAAACACGATGATTTTCTGTTCATGTGCCTCCCCCGCCCCCGATAACTTGGGAGCTTTTTGCTGGACGGCATTGTGTCCTGCTTATTACATCCCTGTAAGCAGCACAACGCCTGGCGCACAGCAGATACTCAGTACACACGTGACAAGCTCACGAATTGATGCTAAACTGACAAGTCGCTGGATAACCCAGGCCAAAAGTATACTCTAGGCTGTATCCATTTTCAGTCAAGACTGGATACGCTAAACCCAATTCTTGTATTCCGCAGTTACGTTACAAAATTAAAATTGGATGAATGAAATCATTAAAGGAAATTGCTGTACGCTAATGAGCAGAGACACTAAATGAGATTGCACGACGCCACATCGAAGACTCGTTCTGGCTGCACCTGAGGTGAGCGTTGCAGAACTACATGACCCAGCAACAAGCCACTCCTCAGATGCGAGTTCTGGAGTCGGTACTTCTTTGTCATGATCATTGAAACAGAGAAAGAGCAAACACCAGGAGAAAGAGGGGATGGAAAGGGAGAACAAGAGAGGGCATAAGGGCAAGAACAAGGGAGAGAGATAGAAAAAGATTAAGGTATTTAGTGTGCAGACGCCCAAGATACTCCAAAGAAATGGGTGGGGCTTACGGAGGTAAGAAGATGGGGGAGGGTCAAAGCCTGTAAAACAAAGTGACTAAACCAGGGAGAAGCTGAAACTCACATCTCTGCCTGGGATCCAGGGTGTCCAGACCTCTGATCATTAAAACTTCTTGTTTACAGGATACCAGTAACAGGGCAGGCTCAGGCTTAGGGGCTATGGATAGAGTGGTATCAAGACATACCCGGTCCCTGCACTCCTAGGGCATACATGCCCCCACTGGGGAAGCCTGGTCAGAGATAACAAATGAGTGAATGACCACAACAATTTCAACCTGGGATCTTCTACCCAATAAACGGGTATGGTGAGAAGGATAAAGGTTATGCGCTATAGTCACTAGTTGTACTATCTCAACTAGTTAGTTAATCTTCGTGACCATCAATGTTCTCATCTATAAGTTGTGGCTACCAATCCAA
Source organism: Lagenorhynchus albirostris (assembly GCF_949774975.1). Lineage (NCBI taxonomy): Eukaryota > Metazoa > Chordata > Mammalia > Artiodactyla > Delphinidae > Lagenorhynchus > Lagenorhynchus albirostris. The sequence goes on along the minus strand of NC_083111.1, from coordinate 75,922,759 downwards.
CCTGCCAAATAAGGACTGGGACTAAGTCAGTTAATGAAGATACAAAACAGCACAGCACACGGCACTGAGAAGACCTTTAATGCCACTGCTATTACCACCCAAGTTCATCGTCCACCTGCATTTCCAATTTAAGTCCTACCGTTACACTGGACTATTAGCGGGTGCTCAGTTTGCATGGGCTGAGCTCTGAGGCTGGGCTTTTTGACAGAGGATGCAGGCAGCACTGCTATTTAAACACAGATGCATGCTCCCATGAAGAAAACCATCCTATTTTTTTATTTTACAAGCCTGGGTCGGGGGAGGAGTCATTCAATTAAATAGTTCCCTTGCTGACAGCCGACCATGGTATCACTACCCACCAGCCAGCCGAGCTAAAATTAGTAACAACCTGATTCAGAAACCCAAACGGGTATATGGATAAATCAACAAAATAACATGTCTACATGATATTATGGTCCAAAAAGGAAAAACCAAAATCGTGTCAGCAGACCTGGTTTCTAGGAATAATAATGTGCCGTTGGCTCAGTGTACGATCTTGAGAAAATCCCTTTCCCTAATTAGGTCAAAGTTTGCTCCTTTTATTTATTTTATCTTTTGCTCCTTTTAAATTAAGTAAATTGGAAGACAGGATTAGATAGCTTCTTTTCTTTAACAGAAGGTTTATAGAATTCTTCCCTCTCTGGAAAGAGAAAGAAAGCTGGTGTGGTAAGAATCGCTAGGGTGTCTACCAAGTATTCCTGGCTCTTTGCTTGCAGACCTGTAGTGGGATTGCTATTCCCACCCCTGACGAAGTTAGATACATCCGTGTGCCTTGCTTTGGCCCATGAGAAGTGAGAAGTGACATGTGTCACCACTAGTCGTAAGGTTCAATGACTCACACGATTCACCCCAGTCTCTTTTCCCCTCTGACAGCAACTAGCAATATTTGAGATGGTGGCTGTTCCATCAGCCTGGCGCCTGAATGCCCACAGTGAGCAGAACCCTCCCTGCTGACCAGTGAGATTGTGGAGCTGTTGTTACTGCAGCACGACCCAGCCTATCCTGACCGATAGAGGGGACTCTAATGAGGGAGGGAAGGATAATCCAATTCCAAAGCAAAGGATTCTGGTCAGAGGAGGAACCAACAAAATCAAGAGCTGAAACTGTCCTTGAATTGCATGCAGGGCCAGCTTTCAGAGCAGGTCACCAGAGAATTACCACGGGGCTGTGGAATATCTCTAGAACATACACGAAGACCCTCATTCCCCAGGAACTTCCAGACCTGGAATATTCGGTGATGTGGTTGGTGTTTGGGGGGAATCTGGGAAGAGCTGGTAATTACCAAGGACAGGGGCTGTGGAGTATCTAAATCACGTGTGTCTCTAGTATACGCGGCAGCTGTATGTGCTCCTGGCTACACCACGCAAAGGAACAGACAGAGCTGACCGGTGGCATCTTGGTTCGTTAGAGGGAGGCCAAGACCATCTGGACTGGGGGTCCTGACACACTTCTCTAATTCTGGCAGCCTATGAATCTGAGATTCAGTTGTGCTTGGAAAAGACAATGCAACAAAAGCCGCATGTCTGGACATCTCTCTAAACAACAAACACCACCAGGCAGAAAGGTGACTCTTTAACAAAGGAGAGGGTGACTGTGAGCAAGTTATTCATCTTTCCTCGAATGAGGCTGGTGCCGTGAGCCTGGAGGGAGTGGGCTTAACAAATGGCAGTGGGTGGAATGTAGGTTAACCCGAGAAGGAGAGCATGTCGGCAAGGGTTACGAAACACCAGAAGGAGTGACGGATGAGGTCGTGTCATCTGCTCTCCTTGAAGATGCCCGGGAAGGAGATGGAAGGCTCTCCTCCAAGTCAGATGTTGACGAACAAGCCCAGGCCCAGGCTAGTGGGAACTGGGGTTGGAGGCCTCTGACGGGGGCAGGGCACATGGTGGTTGCGAGGGGGGCATGTGGTACTAAGTCGCACTCCTGTTTCCTACCCAGGTCCTCAACAAACTGAGAAATCGGATGAATAGCAAGGCAGATGGAGGTTAGCATATCACCTGGGAGTCAGGGCCTAAGGGGCCTGTGCGATGAGCCGCAGGAGGCGGCCAGCCAGTGGAGGCCCAGGCAGCCCTCGTGCCGCGCACCAGGACAGAGCCCTGGACGGGCCCTCAGCCTTGTGTCTCTGCGTGCACAGCACCCTCTAAAGGAAAGTAAGGGCCAAGCTGAGCTGAGCATGCCCCGCGTGACCTGGTCGGTCCTCCAGTCAGAGAGGCCACTCCTGTGCCTGGGACGGAGGAAGGAAAGAAGCAAAGGGATCACGTCCAGTGGGCTCCCCAGCAAGGAAGGGGGCCCCTAGGGGAACAGGGATACCCCTTCCTGGTACCGGTCACTCCCTGCCTCTCTCCACCTCATGACGTCCAAGTGGTGTCCAAGACCTTCATGTTCCTGATTGCATTTAGTCTTCTGGAAACCCTGGGAGGAAGCTATCAACACCACACACAACTCACAGACGAGGAGACTGAAGCTCTGAGAGGGTATCAGCCAGTGGAGACAGGCCGGGAGCTGTACCAAAGGCTTGTGATCCCACTTTCTCTGTGATCTGTATTTTTTTTAATGCGTAAGTCCCAGCAAAGAGCAGTCCCAGATTACTCTGGGAAAATCTTACCAATAACTGGTCAGAACGTAGGCATCCATAATGATGTTAAATTTCTCTTCACCCCTAAAAGCCACCCTAACCATGAGACCCCGCCATGGTTTTATGGGGAATGGTACACAAAAGTGTCAGAGAGACACAAGAGGAGAGGAGAGGAAAGAATCTCGGATGCCCACGGTTCGGACCCCATCACTTTACAGACCAAAGACCTGCTGCTGAGAAAGGGGAAGAGACCAGCTCAGGGCCATCCAGCTGGTGAGTCTCAGAGCTGGGAGCTGGGAATCCCAGTCCTCGCTGGCTTCCTCTGCCAGCACACAGGCATCCGTGGACCCAACATGCACTCAAACGCACAAGGATGTGGTCTGAGCCACAGCTTATGGGCCCGTCACCACGTGACTTTAGGCAGATCACCTAAACCCTTTGAGTCTCGTTTCTTATACCAAAGCAAGAAACCATCCTAATACCAGGTCCACCTGCTCACGAATTCCCTTGTGAGTGAACAGCCACGAGAGGGTGTTATACAAGTAACTAAAAGATGGAAAGTAAAATTTTAAACTTGGGACTGGCTCCTGCAGAGTGGAGCAGGACCAAGGGGCTGGCACTGATTCTGCATATAGTTCTATCATCTGCGCTCCGGACCAGGGCTGAAGTGGACCAGGCCTTTGTTCCCTGTGGCCGTGTTCAGGGTTAGGGCTTGACAGTTTCTTTCCAGTTCCTTTTACTTAAAATCCCTTCTATTTTGTGACAAGGTGACTTAAGCTTTAAACCCAGGCCGAGGGCTCTGGAGAGCACCTCCTCCACCTGCCTGCGGGAAAGGCCCCAGGGCCAACGAAATGGAGACAAGCGATGAAGCCTGGTGATGACTGACCTACCCTCCGCAGTCCACATGTTTTGAAAACATGACTAAATACTTTTCACAGGGGGAGGGTTTCCATTTTAAGTTAATAAATCCCCTCAAGGAAGGAAATGTAGCAAAGCATACAAACAGCTCACAACTGAAACATTTTCTTCCAGAATATTTTTTTCCCCCAAACTTGGTGATAATGCAGCAGGAGGAAAAGAAAGTGTTTTTAAAGTTTATGTCACTTCTGTGAGTGGAAGATTCTATATAACACTTTCAGGCATCATCACTGGTGCTTGAAAATTTTGTAGATTCCCCCCAAGCCAGCAAATGTCCACCTACTGTGTGCATAACACCATGGGGGAAAAAGGACAATGGGAAACACAGGAATGGATAAAGAGGGAGGGAGGTCAGTGATGCTGCCAGGTGGGCAGCCTGGGTATCTGACAGAAGAAATCAACCAGTCGTAAGTATTTATGAAGACCCGTGAGAGGCAATGACCTCATCCGAGAGCTCATGCCTGACCCAAAGAACAAGCTCCTGCTCTCACGGAGCACATGGTCCATCTCATTCCACAAGGATGTGCTCCTCTCATTATCTGAGTTGTGTAAACAAGGAAAACTGAGGATCAAAGAAGTTAATCAACTTGTCTAACAGCTTAGAAGAAAGGGAGCCAGGACCCAGTCCAGACAGTCTAACAAAAATACTACTCTCTCCACTGCACAAGACTCCCTGTGCTTTGACTAGACCCCAAAGTAAAGCTCATCCTCAAGGTTAGACTGTTTCTCACCCTTAGGCCAGATCACTTCTCTTAACATGACAGACCAGCTTCTTTGGTTTCTACAAATCCAGTTAATCTCTCATCACACAACACTGTCCTAAAGAGCTTTCAAGGGAATGCTTCAAATTAAAAACAAGCTCCGCGCTTCCAGTGCAGGGGGCACAGGTTCAGTCCTGGCGGGGGAACTAAGATCCCACATACCTCGCAGCACGGCAAAAAACAAAAACAAACAAACAAAAACAATTTAAAAAGAAATGAAACTCACAGAAACAGAGAGCAGAAACGTGGCTGGTTGCCAGGAACTGAGGAGTGGGGGAAATAGAGAGAGGTTGGTAAAAGGGTGCATCTTTCAGCTGGAAGATGAATAAGATCAGAGGATCTAACGTATAACATGGGGACCAGGGTTGGTAACACTGTATCGTGTAACTGAGATTCACCAGGAAAGGAGAACTAAAAAAAAAAAAAAACAATTTAAGTAAATCAATATGTGAGGTGATGGATGTGAAAATTAACTAGATGGAGGGAATCCTTTCACAATGTAAGAAGATATCAAATCATCATGACGTACATTTTAAATATCTTCTAATATATACCTCAATAACATTAAAGAAAAAAGAAAAAAAAAGAACCAAGCAAACCTTGGAGAATAGTAGCAAGGGAAAAATATGAAGTCAACCACCGGGAAGCCACATCTTCCCTCTGTGTCAGCAACTCGGCATCCCTAACACATCTGCAGGGCGAGCTCATTAACCATGCCTGGAGATGAGCGCGCTCCTGGCACGGAGCATAATTTATTTCACTTTGGTTTCTTGTCTCCTGCAGATTGAGGCTTTCTTTACATATTATATTTTGCAGTTAAAAAAATATGCAAGATGATGATGGCTTTTGTGAGACTTTTTTTTTTTTTTTCATCAGGCTAATGTTGAGAAAACCAATCTGACTCCCTGGCCCTCTCCTCCACGGCTGTGAAATCACAAATCAGGCATAATAATAGTGTTCTCCTTAAGGATTCACCCAAGCGTTGCCGCCAGCTCGGTGTACCAATAATGAAATTTGCATTGTGCTTACAGGACTGTTTTATTGATACAAATGGACTTTTGTACCCAAATGACTGAACAGCTGGTTCCTGTGCCTTGGTGTGTATGGGATCTCTTGTTCTCTTCCTGGATCCCTGGAAGAGGCCAGCCGTGAGTGACCGTGAGTGACCGTGAGAGCATGAGAGGACAGAGGCGGCGGGTGATGCTGTCCGTTCCAGCGAGAAAGTCATCTGGCTCCAGCCATGTCCTTCTTCTCTCTCCTCTCTGCCTGCCCCTTTCCTTGGAGTCCACAGGCCTCAAGACATGAATTTATCCATGCTCCCCAGAGGCCTGCAATGGCTGAGCAAGTGCAAAGATGGGCCCCTGGGCACGTGGCCAGGCACGGGGGCTGGATGGGGGTATGGTGTAGCCACAGCATATGTGGTCAAATATTCCGATGTTTTGGTCAACGGGAAGCTCAAAATTGTAAAGTCTAAAATTCCATGTGCAGCTGCCTTGACATCTTTGAGCCCCACGGAGCCCCAAAGACCTAACCACGAGCGCCCCTGCTCTCCCCAGACATGCTCCCACCTGGCAGGAAGGCTCCCTACCCAGCGAGTCCCCCTTACTAGCCGGACCAGCTGCACCCCGCCCAGTCCTCAGCACAGCAGCTCTCCCCTCCCTGCCAGCCCACGGAATCATTCCAACAAGCCGGCCACATCCTCCCTCGGGGACGAGGGGCCGGCCACCCCACCCTCTTGTCACTACAAAGCCTGTCTCCCACTGCCCCCGCCAGTTCACCTTGCCCCCAAGGACAACCTCTGGGTGGCCCTGTGTGGCTCGAGGTATGCTCCTCTGCTGGCCTCTGAGTACACGACTCATAAACTGCTGTCAATCTCATCCATCCGGCGTCCTGTGTTTGACTATCACATACTATTTAGGGCAGGAAATCCACCCCTCCCCAGTGGTGTGAAGAGGAGACAATCAAAACATCTTTTCCCAAATTAAAAAAAAAAAAAAACAAGCCACAATTCCATTTTAGTTGCATTAACGGATGGAGAGGAAGTGGGACTATTCTGCCCTGAAGTCAACCTGATCAAAGGGCATCCCGAGCCCTCTTCAGCCCTAGGAAGCATGTGTTTAGGGAAAGCCATGAGCAGACTGGCGCAGGCTCAGAGCACCCTGATCAGCTGGATGAGAGGGGACCAGGGGCCAGACTCAGACTGGACCCCTTTGCTCAGCAGTGAGACAGGCAGGATGAGGCCAGACTGCAGATTAGGAAACTGAGGCACATTCCACGGAGGAGCTGTAGCAGAGGCTGCCAGCACTCTGCCCAGCCCCTCCCACCCCAGCCCCCAGCTCCTACGGGCTTCTTTCCAAACGACTCGTCCCGAAACCTTATTGAAAAGACCATCTTTGTGGTCCCGGAGCTACTTCCTTTGGGCAAACTGTGAGCCAAAGCTTACGACCCTGGAGCCGTCCAATGACTGACTGGTACGGGAGTGTGGAGGATCCCCTGCCTCAAGGACAGACACACTCTGTGCAGTGCAGCTTACACTCCAGAGCTCCCCTCGGGATCCAGCCCAGGTCAGGGATGCACGGAAGCTGTTTGGCTTCATCCCTCTCCTCTCCTGTTACCCTGCTTTTATGCAGGTCCTCCCCAAAGCACTTCCTTCACGAATCTTCACCTCAGAGAGCCTGGGGGGCCTGAACTAAGTCAGCATCCAAGGGCCACGCCTCCACCAGGTAAAGAGGTAATGCATCAGAGGCTACAGGTGGCCGTGGACAGACAGAAAGGCAGAAATCAGCGAAGATATGCCGGACAGGAAGAACAGACAGTTGACAGTCCAAATGGGTGCGTCACCAAGGATTTATGGCCCAAGGAGCCAACGCATCATCATCACAGGGAATCGGTACATCGAAGGGCCACCAGGACCCTGGGGTAGGAAACAGGCAATGACAGAAAGAACCGTCAAAGTGGAGAAGGTAATCAACTTGACTCATTCAAATGTAATTCCTGGGAATCCAAGCTGATTACCTTAGAAAAGAAGCAGGATAACCAACTTCTGATACTTGAATAACCCCCACGAAGAAGAAATTTGAAATGTTCTCTGGGGTTCCACAGGGGTAATTTGGATCCATTATGTGGAATGAGGTAGAGATGGATTTGGGCTCGGTTTAAGGAAGATCGTTCGAAGAGCCGTAACGGTTCAAAGGTGGCACGGTCCTCCCAGGAGTTAATTGGCCACTGGAAGTGCACCACACTTTTTAGGGACATACTTGAGCACATCAAAGCATCTCTTAGAGGGGATGTGGAATTAGATGACTTATAAGGTCCATTCCAGCCAAAACCCCCAAAATCATAGTTTATTTCTCTACTCCCAGCCTCGCAAAGAGCCTGAGCAAACAGACCCATGTTTCCAGCTCCATTTATTTCCCTCAGGGTTTCTTCAGCACTTACCAAAAGTTCATAGGTTAAAAAAAAAAATCTCCAAAATGAAGAGTACCCTAAAACAATGGTTACAACTACTGTATATTTCAGATTTCTAAAAAATAATAACTGAGTGATCAAGGTCAGGCAACTTAACTGACTTTGCAGTACAGATCATTAAAAACAAAACCTAAAATCAATTTTAAAAAAAGGGTTGTCTTTCCCCAAAATAGGTAAGTTGGCGATATTACACTGGCAGATACACTGTGAACAGGTGAAAACTTCATTACATACTAGTTTTGTTCCACAGACCAGTATTTGGGAACCTTTGCCCTGAAAATATATGTCTGCTAGAGTCTCACCATATCGCTGTTTCCAGTTTTCACGATTTAGAGGATATACTTAAGTGACGCAGTCAGGTAATAAAAGGTCTCTTTCAAACTTCCATAACTGAATTCAACATTCCGGCAATAACAGAGTCAAGACTGCTAGGAGTCTGCGTTGTTTCATGCGACACCTCACAAATCACTTGTGCTATTGAGTTTATAAAACATTTGCACATCCGTTATTTCACTAGGCGCGCTCAGCAGCTGCGTGTCGCTAGGTAGAACGGTGTCATTCCTGCTCAGAAATGTGCACCTGGGGTCCAGGCTGGCTATGAGCTGGGCACAGATGTGCCACTGTGAGGGGGTGGGCCTCTCTCCTCCTGCCTAGCTGCCCGCGCTGGTGCACGGGGTGCACTCACCCTGGAGAAGCGTCTTTACAGTGAGAACACAGCACCTGCCTGAGGAGTGGAGGGAGGGGTCCAGGAGGGAGAGGATGCTGGAGGGGGCAGGGGGCACTCCTGCTTCCTAGGCAGAGGAGTGGGGCAGTCAGGCAAGGCTTCTCTGAGGCCCCGTTAGGGAAGGAAAAACACACCAAGGATTCCGCACCAAAGGGGCAGCAGCGGGGAGGCCTACAGACAAGTGGGCCTGGGGGCTTCTGGAGTAAGAGCTGGAGAAAAGGAGAAAAAGCCGGAGGAGAGTCCTGGGAAACGAGGGAGCTCACGCTGAACACAGCGGTTCCTCTCCCCTGCCGCCCCCGTCTCCATCTCCTCCGTCCCAGTGAAGGGGGCCAACCTCCCGTTTCTCAGTCAGAAGCCGGGGAGTCACCCCGACACCTCCCTTCCCATAGCCTCTCCCTGCACCACCCTTCCAGGTCCGGTCAGTTCCAGTTCTGGTCCCACCCTGGGTGGAGCTGCCATCACCTCCCACGACTTCAGGGGCCTCCTAACTGGCTGTCCCCAGGCCAACAATCGTCCTTTTCCACAGAGCAGCCTACGTGCTACTCTAAAGACACATCTGACCAGTTCACTCCCCACATAAAACCCTTCAATAGCTTCTCTTTTCATTTAGAATAAAATCCAGGTCCTTTATCGTGACCCCCAGGCGTCCGGATGGCCGACCCCTTCCCGCCCTCGCGCGTGCCTCGCGAGGTCTCTGCCCCCACGGCTCACTCACCTCCCCACAGGCTCCCCGCACCCCACACTGCATCCCATCCCAGGTCACATGGCTCCTGGTCCATCCCTCCTCTCCCCCCCTCCTCTGATAGCTCTTCCCCCAACTTCCTCAGGGGAAGCTTTTTCTGCCCCTAAACTAGGTTAGCAATCGAGTAATCCCACCCGCATCGGTCACTCTCGTAACACGGATCACTTCTCATCCTTCACTTCTATTGGAACGAAATCACTCTCTGCGTCTTTTGCCCCAACTCAGGCACGCACTCGGTTTTGTTCACTCGTCTATGCCCAGGGCTAAGCACAAGGACCGGCGCATTGTAGTAGTTTAATTAAATGTTCTCTATTAACCTTAAAAATGAGTAGAAAAATAAAATCAAGAAGAGGATGATGAAGAAAGACAGGTATGCTGAAGTGTCCAAATGGCTCACAGCTGCGAGGAGGAAGTGCTGCAGAGTTTTCAGGAGATCTGCTCAGCTTTGCCTCTCGGAGCAGAAGGCCGGGGGCAGACTGGCCGGGCGGGGAGAGAGCAGGCGGGCTGTGGTCAAGCTGCTGCAGTGAACCGGGTGGTCATTACTGAGACCTCAAACTGGACAGTGGCAACGTGCAGTAGGTGGAGGGAAAAGAGTGAAGAGCTACGAGGGGGTGGATTGGGGAGAACGCATTAGCTGGCTGGGTACCTCGGGTCCAACGGGAGCGAAGGAGTCAGGACATGGCTCGGGCTTGAACAACTGGCCAGCCGATGATGCCGTCCGAGGAGATGGGACCCAGGAGCGTGACGGGGGATGCACTTGTATTAGCTTCCTACGGCTGCTGTAACAAGTTACCACACACTAGCTGACTTACAACAACAGAGACTTATTCTTGCACAGTTCTGGAGGTCAGAAGTGTGAAATCAAGTTGTCATCAGGGTTGGTTCTTTCTGAAGGCTCTGAGGGTTCTCCAGAGAAACAGAACCGACTGGATGAATAGAATAGAATAGAATAGGATAGAATAGTAGAAAAAAAAAGATTAAAATATACATATAAAATAGATACATGATATATCTATGGAGAATATATCTCTCTATATAGCTGACCATTGATCAACAGGAGTTTGAACAGCATGGGTCCACTTATACGCAGATTGTTTTTCCCTATAAATACGTCCTATGGTACTCTGTCCATGGTTGGTTGAATCCCCTGATGCAGAACCTCGGGTACCGACGCAATTGTAAAGTGATACACAGGTTTCTCTGCTGCACAGGGGTTGACACCCTTAACCCCTATGTCATTCAAGGGTCAACTATAATATTTTTATAAGTATAATATAAATAGATTTATTATGAAGAATTGGCTCACATGATTACGGAAGCTAAAAGTTCCACAGTCTCCCATCTGCAAGCTGGTGACCCAAGAAAGCCAGTGGTGTAGGTCAACCTTAGTCCAAAGGCCTGAGAACCAGGGGAGATAAGTCTCAGTCCAAGGCAGGAGAAAACCACTGTCCTGGCTCGTACGGTCAGGCAGAAGGGGTGAATCTTCCTGTCCTCTGCTTTTTGCTCTATTCAGACCCTCCGTGGATTGGCTGGTGCCCACCCACACTGGGGAGGGCCGTCTGCTTCACTGAGTCAACTCTTCCAGAAACTGTCTCACGGACACACCCAGAAATAATGTTTAACCAGATATCTGGGAACCCCATAGCCTAGTCGACATGACACACAAAACCGACCATCCCAGGGAGGAGCCGTGCCATAGCGCTCTCCTAGTTTCCAGCGGCTCCTGGAAATCTTTGGCATTTCGTGCCCTGTGGACACATCTCTCCAATCTCCGCCTCTACTCTCCTCCTGTCTTCTCTCTGCTGTCTCTGTGTCCCGAACCTCCCTCGACCTTTCTCTTATTAGGCCTCATCTCATTGGACTTAGGGGCTACCCTAAATCCAGGAAGATCTTATCTCGAGATTCCTGCCTTAATTACTGATACATCTGCAAAGACCCTTTTTTCAAATAAGACCACAGTCACAGGTACCGGGAGGTGAGGATTTGGACGGATCTTTTAGGGGGGTGGGAGCCACTGCTCAACTCACTACACAGGAAATGTGGAAATGTTGACTCTCATAGGCCTGTTTTGCCACATTTTAAAGATACGAGAGAAAGAGCAAATGGTCTGGAGTCACTCACAGGGGTAGACCGACACCGAAGACATCCTTAGCAATACATGGGGTTCAACAAAACAGATCCGGCGCTGTTTAAAATGCTGGGATCGGCACTGCGCCCATCTCTCTTTGTCCTTTTCAGTTCCCTAAATCACTTGATTTAAATACCCAGCTTTTGCATTAACTCGCCAGAATAACTGACATCTCAATGTCCTCCTCTCTTTGTCACCCGTTACTAAATATACATTCTCTTCAGCAAAGTTTTCAGATTGACTGCTCCTGACAGGAAACACAGATTTCAACATTTACACAGAAGTTGTCTGTCAAAAAAAGAAAAAAAAAGGAATAGAAAAAAATGCCCTATTTTAGGATGTCTCTTTGCTTAAAACGCAGGAGAGAGAAGAGGGAGAAACCTCTCCCGGTGCAGAACACCAATTTATGCCAGGATGCTCAGTCTGGCTGGAGAGGTTGCTAGGCAACCGCCTGGCGGTACGTCAGGGGGGCAAAGGAAGATGGAAGGTAAAAAGGCACCAAGGCCTGGGTACTACAGGACACGCAGAGACCCGCTTGGGACAACTCTCTGCCCCCTCCACTGATGGCGAGGGCGACGGGATGGGTGAGTTTGCAGCTCTGTGGCCTGGAAGCCAATAAGCTAGATTCCATACTCAAAGCCCAGCCTGGAACACAGCCACTGTCCCTGGCCATCTCTTGTGCAGTGGAACAAGCTTGGGAGTCCAGCAAAGCCTGGTTTCTCCATCTGTAAAGTGGTGACTGTAACTGTAGCTGCATCACAGTACTGTGGTGAGAATTTTCCTGTACTTTCCAGGCCCCCGTACTTACCTGCCTGGCAGGATCCACTGCGTTACGTTGAGATCTTCTGTTCCTGTCTGCTGTTCCCAGTGGGACTGTGGGGACTGCATCTTCCTCATCCATCATTGTCTGGTGACAAGGACATTGCCTGGAATACAACAGGGCATCATTAAATAATTTTATTTTCTCTGATCTGAATCAAGGCCTCCTAGAGTGTCTTGTAGAGCATTCATGCTCTAGCTTCACTTAAATCTCTGCCCGCATCACAGACTGTCCTCGAATCTTCAACACACCCTCCCAACCCCAGCTTGACCTTCTTCATTTTATCATCACACGTCTCCCTATTTCCTGAGTGAACCTTGATCTCTGAACCATGGTTCCCTCTCCCCCATTACCTTCTGGTCAACTCCTACTCATCCTCTGAAACCCAACTCACGCATGGCCTCCTCCATGAATGCCACGTGTGAATTTACTTAAGCATCTAAGCTGCAGGTGGAGAGTATGACAATAGGGAATAGAGTAGACTGTGACACATCAGAAACCCATTCAGAGATAGACAGATAGGTAGACAGACAGATCTATAGATCTATATCTATATAGCTATAGAGAGAGAGCTGTCCATTTTGTGATCTCTGCTATTCCAAGTCTTGGGGTTGTAATCAATATTTGACTTGCTGAAGGTCACACAGATAGTTAAGGGGTAGTCACATCTAAGACAAAAGCCAATTCTATCTGGTCCCAAATGTCCTGCACACCTCTTTAAATCATGAAGTGCCTGTTACATGTAATGTGAACCATCCCTTCACTAATTCAAATATGTAATCAGTTATTACGCACATATTTTGGACTAGGTGCCATGGAGGCTGCCACAATATTGTGTATTCATTTACTCATTCAATTCAGTCATTCACGCTTTCATTCAGCAAAAGGCACCATGCCAGTCCCCGGACATTCAAAGGTGAATACCGCTGCCCCCAGGCTGCAGGTGAACACTGTAACACAATTCCGGGCTGGTGTGTTTCATGTGTGTGATGGGTCTTCTCTCCATACTTGGACAGTCAGCACCTTAATGGATTCCCAGGTCTCACATCCTGCCTTCCCGCAGCTGCCGGCTTGGGGCTTGGGACGTAGGAGATGGTTTGTATCTTCTTGTTGGTAGAAATGGAGCTCCTGGTATGTTTCCTTCATCTAATTTATGCAATTTGATTCCACAAAGGCAGTGGGGGAAGTAGCAACTATGGAGTACCCACCATGTGTCTCATCTTGTGAGTTCCCTACATTTAATCCTTGCAACAGCTCTTTGAACCAGGGGTCATGACTCCTGTCTTCGTCCGTGAGAAAGCTGAACTTGGGGGCAATAAACAACGTGGCCACGGCTGGTCACTGGTGGAGCCAATGCTAAAGACAGGGTTTCTCTCGAAAGTCTCTATTTCTTCCATGACAGCATGTTGCTTCACATAGGCCTCGGAAGATGGTTGAGAATTCCACAGACACAGACTAGGAAGAGGGGGATGTCAGTGGAAGAAACAAGGGCAGAGGCACGAAGGTGCATTGAGTTAGAAAATCGTGGAATGCTTGGGACAGCCAAAGCAGAGTGGGGCCACAGACGGACATGGAAAACGTGGCTGAGATCTGGGACAGAACGTGAAATGCCCCGAGAATCCTTTGCGTGCTGCCTCATGGTCGCATCCCCCCAGAAGTATTCAATGATAACAATTCCGTCTTTTCCCCGTTAAAGCCAGGCCTCATTTGCAGAGGTGGACCTAGGAAAGCGTACTTATTCTGCCGTGTTCACGAATGTTACCCTTATCAGGCCCACGGCAGAAGCTCCCTAGTTCTCAAGGCAGTGATCTCACTGCACCCCGATCGCTCTTGAATCCATCTCCCTCGGATTGAACGTGAGCTCCCTGAACGGAGACTTTATTTTGGTCGCAACTCTGTGAAGCCACCACCTTGCAGGATGCTAACCCCATGACAGGGGCTAACCCTGTGCTCTATTTAGAAGCGAGACCCGGAATCAGCGACCAAGTGAAACAAACCATTTCTCATTTCCATGTCAATAACAGCAACTCAAAATCTTGTGAGAAAGCTACCTCATACTTGAATAAGTACTTAGTACCTGGGGCTCCAGTACTTGATCAACCCCCTTTGCAAATACATGACAGAGCGCATGCGGCACTTTACTGAGTCCCACCGCGCCGGCAGCGATTTGCAGCGCACGTCTGATCTGGCTCCTCGGGAGGGATCTCCACTCCAGATCTCACGGCAAAGAGCAGGTACTCCTGCTGAGCCTGGGGATGGACAGACCCGGAGCTCTGGTTGTTAACTGGGCTGGTCTTAATCACAGTCATTCTTCATGCGAGGGAGTGGGAAGGGGAGGGAGGAAAAGCAAGGGTTTTATTTTTAATGATGCACTTTTTGTGAGGAGCGTGGCCCCCACTGACAGCAACGAATGGACGGGGCTGAATTATTAAGTGCATATAATTAGGCCCTTGGTTCCTGGAGCTGGGAAGCGAAGCGCTCTGTGCAGCGCAGGGGTGGGGAAAGGCCCATCCATTTTGAGTTTCTCATCATTTAAAAGGATAATTAGTGAGAGATAATATGCCTCCGTAGCCAATTTCGCCTCTGATTATTTACTTGAATATGGTAATTGTGTGGTTTTGTTTTGTTCCCTCTTCGACACGCTTCCTAAACTCCTTGTGATGTTTTAGGGGGCTGCGGGTTTCATTATTATCTCTGAAAGTAACCATGGAAATATATAATTAGACATTATTCAGGGTAGAATGACCCAGGGTGCAGGAAGTCTCCGTGGGCCCGTGCATTTAAGTGTGCAAGGACGCTCCTAACAGCAGCTGGGGATTCTTTTCCCGAAGCTTCAATAGTCCCAGCTCGTAGGGCTGCGGAAGGCGTCTACATCCAGGCGACAGGAGACATGCTTTCCGGTACTGGCTCTGCCCCTTTCCACAAATGGTTTTAACGTCTCTGGAAACTGGGGGGAGGGGGCCCTGCGTGATTTCAAATTCAACACTAAGTACTTGCGTCTGTGTTGTTTTGTACTGCGTTTCTTTATTTCAAGTGGTAGGTCCCTGTCAGATTTCTTCTTTACATTAGAATGGTTGAGTCCATCAAATAGGGGTGGGGGGGAGTTCTGGTTTTGTTAAAATATAAATATTTATTTGGAATATCATGGATACATAAGGAGATGAAAAGGGTTAGGTTACGTCATCTGTTTGGAAATCTGAAAAGCAGCACTCAATCTAGAAAGATGGGAATTAAGAAGCTACCAAAAGGGACTTCCCTGGCGGCGCGGTGGATAAGACGTCACGCTCCCGACGCAGGGGGCGTGGGTTCGATCCCTGGTCAGGGAACTAGATCCCGAACGCACGCCGCAACTGAAGATCCCACATGCCGCGATGAATATCCCGCATCCCGCAACTAAGACCCGGAGCAGCCTAAATAAATAAATAAAAGCAGCAGCTACCAAAAGATGGGGGAGGGAGGGGCGCAGAGGAGGCAGACTGCAAGTGAGGGCTGGAACACCTGGCCAAAGTATAGTACGGACAGGGACTGTAAGGTTTCATCGAAGGTTCAGTGTGTCACCGGGGGTGCCATTTGTGAGCGTAAGGCAAGGAATCCGTTTCAGAAGCTCAGCTCCTTTGCAGGTGAATGCCAGACCCCTGAGCACGGCACAGAGAGCTGTCTGTGACAGGAGCATGACCCACCTTCCCAAGGTCCCTGCCTCGTCCCCTCCGCACCAGCCCCATGGCCGCTCCCCCCCTGCATTCCAGTCACATTAAACTTCTTGAAATTTCTAGAATGCCCTACACTTTGTATCACCTCTGAGACTTGGTCTGTGTCCTTCCTTCTGTCCAGAACGTCTGTGTTCCCTCTTTGCCTAGATAACTATGAATCACCCTTTAAAACAAAACTCAAATATCAATTGCTCTAAGAAACCTCCGCAGTTTGGGTCAAAGGTACTCCCTCAGTACCTCCTTAATATCCTGCATCTATTCCAATATTGTCCATACCTAGCACACAGTAGGTGCTCAGTAAGTGTTTGACTGATTAGAATTGATTAACGTAGTTCTCGGAAGACTCATGCACGCGCGTGTGCACACACTTTGGCACCATCCTGGCTCGGGCACCATTATGCGTGCAAAACACTCTAAAAGTGGCATCAGTTGGAGGCTGGACAGACCAAAGAACTGTGCCGAGAAGGGCCTTGCTCTCCAGAAACCATCCTTAGGAGAGGAATTTGAAAGGGCAAAGGCAGCAGTGGAGAGAGTTAAGCGACAGGTGTGTGGAGCAAGATGGTGGAGTGGAAGGACCCTGGGCTTCTCTCCTATGACTTACGTAGGATCTCATCTCTTCACGGTGTCGGTTGAGTTGGCTAAGTTGGGACTGGAATAAGAAGGAGACGAGCAGAGCAAGATCATAGGATCTGATTATGAATATTTTTTTTCTAAGGTGAGGTGGGGAAGGTACTAATATTCTCTTCGGTGCCATGGTTTTCACAGGCTGTTTCGTTTACTTCCCACAACACTCTGATGGCAGGCAGTGCTATTCCCATTTTACAGACAGGGAAACAGAGACCTGTTTTAATTAAAAGAATCGCTTTCCACCCAGCTGCCACAGATGGAAACCTATGGTGCCGACACTTAAATCCACGTCTCCAGCCCAGATCTGTCCTCCAAGCTCCCACTTGTCTCTCGGCAAGGACGTCCCAAACATAACATGTAACAGAACTCACCGTTTCCTGCCAACCAAGCCCCCAACTCGTGCAGAAATCATGGTCATCCAGGCTACGCAACCATGAGCCAATCCTGCTGAAGCTCCGGATTGCCCCTTCTTACCACCCTCGCCCTGGGTCACATCTTCCGCAATCCCCACCTGGACTCATTCAAGGCCTCCTACTCCCCCCACTGTCCACCACACACTGTGGAAAGCTCTCCTACAATCGCTACCAGCTTTCTGGTAGGTGTTTCCCATCATTTATCATCTTCCCCACTGGGCTGTAAATTTCCAGAGGCAGAATCGGTGATGTCTACACCTCTGCACCAGCTTCCTACCCAGACCTTGGTGTAGAGAAGCACCTTAACAGCGTTAGGTAAATTGAAAATGGATTGATCTGACCTCTGCTCCCTGTTTTCTCAGGTCCAGAAATAACCTTATTTTAGTGGTGGCCGTGAAAAGTTGGCAGAAAAGTCACATTAGACAGGATTAATGAGAAACAATGAACAATAATGTTGACTTGCGCACAGCTCTACCCTGCTTCTCTTTTTTCTAATCCAGTGCTCTAAGTGATCTCAAGCAACCACCTGGCAAGTGTCTTAGACGAAAACCCCAGCGTACCTGTTCAGAGTAAGGTCAGTACGATAATAACCAGAGTTTCCCAATTCTATTTGTAGCAAGCCCCAAGAGAACAAATCAATTCTGTTCCTAAAAAGCAGCATATGCAAGACCTAATTCTCTATCTCTAGCAACCATGGCTGTGTTACGACCACTGTATTTAAATGCTTTCCATCTGGGGGAAAGAAATGTGCATCCCCCTCCCTGATTGAACTGTAAAATGCCTCTTCTGTCCCCGTATGCCCTTCTTCACCAGTTTTCCCATCTCTGGTCCACAGAGGTCTTGTTGGGTGGCAAAGGCAGACAAAGAACATTGCCATGATTGCAACAGAACAAGAAGAATTCTGATAGCTTCTTGATAGTTATTAGCACGAAAAAAACAATGAGGTAGCATCACCCGGGAAAGTAAGAAAGAACTGACACCCTGCCATGGAAGCCGGCACCGTGTGTATTAAACGTGGAGATGTGTCTTGTATTCGAAGGTCATGGCCTCGTTAGGGGAAGTACCTCCCTCTTCCCGAATCAGACTTCTGCCCAACATGCAGTCAGTTGGCCACTCACATCTGCCCCTTCCAAGGATGCCCTGATGTTTCCCTGGGACCACTGCAAGTCCAGGCTTGTGTGGAAGCAGCCCTGAGGCAGACACTATTTGGGGACCCCGCTCTGAACCGCTACACAGGGAGGGCTCTTCCTGGACACCCGTGACTCTGCCTGCACACAGGCAAGCTGGACAACCCTGAAAGTGGCTCTCGGCAAAGACAGAAGCAGAGAGGGTGGCTAAAACCCCAGCCCCTCACAGCCCAGGTGGATAACTCAGAAGTGTGTATTCCACCCTGGCTCCCAGAGCTCTTCAGAAGGACTGAGTTCCTGCAGCCACAGAGGTCATTTTCATGGCAACATACACTTTGCTGGCTTCCTTCTCTCCCTATATTACTTCGCCCCTCTTTTGCTAGCGTTTCTGGGAAGCATCTTTTAAGTAAGTCACCAGCACTAAAATTCTGATCTCAGGATCAGCTTCTGGGGGAGCCCAACGATGGCAGGCCCCTGCCCTGATCTGGACAAGAGTCTTGCTTCAGAGCTTCTCTCCAGAGATCTCCCTGCCCGATGGGCAAGGTCTTGGTGATCTGAGGTCTTGGTCGGTACCATTAACCTGAACAGTTAATCCGGGCACGGGACAGTTTCTCTTGCCTTCAGGGGCAGAGTTAGGAGCTGAGGAAGGGGACAATTTGTAAAAGAATGACATAGGGAAACGTCAAATCAACTTGAGGCGCACATAGTAACCAAAGCATCAGCATCCACTGGGGGTGAAAACAGAATGGGGCACCGACACCTCAAACTCAAATGCCCTAGAGGCATCTCATTCCACAGATATGTAACGAGTACCTTCTACGGGCCAAGGGTGGTACCAGCTACGTTCTGTCCTATACGAGACCCCTCCTGTATGAGAGTTCTCACTACCATCTTCTTCTTTAACTGTGATCTCGTATTTTAAGAAATGAAAATAAGAAAGGCAACATTTTATACTCTTCCAGTGAAATGTAGATAATAAGCTAAGAGAAGGCTCTCCCTTGGATAAGGTATACAGAACAGAACAGACACCTAGGCCTTTCAAAGGAGCCTATGGTACCTGCCTTGGGAATCCAATGCCGTTGGCATGGAAACAACATCTCTCTAAAGTTTTGAAATGCCTTCAGGTCATTAACACGAGGATATAATCCAGCAGCCCATAGAGGTGACTCAGAGTCAACACATTATCCTTATGGTGCTGGAAAAAGAAAACATCCAGAAGACTCTAGAACTAAGCAAAGGGTGGAGGGAGAGTGGCTCTCACCTCCTTTATCTCCTCAGCTCTGGCGTGCTCTCTCCACCACGGGGATGCTGTATACACTACTCCCACTCTTGCTGTTCCCCAGTCTAATCTACTCATCTCCTATTTACTCTCCAGATCTCAAATATTTTGTCACTCTTTCAAGGATGTTCTCCTAGACTTTCAAGAACAAATCCTACCCCCTCTTTATGAGGGTCTCCCTGGTGCGCTATGCTTTTATGTTATGCCGTCTATCATAATTGATAACCACGCATCTATTTGACGCGTCTATCTTTTCTGTGAGCTCCGTGAAAGCAGGAACCAGGTCTGCTTCTGCTCGCCGTTGAATCCTCAGCATCTAGTTTAGGGTTCGACCCGTAACTGGGCTCCACAACAATCACTACATAATGAATAGAGTGAAAACGCTGCTGTTTTCCCCAACACCAGGGTGGGCTGCCGAGCCAGACCAGATGCATTCCTAGCTCAGGGCTCCTCGGAGTGTACTCTACAACAGGGGTCTCCAACCCCCAGGTCCGCGGCCCGCTGGGAACCGGGCGGCACAGCAGGAGGTGAGCTGCGGGCCGGCGAGCGAAGCTTCATCTGCCGCCCCCCATCACTCGCGTCACCGCCTGAACCATCACTGCCCCTCCCCGCCCTGTCCGTGGAAAAACTGTCTTCCACGAAACCGGTCCCTGGTGCCAAGAAAAGGTTGGGGACCGCTGGTCTACAAAACACTAGCTCCAGGGGACTTCGCTGGCGGTCCAGTGGTTGGGACTTCGTCCTTCAATGCAGGAGGTGTGGGTTCGATCCCTGGTCAGGGAGCTAAGATCCTACATGCCTCTTGGCCAAAAAACCAAAACATAAAAAAACAACCTGAAGCAATACTGTAACAAATTCAATAAAGACTTTAAAAATGGTCCACATCAAAAAAAGTCTTGAAACAAAACAAAACGTCAGCTCCAGGTTTTATGCCAAAAGGGAAAAAACTGTTCTTTTCAATGTGGATGAAATAAGTTCAGGAACTCAGGCTTTAACGAAACTGTGCAGGTGTCTTTAGTTCTCAGAGCACTTAAAATAGCAAGGTGCGTGGCGACCGCCAAGATGGGAGCACACTAAGGGACACGTCCCAGCCTGTCTTCTCTAGCTCCACCTGCCCTGTGTGCTGGCCCAGGCATTTGTATCACCCGTGTCAAAGCACCTCTAGCAGAGCGTGGGCAGGAAATATGTAAGTGATAAAGGAAAAGAATGGTGGGAACAGGGAGCCTGGGAACAGGCACAGTTGACGCTTTGCCAAAACAAAAGCTTATACAATTTGGGAAACTAAGAAAAATACGGAAAAATCTTAATTGTGTGCATTTTACAAAAATATATGATTATGTGAATACATAAATAGAGATCTGCTTTGAAATCATACCCAATCTGCCTGACCACCTCTGTGTTCTCTGGCAAGACATGCCCTCGTAAGTATTCCCAATTTACTCAAGGTGAACAGCTTCTGGAGGTAAGAACTATGCTTTTTTTTTTCCCAGCTCTCTGTATGCACTGCTCTCTTCATTAACCACTTTTTTTTTTTTTTTTGCGGTATGCGGGCCTCTCACTGTTGTGGCCTCTCCTGTTGCGGAGCACAGGCTCCGGACGCGCAGGCTCAGCGGTCATGGCTCACGGGCCCAGCCGCTCCGCGGCATGTGGGATCTTCCCGGACCGGGGCACGAACCCGTGTCCCCTGCATCGGCAGGCGGACTCTCAACCACTGCGCCACCAGGGAAGCCCAACCACTTTTTTATTTGATCAACATCCTAATATACAGTAGGCACCCAATTAATGGTTGATTGATGATAAACTGGAAGGAGGGAGGGAGGGGAGAGAGGGAGGAAAGGGAGGGAGAAACCTGACTTGGTTTATTCTCTAAGCACCAGAATCTTTAGAGTTTCTCATCACAGGAAGTTCACTTAACTTAAGCATAGAAGATTGATGAAGAATTTCTTTTTAAATTAACCAGAGCACAGCATAAAGGTCAGGAGTAAGTTACATTCTTCAAAACGCCATGATGTGCAAGAGAGATTCCAGCTTCTCTTCTTCAATGCGTCAAATCCACTCTCTTTCCCCTGCACCTTCAGGAACTCTTAACTTCTTCTGGTTCCTGCCCTGTCATGGAAAACTAGGAAGACTCTACACTGGGGACTCACATCGGAGCCTGAAACAACCCTACCTTGACTGTTAGTTCCATCTGTGGATAATCCAACCCATAGGAGGCCTAACCGGGAAAACATGGGCTTGAGAGTCACTAGTTGCACACAGTTGGGTCACCTGGGAAGCTCATTAAAGACACATCCCCAAATCCCAGTCCAGACCAGTTAAATCATACTACCTGGCAGCAAGGCCCGGGCATAAATAAGTTTTAAAAGCTCCTTATGGGGCTTCCCTGGTGGCGCAGTGGTTAAGAGTCCGCCTGCCAATGAAGGGGGCACAGGTTCGAGCCCTGGTCTGGGAAGATCCCCACATGCCGCGGAGCAACTAAGCCCGTGAGCCATAACTACTGAGCCTGCACTCTAGAGCCTGAGAGCCAAAGCAACTGAAGCCCACGCTCCTAGAGCCCATGCTCCACAACAGGAAAAGCCAGCCACCGCAATGAGAAGCCCGCGCACCGCAATGAAGACCCAGTGAAACCAAAAATAAACA
Source organism: Lagenorhynchus albirostris (assembly GCF_949774975.1). Classification (NCBI taxonomy): domain Eukaryota; kingdom Metazoa; phylum Chordata; class Mammalia; order Artiodactyla; family Delphinidae; genus Lagenorhynchus; species Lagenorhynchus albirostris. The sequence goes on along the minus strand of NC_083111.1, from coordinate 75,900,791 downwards.
GATAAAATAAATTTATTAAAAAATAAATAAAGGGCTTCCCTGGTGGCTCAGTGGTTGAGAGTACGCCTACCAATGCAGGGGACACGGGTTCATGCCCCGGTCCGGGAATATCCCACGTGCCGCGGAGCAGCTGGGCCCGTGAGCCATGGCCGCTGAGCCTGCACGTCCGGAGCCTGTGCTCCACAACGGGAGAGGCCACAGCAGTGAGAGGCCCGCGTACCGCAAAATAAATAAATAAATAAATAAATAAAAAAGAAAAATAAACGCTCCTTATGTGAGTATGAAGTGTAGTCACGTTGGAAAACTTCTGGGCTACTGAAATGAATGCTGCTTCCAAAAGCTGCCCTTAATTCCTTATGTGAGCATGGGTAAATTCATTACATTTTCTAGACCTCAGTTCTCTCATCTGTGAAATATGTGGGATGAATGTTATCCCTAATATCCTGTTTAGAGAGAAAATGGTTAAAGTTCCATACTTCGTGTATAACAAACACTTTTGTAGCTACAACAAAGGCAAGACGCTGGAGAGTGCAAAGATACAGGTGTGGGGCTTCCCTGGTGGCGCAGTGGTTGGGGGTCCGCCTGCCGATGCAGGGGACGCGGGTTCGTGCCCCGGTCCGGGAAGATCCCACGTGCCGCGGAGTGGCTGGGCCCGTGAGCCATAGCCGCTGAGCCTGCACGTCCGGAGGCTGTGCTCCCCAACGGGAGAGGCCACAGCAGTGAGAGGCCCGCGTACCCTCCCCCCAAAAAACCAAACAAACAAACAAAAAAGATACAGGTGTGGCCCCTGCCCTCAGGCAGTTTACAAGCAAGTTTTAAATCCCTCTGTTACCTTAGAGTAAAAGGCAGAATGGCACTTGTTGGCTTGATGGATGGGTGGATAGACAGGAGAGAGAAAGGGAGGGAGGGAGGGAGGGAGGGAGGGGAAAATGTGTTTTCCTTCTGAAATATCCTACGTATCATTTTGATTCCTTACATCCCCTTCTAAATCCTAGCACTATCCTGATGTGGATCAGAGAGAAATAAAACACACTGTCATGTAGTTTACAGGAAAATGTAAATCAAAATTTTATATTTGTGTTGTTTACTTTATGAACCTAAAGCACACAAAAGTTGTAATTCTTGGCTCAAGAAACACTATCACCAGTGGTCCATGCCTTCTATTATTTCTTAGGGTTTTGATAAAATCATACCTGTTAGGTAAAGAGCATCTATATATCCATCGCCTAACCATGAAGAAGAACGTTAGTACCTAAGCCTTAATCTAAGGCTCTTCTCATCCCAGTCCCTTGCCTTCACCACCCACCCAAGTCCAGGGATAAAAATGACTTTAAATTTTGTATCTTTCAAAGTATTGTTTTAGAAAAATTTTCATCATAACACTGCCGATTGCCAGGAGGAAGTCCAGAAAGGGTCCTTTGGAATTACCAACAAAGACAATATTGGAGACCTTGGGAAATGCAATGTCAGTGGAGCGGTGAGGGCCAGGGTCTGCACATCCCAGGTTGTATAGTGAGTGACAGGTAAGGGAGAGAAAAGAATTGGTGCTAGAGACAGATGAGGGGAAGAGAGATAACCAGAGGAAGCATGGGCACAAATTAATAATCTACTTTAAAGATGCAGAGACTTAACATATTAAGATGGTGAGGGGAAGAAGCCAATGGAAAGAAAATCCGAAAACCTAAGAGCACCTTGCTGTACGGCAAGAAACTAACGCCACACTTTAAAGCAGCTATACTCCAATAAAAATTAATGAAAAACAAGAAAAGAAAATATAAGACCAGCCCTTAATTGATCAACAAAAACCTTCTGATTGGTGGGAATCTGAGCCCTCCTCCCTTATAGCTGGAAGTTGGGTAATCTTTGCTTTGGAGTTAATTGGTAGTTTCCTTTGGCCCCCCGCCTATTCAAAGGAGTTATTCTAAATAATCAAGTATGATTTCTGAGCCTTTCAGATCCAATACTTATAAGTTTTACTAACACAGTCTTCCCCATTATTTCATAGAACCTGAGAATTAGAATCATCTGGTGTCCAACCATCTCATTTTACTGGAGAAAACTGCCATCTCAGAACTTTATTCCACTTAACCAAGGTGATAATAAATACTATAACGAACTAGTGATGGAAGGCTCATGAACTCTAGTTTAAAAGTAGTCCATTCAGGGAGTTCGCTGGTGGCCCTAGTGGTTAGGATTCCGGGCCTTCACTGCCATGGCCCAGATTCAATCCCTGGTCAGGGAACTGAGATCACACAAACCGCACAGCACGGCCAGTAAAGTAAGTAAGTAAGTAAATAAATAAATAAATAAATAAAAATAGGCCATTCACTCAGTACAGTCAGTACAGTTCAACATGTACTGACCACATGCAACTCAGACAAAATCTCTGTCCTGTGGCTAATACAAGACGATTTCCACTACACCAACCTGTCCTTACAGGTTTATATATACATCTCTACGAAAAATAAAACAGCACATTTCCTGGACTTCTTTAATGAAGACTAGAGTCAATTCTCACCTCTTGAAGGCACTGAGGTCTTCTGGCCCCCTTTTGCTTAAGTGGTCTCAGCTTAGTAAGACTCATAATCCTGACCACTGGGCAGAGCGAAAGAGGGCACCGAGATCACCAGAACCCTTGCTCCGTCACAGTTCTGCCCTGTGCAGCTGTGTGACCTTGGATCTCTGCTTCCTTTCCTCTGACATATAAATATTTGTTGTAATTATACGAAGAGCCAAAAGAATAATGTACTGTCATTTTCTGGCATATAGCAGACCTCCAGCACATACTGGTAGGAGATAAGTTTGAAAATTTCAGACAGAGATACAGAATGTTCAAACAAAAACAAAGAATTAAAATAGAATTTAGAGATTATTTTCCCCAACAAAACTGCTTTATGGAGGTCTGAACCCCAGGGAGGCACGGAGATCCTTCCAGAGCAGCATGACCAGTCAGTAGCCTCACTGCACCTGATCCTGGACCTTCCAGTTACTAGCCCAGAGATTTTGTTGCTGCCAAATGGTATCGTACCATGAAGGCATCTAAGTTTTGTCCTATGAACGATGGAAACTTATCAAAGATTACCAAGAAGTGACATGATGAATCACCCATCAGGGCTGGACACCAAAAGTGTGTAATAATTGGCAAGGACCAGAACTGGGAAAAGAGTTCCTGCCCTCCAGATGAGAGTCTCCATTTATCTGGTGAGCTCTATTTCTAAATTTAATAAACTGTGAAAACTCTGACTTCCAACAGACACGTTAAAATAATCAGAGTCCACAAAAATGCCAAGAGATGCACAGATTCAGTTTCCACAGGCCTGCCCACCTCCAGCGGGATCCTGAGTCCTTGAAAGCACTTGGTATGCATTGAGTTGATCAAAAACCATCAGGGAAAACATATTTCATCTATGGACATCATTTTTCTTTGGTACAGAGTGACTTTTTCACTCCTGACCAAAAAAAAAAAAAGAAAGAAAGAAAAGCAAAGTCTTCATATCAAAGCCTTATTGATTTTTTTTTTCATTTACAAAAACTCAACCATGCCTGTCTATTAAAAATAGAATGTCTAAGGGCCTGAACTTATATCATGCCAAGATCCCAAACTTTCTGCTGACTTCAAGGAGGGTTTCTGGGTTGGAACAAAAGCAGAAGAGGCCAAAAGAGGGCTAGGAAATCAAATCCCAAACCCAGGTCTTCAAAACCTTACTTTCTTATTCTCTCCCCACACTCCACAAAGTTTTGAGTTGAAATATCACACAGGAGGTATCAAAGGGCTTTATATGAGGTGCCACGTTGTGAGTGAAAGCGAGACAGTCAACAGACATTTGAGGACCTATATTGTGCTGCACCAGCAGAGTCACAAAATATGACTTTCAAGCTACCTTTCTAGACTCATGGCCCATCACTCCCCCCATCTGCCCTCTACTCCAACCGTCCAAAGTGCGATCTGCAGTCCAAATGCAAACATGGCATTGACCACAACATCTCCAAACCTTTGCCTGTACTTTACCATCTCGTGCTTCGACGCCCAGCCGAAACATCTGAGATCAGTCTGCGCACACTGAAATTATGTTTAAAAGTCTGCTTCTTCCATAATAATGGGAACTCACTCCACAAAGACACCAGGCCTCATTCACTTTGTACTTCCTGTACCGATCAATTGCCTTGAAAAAGTAGATGGATAATAGGTGTTTCTTAAAGAACACATGGGCAAATGAAGAAAGGAGGAGTTAAACGCAGATTCTGCCATCAATGAAGAGTCTAGAAGGGGAAGCAGTAATGGAATAATATTAACAGAAATCGTAATCAAAGTGAAAAACATGATGAGAGATGCTCAAGAAAGCCTTCAGAAGCATGAACTAGACAGTAGCTACTGCTGGGGAAGAGGGGAGGTGTGGTCAGGGTAGGCTTCATGGAGGAAGTGGCATGTGAATCAAAACTTGGAGGATGGCTGGAGACTGAACCAATTAAGCCAAGCAGGGCACTTGTAAGAATTACAGGCAGCATAAGCAAAACACCAGGTCCACAGTGAGAGCTAAATAAATGGCAGCTAATAATAATAATGATGATGATACTCTAGCTAGTCTCAAATGGGTATGTCAGTTGTTAGTGTTTCCATTTTATTTCTTTTAAACTTTATCCTGACTGGAGTCTCAGGAGGTATGAGTTTGAAATTGGTATGTCTTACCTATGAGGAAGTCTTCATGTTAACGGCTTTTGCGCAGTCATGGAGGATATCGAGCTCCTGGTTCGTTCAGCCTTGAGCCTAGCATTACTTCCTAGAATTTGGTTGAACTGGCAAGGCCACTGCCTGTGCTCATAGTCTACTCTTTATAGTCAAGAGTCAGCTCAGATTTCTGTTCTCCCATCTAGATGGCCCCAAGTCGGGGCAAGCATCCCTCCTTTCAACAAAATGCTCTTGCCTCTAAAGGAGGACACCAAGGCTCAACCTTGAACTTTCATCTTGATGACCTTGATAATTAACAAACAGTGAAAGATAAAATCTGTAGATAAGCAACAAGGATGTACTGTATAGCACAGGGAACTACAGTCAATATCTTGTAATAACCTATAATGGGCAAGAATCTGAAAAAGAATATACGTATGTATAACAATCACTTTGCTGTATGCCCCAAACACACACAATACCGTAAATCAACTATACTCCAATTTAAAAAAAAAAGATAAAATACGCAACCTGAACAGGCAGTTCACAAGAGATTTATGTAAGTATTACAGGACTACAAGTAGCCGCTGGTAAAACTGGTGAATCCCTTAGAAAACTGGACACTTTAAATTCATAAAGGTAAGCTAACTATTGTAACAAACAACCTCAAAATTCTCAGAGGGTTAACATGAATGCAAGTATGTTTCTCACTCAAGATGTGGTCTGATGTGGGTGGATTGGCGTGGCGTGGGGTGGGATGGGATGGGATGGGAGGGAAGTTCTCCTCCAATCAGACTCCTTCCATCCATGTAGATCTGCCAACTTCTTGACCAGAGGTTGGCAATCTTTTCCCGTAAAAACTAGACAGTAAATTTTTTCAGCTTGCAGGTTACCTGGTCTCTGTCACAGCTACTTAACTCTACCATTGTAGCACAAAAACAGCCATAGACAATGCATAAATGAATGGGTTTGGCTGTATTCCAATAAAAGGACATTTACAAAAATAAGCGTGAGCCAGTTATGGCCTGCTGGCTGTGGTTTGCCAAATTCTGTTCTAGACCTTCATCCTTCTCTTTCTTCAAAAGGTAGAGAGGAAAGAGAGAAGGACAAGATACACCTCATGAGGTTATTAGTCCTTATACAGTCCATGCTAGAATATCAACTCTACTAGAGATTTTTCCCGTTTTTCGCCACTGATCTAAATACACCTTTGTAGGTGATTGACAAATATCTATTAAGTGAAATTACTGAATGTATTTATTATAATACAAATATTTATTTTGCTTTTCAAAATTAACCATTTTGTGCATTCTAAAAATTAAAAATAGTAGCTAATGTTTATTGATTGTTTAATATATGCCATGCACTGTTCTAAATCCATTATGTGTAATATGCCATTAAGTTTCTCACAATGACCCTAATAAGTTCCATTATTGTAAACTTTTTTTTTTTCCCAGATGTGAGAACTAAGGCACAGGACGGTTATCATAGTTTTAATTATAACCTAACTATGATTCATTATAAGTAAAATGCACTCACTTTCAAATTTTGAATTTTATGTTTCTAAATTAAAATATCACCATTTACTACGACATTTTCTTCTTTTAAAAGGAAAGTCTCCTAGGGTGTATTTTTCTTGGTATTAATTATTCTCCCTTACTGAGTGCCTCCTGTGATGGTTTATAAGTGTGTCCACTATCAATTTATTGCCTCTCGACTGAAAATTAATCCTTCAATGTCAGTTCTGCAAAAAAATGGAGCTGGGCCCTCTAAACACTTTTTCCATTGTGAACTTTGCCAACAGAGGGCGCTGAAGAGACCTAGCAGAGACCTAGTAACTCCTCAGCGGGCTCCTGCAGCAAGGTGGCTGCGGGCATCACAGGGTTGTTCACAGAAGAGTTAAAAGGAAAAAAGGAATATAAACTACCTGGCACACAATTCATGCACAAGCAATCTCGTGTCCCTTTCTTAATGAGTAATTATATCTGATTTCAATACTGTGGAGGATTAGCCACAGAATGTGGGGATGAAAGAGGCATAGAAATTTTTTTCTCTCCCTTCCGTTATTTTAGGAGGAAAAATACCACTGTCCCACAAAGTAAATATTTATTTTATTTGTTAAGATCATAAGTTTACAGGTCAATGAACAAACATTCCCTATTTAGTCCTTCTGTTGGGAGAGCAAAAATAGAAACAGTATCATGTATCAGAGGCATTTTGTCCTGGAACCTTAGTTTGCTAGACCTCCATTCATTCCTGGGAAAGAAGATTCTGAGGTTGAATGTTTCTATTTTTGTTTCATTTGTTCTTTTGTTTGTTTTTATTAAGTGAACTGCTTTTATGGAATAAGAAAAACTAATGAGGTATTCAAAATATGTAACAATTATTTATCAAGCTTGCAAAGCAAATCATTTCTGATCATCAAAGTAACTACAAAAGTTAAAAGGTATAATTTACACATTACATTGAGAAAACATAGTTCAAAGAATTTATGAAATTTGCCCAACAGCACAAAGATTAAAACTGACGTATCCAGGATTTGAACCCTAGATGTGATTGGCCCAAAACATACCTTTTACTCTGACATTGTCATACTTCTCTCAGAAACTGTCAGTGACAATAACATTTGATAAAACCAGGTTATAAGCCCAGGTCTGCCTGAGTCCATAGCAAACACATTCTCCCCTAGAAAGGGCAAGGGGATAGGAGAGGGGGGTGGGCAGGAAGTCAGAACCAAGCACAGATATTTACCATGCACCAAGTCAAGAATTTTGGTGACGAGTGACAGAATTCTAAGGCCAACTAGTTCAGCAAGTTGCAATAAAGAGAATTTATAGACGCGTGCAACTGGCAAGTCCTGAGACAAAGCTGCCTTCAGGCACAGCTCTGGATAAGGGCTCAGCAATAACAGTAGCTCTCCACCTTTCTGTCCACTCAACGTCCTTCTCTGGTTCCCTTTGTTAACTGGATTTTCTTCCTGTAGTCAAGCTTTCTCCACATAGCAGTCGAAACAGCCATCACCAGCCCCACGCCTACATGTTTACCACCCTTGATTCAAAAGAAAAAGACAACTTCTCATCTACTGCCAATAACGGAAAATTCCAGGAAGGTCCCCAACTGGCTGAAAATCACTAGACTCTTGTAATATCTTGGAAGTGGGAGGTATCCCCAAAGTCACTTGGAGGGGGGAGCGGTACCCCAAACCATGAGATGTTGACAAGAAGTTGTCAACACCTCCCTAATACACACATGCGTACAAGCCAGCCTTACGATATAATTCTAATATCCCCCAAATTGGATATTCTAAGTGATAAAACATGGCACATTTTAATATAGCACAACAGATAAAATCAGCTAAATCACAATCACATTGTTTTGTTGTAGAACAGACATCATAAATTTTTCATCAAATGAGAAACCAAATAAAATGAGAAATCAAATAAAATATAAAGTATGAACTCTATCTCATGGAGAGATCTATCATCTCTACGTCAGACTGAGCCTGGCGAATAGCGATGCCTTGGCCTGTTGTGTGAGCTTGGATATTATAAAGCGTGTGAAATATTGAGGCATCTTGATGTGATGACATTTTTGCCCAACCCCCAGAGGACTTTGCTCGTATCCTGGGGAGACTATATGCCTTTAATGCTGGATGACTCTTACCTCACGTTAACTGGCACCTAAAAGGATATCCTGAGCTCGGGTAGGTATTTGTATACATTAAACCAACACTTCTGAAAGCATGTTCATATTCCATGGGGCACATACCCTCAGCTGATAAATTTTAAAAGGTGCAATGGCTAAAAGCATACCATAACCTTCTCTTAGGTAATGATAATCCAAAATAGTGGATACAACTCTCTGAGAACTGTAATAGAGAGGAACTATTTAGCTTTTCCTGAAACCATGTCTCTTCATTTCGATTTCCCTACAGGCAAAGTCTGAGACATAGATTTGCACAGAGTTATAAAGGTGATCACAGGAATCAGGATAGAAGGAACGGCGAGACGGGGAAGGAGGAAAAGGTAATAAATGCTACACTATGGAGGTGGCCACCACTATGGTTACCTGGGGGTTGGTCTCCGGAGGGTCCCTACATGGAATAGAGGGAAACGCCCTCAGAGTTTTCCTTCCAACTTCACGAAGCTTGCATTTAACCACCACTTCTGATCCTCTACTGGTTGAGGGCTGACCCCCAAAGCATTAACTCTCTTACACCCCTGGACACCTTCACACAGGCCAAGAGATCTGCTGCAGCTTAGGGGAAACAATGAGACAAAACCACAGAGGAATATAGCATGAGATGCTACTGCAGCGGCAGAAGGTAGGACCCCAGCAGGCATGGAACCAGGTACCAAGGCTGTGTTGGAATCAAAGGTGGAGAAGAGCACATAACACAGGAGATGTTTTTAATCTGCTTGTGTATTACTTCTCAATTTTTTTTGAGCATAGAATCCTTGCTGTATGAAACAACTTTTAACATCACACACGATGTGGAAAATACTCAGTCCATTATGCAGAAAAGAACCAATGAGGACCGACTTCCAGAAGAGCAGAGAAAGAACCCTCTGAAGATCCACTCCTCCACAAAGACAACAAGAGCGCTGGCAAAAGAAAAAAAAAAAAGTCTAATCACATTTTCCAAAATTCTGGAAATTAACAAATATCTTGCAATAATCCAAGGAGCATTTATTCAAGAAAAAATAGCTGAATCTTGGTAAGAATCGGGAGTGCTGTGATGTTTTAACTTGCCCTATTTCCTTCCCTTCCTTCCCAGCTCCATAGGGACCTTGAAAACCAGCTGCCTTGCAATCTTGATTGCTGGGCAAACAAGCAGCCTGGCAGACACTGAAGGGTCTGGGGCTCTTCAAAAGTCCCATCCCCATCACACTGCACTATTTCTCTCGTCTGGCAACTCCCTGGAAAAGCCCCATTATTTGACCTGATTCAGAGCTCACACAATGAGAAAAGTTCTATCCCCAGGGTGTTTGTCAAAAACAATCAGTGGTCAAGAGGATGAGAAAACAAGCCACAGACTAGGGGAAAATATTTGTCAAAGACATATCTGATAAAGGACTGTTATCCAAAATATACAAAGAATACTTAAAACTCAACAGTAAAAAAAATAATAATAATAATAACCCAGTTAAAAAATGGGCAACAGGAACTCTCATTCACTGCTGCTAGGAAAGCACAATGCTAGTGTCACCCTGGAAGACAGTTTAGCAGTTTCTTACAAAACTAAACCTACTCTCAGCATATCATCCAGCAGTTGTGCTCCTCCTTCCTAGAGTTCCTGTTGCTCTACACCCTCACCAACATTTGACGTTGTCAGTGCTCTGGGTTTTGCCCATTCTAATGGGTGTGCAATGGCATCTCACTGTGGCTTTAATTTGCAGTTCCCTAATGACATACGATGTTGAGCATCTTTTCACATGCTTATTTTCCATCTGTATATCTTCTTTGATGAGGTGTCTGCTCAGATCTTTTGCCCAGTTTTTAACTGGGTTATTCATTTTTTTTACTGTTGAGTTTTAAGTATTCTTTGTATATTTTGGATAACAGTCCTTTATCAGATATGTCTTTGACAAATATTTTCCCCTAGTCTGTGGCTTGTTTTCTCATCCTCTTGACCACTGATTGTTTTTGACAAACACCCTGGGGATAGAACTTTTCTCATTGTGTGAGCTCTGAATCAGGTCAAATAACGGGGGTTTTCCAGGGAGTTGCCAGACGAGAGAAATAGTGCAGTGTGATGGGGATGGGACTTTTGAAGAGCCCCAGACCCTTCAGTGTCTGCGAGGCTGCTTATTTGCCCAGCAATCAAGATTGCAAGGCAGCTGGTTTTCAAGGTCCCTGTGGAGCTGGGAAGGAAGGGATGTTGAAAGGAGTTGAAAACTTATGGTCACACAAAAACCTGCACACATACGTTTAGAGCAGCTTAAATCATAACGGCCAAAACCTAGAAGCAACTAAGATGTCCTTCAGCAGGTCAACAGATACATAAATTGTGGTCCATCCAGACAATGGAGTACCATTCAGCTTTAAAAAGAAATGAGCTATCAAGCCATGGAAAGACATGGAAGAACCTTAAATGCAATTACTAAGTGAAAGAAGCCAATCTGAAAAGGCTATGGACTGTTATGATTCCAGCTACATGACATTCTGGAATCGGCAAAATATAGAAACAATAAAAAAGATCGATGGTTGCCAGGGGTCAGGGAGGAGGGGAGGAGGAACAGACGGAGCCCTGAGGATTTTTAGGGCACTGAAACTATTCTGTAGGCAACTACAGCAGTAGAAGCATGTCGTTATATGTTCGTGAAATCCACAGACTGTCCACCACCCAGAGTGAGCCCTAACGTAAACTCCGGACTTCGGGCGATGCGGCATCGGTGTACCACTCGGGCAGGATGCTGATGCGGAGGAAGCCTGTGTGTTCGTGGGGCCTGGGGACATACAGGGACTCCCTGTGCTTTTTGCTCAACTCTACTGTGAGCACCTAACACTGCTCTGAAGAGAAGTACACTTAAAACTGAGCGGCAACTGTCTCATACTGTGGTGCGACAGCTTGAGGTGGTGATGCTATTGGGGGCAAAAAAGAAGCGAGCCAAAACCTCTGAAAGATCTGAGGAATGCGAGGTTCACAGGGGACTTTGGAAAGCTGCGACGCATCCCTGGGATCTCACGGGCCAGACACACGTGCACGGGTGTGCACGTTCCCAGGAAGGACCACTTCTGGCTTCCCTTGAGACTCTGTGCAAACAGGAAGTAATGATTAAGGCAGAGTTACAAACTGCTAGAGCAGCGAAAAGGTGTCCAAACACACTCACACAAACAGAGCTCCTTGGCAAAGCAGGAGACTTATTGGTTCAAGGATTTGAGGAAATCTCTGTCCAATCTCCAACTGACCATGGAGCTAAGTGGGCACAGACCTCAGTGGCGGCACAGGACAGGAAATACAGGTGTTAGAAGATTAGTCCAGAAAAGTCACGAAATAAACAAGTAGCATCAATAACAGCAACAAAGAGTAACAACAGTCAACCCTAGCGAGAGGGGAGTCACATTTCCAGAGTAGCCACATTATATTGTTGAAAATGTACAGCTTTCAACAAGTGATTTCACCTGCAAAGAAAAATGTCCCATACCCAGGAAAGAAAAGAGTCAAGAGAAGCTGCCCACGCAGAAGCAGGGACATGCTTGCTGGGTCTTTCCATTAGCTCTGTAGATCAGTTATCAGACTATGTTCCGTGTGCAGCGATGTAAAGCAGATCTGCGGCTGCTGGTGGATGGCAGGGTGGCAAGGAAGGATTACAAGGGAATGAGAAGACGCTCTGGAGGTGATGGATGTGTTCACAATGCCAGTCGTGGTGATGGTTTCATGGGTGTACGTGTAACAGAGAGCTTACAAACTGTTAATGTGTACGGCTTATTAAATGTCACTATTACTTACTCCTACACGGGGGCTGGGTTGCGTGGATGCTACTGAGTGTTAAGTCAAGATTCCGAGGCCCCAAACGGATGAATCCAGGTGAGGCAGTCCCCTTCGGAGCCCCGAACGACCGTCCCCGCTCTCTCTCCCTTTGCTGCCCTGCACACAGTCCACGGCGGAACTGCGCAGGGAGCCACGCCCACTCTGGACCCCTCAGCCCCCCGAGCAGGTGAGTCTGAGGTTCTGATGCTCGGCTCCCTCCCCGCCCGCCATGAGGAGAGCCAGGCGCTTTGAGGGCTTTTCAGCTCCTCGGAGCCCCCGGCAGGCGGGGGCGCACTGCGCCCACTCCTTCCCTGCAGCCGCAACTCCAATCTGCCGCCTCGGAAGCCTGTAACTAAAAATATACCTCGGCCTGGCTCTGGACTCTGAAACTCTGCCCCCAGGAGCTTCTATCACTTTCCTTGCTTCCTCTTGAAAAGACAGGATGCGCCATTTTACAGTTCTGTAGAGGTCAGCAATGAGAAGACACTGGCAAAGCTGTCACCTGGAGGACCTGAATAAGATGTAAGGAAGGTTTCCTTTCCCGGGTGGCTTCGGTCAGCAACGATGTTCTCTGCACCTGCGGTGAGCCAGGCCCTTGGTCAGGCTCTGGAAGGGAAGGGTGAGCAGGGAGCCTTCCTGCCCCCTGGGAATGTGTAAAGTCGTCTCTGAAAAAATATACTGTTAAAAACGGAGGGCAGGGCTTCCCTGGTGGCGCAGTGGTTGAGAGTCCGCCTGCCGATGCAGGGGACGCGGGTTCGTGCCCGGGTCCGGGAAGATCCCACATGCCACGGAGCGGCTGGGCCCGTGAGCCATGGCCGCTGCGCCTGCGCGTCCGGAGCCTGTGCTCCGCAACGCGAGAGGCCGCAACAGTGAGGCCCACGTACCACAAAAAAAAAAACAACAAAAAAAAACGGAGGGCAGAGTAATATTCCATTGTATATATGTGCCACATCTTCTTTATCCATTCATCCGACGATGGACACTTAGGTTGCTTCCATGTCCTGGCTATTGTAAATAGAGCTGCAATGAACATTTTGGTACATGACTCTTTTTGAATTATGGTTTTCTCAGGGTATATGCCCAGTAGTGGGATTGCTGGGTCGTATGGTAGTTCTATTTGTAGTTTTTTAAGGAACCTCCATACTGTTCTCCATAGTGGCTGTATCAATCTACAGTCTCACCAGCAGTACAAAAGGGTTCCCTTTTCTCCACACCCTCTCCAGCATTTATTGTTTCTAGATTTTTTGATGAAACTGAGTTATTTGTAGTGAGGTGGATGGACCTAGAATCTGTCATACAGAGTGAAATAAGTCAGAAAGAGAAAGACAAATACCATATGCTAACACATATATATGGAATCTAAGGAAAAAAATGTCAGGAAGAACCTAGGGTTAAGACGGGAATAAAGACACAGACCTATTAGAGAATGGACTTGAGGATATGGGGAGGGGGAAGGGTAAGCTGGGATGAAGTGAGAGAGTGGCATGGACATATATACACTACCAAATGTTAAATAGAGAGCTAGTGGGAAGCAGCCGCATAGCACAGGGAGATCAGCTCGGTGCTTTGTGACCACCTAGAGGGGTGGGATAGGGAGGGTGGGGGGGAGACGCAAGAGGGAGGAGATATGGGGATATACGTATATGTACAGCTGATTCACTTTGTTATAAAGCAGAAACTAACACACCATTGTAAAGCAATTATACTCCAATAAAGATGTTAAAAAAAAAAAAACAGAGGGCGAAAGTAGTGCTTTGATGGCCCAGAGCAGGAGTAGAATGCATTCTGGCTTTGCAGTTAAAAGCAGCCACGTCCCAAAACCCTGAAAGAATGACAGTAAGGGAATTCATTAAATCAAAACCTATAAAGACAAGAGAGGTGGGAGAAGAGAGGACAGCCAATGAGAGGCGCACACTAAATTTTAGACAATGGAAAGCAAGCATCTTAACCCTAAACCTGCCCAGAGGGGCGCCAGCAGGAAACAAGCTGTGCTAGTTGGTCATCCAAATTCTCGCCCCCTCCGTGCTTGATAAAGAAGACAGTTTGGCTTGGAGCAGCCAAACACCCAACCCAAGGAATAGATCGTGACTGACCCCAGCCATCAGGGTATCCGTGGTCTCTCGTTTCCCAGCCTCTCTCCTAGAGAAGTATGGCCATGTTCTGGTCTCTGAGGCTGAAGCAGACGTCTTCTGGGGCTGGTCCTGAGAATTGTTTGGCTTTCTTAATAAAAAAAGATGTACACATCTCTCCCCCTTCTTTCTGCCTGGAATGCAGCTGTGATGACTAGAGTTGCAACAGCTATTTTATAGCCCTGAGGGTAAGATCAAAAGGATTGCAGAGACACTGACCTGGCAGCAAGTGCCGACTTCAGATTTCCTGCCACATGATCCAGCATATATCCCACTCCTGGGCATACATCCAGAGAAAACTCTAATTCGAAAAGATACACGCACCCCGATGTTCACAGCAGTACTATTTACAATAGCCAAGACACGTACAACCTAAATGTACATCAGCAGATGTACATCAACAGATAAAGAAGATGTTGTGTATAGATACAATCGAATATTACTCAGCCATAAAAAAGAATGAAATAATGCCATTTGCAGCAACACGGATGGACCTAGAGATTGTCCTGCTGAGTGAAGTAAGTCAAACAGAGAAAGACAAATATATGGTATCACTCATACGTGGAATCTAAAACAATGATACAAATGAACTTATTTACAAAACAGAAATAGACTCACAGACATAGAAAAGAAACCTATGGTTGCCAAAGGTGATAGCAGTGGGAGGGGAAGAGATAAATTAGGAGTCTGGGATTAACATATACACACTACTATATATAAAATAGATAAGCAGCAAGGACCTACTATAGAGCACAGGGAACTATATTCACTATCTCGTAATAACCTATAATGGAAAAGAATCTGAAAAAGAATGTATATATAACTGAATCACTTTGCTGTACACCTGAAACTAACATATTGTAAATTAACTCTACTTCAATTTTTTTTAATGGTTTAAAAAAGGAACTGGCAAGGTTAACGTAAATGGACAGTAAATGATCAACCTGGCCAGTAAGTGAAGAGACAGAAACTAAAACAAGAAAATACCTTCAGCTATTACACCTGAAGGAATGGAAAAGAACGATAAAAATGAGGGTGAAACTGAAAAGAAATCAGCACTCTTATGGAGTGTTGGCGGGTGTGTAAAAAGCAAAACATTTCTGGAGACAAATTTGGCCACAGCCATAAAAACACTTTATTTTAAAAGTCAGCCCAGGAATTCTAGTTCTAGGAATGGATCATAAGGGAATCATTGGCTCTGCACAAAAGGATGTATGTGCAAAACCATTTGTTTCTGAATTGCTTGTGGTGTAAAAATTGGAGACAAACATATAACCAGTTAAGAATTATAGAACACAAAAGGAGATTCATAATATACTACTGACAGAAAAAGCATGCTGTAAATTCCTGATATGTGATTCCATTTTTCTTTACAAAATTTTCTATTTTCTACCATATATACACAAAAATTAATACAAAGTTATGTATATAATTAGAGAAAGTCTCAGAAAGTTCTGGAAAGTTACACACCCAAATGTTAACACTGGATATGTTTTGGCGGTGGTTCTTGCAAGAAAAATTGTAAGCCATTATTTCTGTCTTCAAATATATCCCAAATTTCACTTTTATCCTTCTGTGATCATGATGAATCTTGTTATATAATCAAAAATAGTATTTTTAAAATGAAAATAAGCATTACGTTTAAAACACTCAGTACAGTGTTTAGGCTGTAACGGGTGCTCGTTAAACGGTTGTTACTCTTAACAGACATTTGAAGCAAGAACACAAAACAAAATTAAGTGATTCATCTTCAGCTCAAATTTATGAACTTGATCCTATTCCCTCCATTCTCTGATCAACTTAACTAGAACCTACTAAAGAAAATATGCATTTTAATGATCTCTGAATCTCATGTAGCCCTGTACCTGGCCCACCGTCAGTACTATGTAAACACAGCGGGGAAAATGAGTAAGTGAATGAATATCCTCATAGAGAAAGAGGTCTTCACAGGAATCTAGAAAGTGAGGGGCAAAGAGATGGAGACTGTCCTGAGTACTATTCCAGGTGCTTTGTTTATGTGTCTCATTTGATCTCACAGACCTTGATGTCATCACCTCCCTCTTACAGATGAGAAAATGGGGCTCAAAGAGGTTAAGCCACTTACAGAAGTTCATACAGCCAGCCAGTGGTGGAGAAGGGCTGCCAGCAGCTCCGTCTGACTTTCAACATCCGTTCTTTCCTCCACCCCACCAAGCTTCGTCTGCAAACGCATGCACTAGTGGGGGTTAAAAATCAGACTGGTCATCCAGATGCTACTGCCTTCACGGTATCCAGCAGTACAGGTGTGGGTCCTGATGGTTCAGAGGCTCGCTGATCAGGAAACGAGCCTGCAGACACACAAACCCCTGGGTGATGGGACGGAGCGGCAGCCCTCCTCCACTGAAGAAACTGAGTGAATTTCCATCCAATCCCCTAAATTATCCTCTTCCCCTCTCAGGAGACGTAGCAATTGAAGAGACGATGCAAAGAGAAGCAGTGGGCTTGGAAAGGTCAGTGGTACTAAAATGCCCAGAATCTTCCTCCATTAATGCCCTTAATTGTTTTTATCACCTAGTTTTCACTCAAACGTCAAACTTAATCTCTGCCTTTCTCCTCCTCCGGGTCACAGATGTTTAATACTCCTAACCAAGACATAATGAACCTTTTTATGTCACTGTAATATTCAGTCTCTTTAAAACATGATTAGCTTCATCCATTGTGCAACGCAGGGATGACTGGAAATTTTGGAGATGGGATTCCATTAGGCGGATATTATTACCAAGTCAAGCTGAAAGGGAAATTAAGCCAGGTGGCAAAGTTCAGTGGTGATAAACTGCACTGCCAGCCTGGGTTGATTGTCTGTGAAACTCAGGTCAAAAAAAGTTGAGGACTGGGGTATTAAGGACTTGAAAAGTTATGATTTTCTAATTTTGTGAAAGTCTGCTTCCCAAATGAATATATATTTTTTAATGTTCCCGTGTAGCAAGACTTTTTAAAGGGTAACTTCAGTCTACGTTCTTCTGAATTGCAGTGCTCATCTTGAATGGCTCATTGGGCAAAAATAAGTTCACAAGTCAATGGGTAGGCAGTTGCTCATAAAATATCATTGAAAAATGTAAACGTGCAAAAAAGCATGAGGATGCACCTACCATTTTCTTTTTCTTTTTCTCATTGCTCAAAATAACATGTAGCCCCACGCTCATGAAAAAACACACACTATCTTTAAAGCACCCCAACGGATCACGCAAGAAAACCTAATAAAACTGAGCCGAACACACTCCAGGGCTCTTTGTGACAATTACTCCAATTCTAAACATTTCACCCCAGACTTGTCACTTCAATTTCTACCTAGGAATTCACTCTTTATTTTTGTCTCCCAGTTTTCTATTCCATCAATGACCTGAAACTTGAAATACCTCCGGGAAGAAGAATTAGGATGGTATAGGACATTTCTTGTGAATTATAAGTAATAGTAAAAGCTACAGAAACAGGGGCCACAGTTACAGAGAGGGGATCTGTGGAGCATTTTTACAATGATCAAGATACAAACACTGGCTTCTGATTTCTGTCAATTTACTAAAATAATAATAAGAATTAAAATTCTAATAACCATATTAGAAGGATGAATTCTAAAGACATAGCACCAATTAGAGTCTGCCCTCCAACATGGGCCAAACCAACTATCCAAACCTGGCCAACTTCACTTCTTAAATATTTTGTATCCATCTGTTCTCTATCTCTATCATGGCTACAGGAGATGAGCCCCTCATCAGCTCTCAGCTGGACCGTTTCTACAGGAGCCTTTGAACTCGTCTCTCTGCCTCCACATTTGCCCCCAGCTCACTCGATGGCTTTATTGCCTTCAGCCCAGGGTCTTCACCATGATGTTCAAAACCCTCCTTGAACTGGCCTTTTGCAGCCCTTTCCTCTATGTCTCCACTTCCAAGCGGGAAGCTTTCTTCTCCGCTCCGGATTTTCTACTGCTGCGCGGGCACAGACCTGCAACCTGGAAGGATGCAGGCGTGGAGTTTCATCTGAGGGGAATCTGGCCTCCTGCAGATACAGAACCTTTGGTTCCCTGCTGACATGGTTTCTGAGAAAGTGGCAGAAGGAATGCACTCGGAAACATGGAATGTAAACGAAGCTATTCACAGTCCACTGATAATTTTCTTCCTTCGTATATATCACAAGGTAACAAACAGCTTTTGGTACATAGCAGTGTATGTATGTGTATGTATATATATGCAATTAGTTTACTGATTTCTAGATATTAATTTTGAATCACACTATTTTATTAAATTATTTTTAATATTTTTGTTAATTGCCTTGAATTTTTCAGGTATATAATCATATATTTAATTACTGACTGTTTCACCTCCTCCTTCCAAGTTTGTACATATAATTTCTTTATCTTATTAACAGTCTGGTATGATGAGAAATTACGGGAGTGATGGCATCCTTGTCTTTTTCCTGAATTTAGTGGGAATGTTTCACATTCATCCTGAAAATGCCTTTGGGACAAAAGAAATACCGTTTACCAAGTTAGGAAAATATCATGAATTCCTCTTTAAGTTTTTTAAAGTTAAAAATGGATTTTCAGGGCTTCCCTGGTGGCGCAGTGGTTGAGGGTCCGCCTGGCGGTGCAGGGGACGCAGGTTCGTGCCCCGGTCCGGGGGGATCCCGCGTGCCGCGGAGCGGCTGGGCCCGTGGGCCATGGCCGCTGGGCCTGCGCGTCCGGAGCCTGTGCTCCGCGGCGGGAGAGGCCACAGCAGTGAGAGGCCCGCGTACCACAAAAAACAAAAAACAAAAAAAAAAAAAATGGATTTTCAGTGTTACCTAATGCCTACTCAGCAGCTATGAAGATTATCATAAGTTGTTTTCCTTAGAATTACCAATATGATGAATTAAACATATTGCCTTATAACATACCACACTTGATTACTGGAATAAATGCCATATTGTCATGCTGTGCTTTTTTTTTTTTTAATGTGCTGCTGAATTGTTTGTTAAGTTTTTATTTAGGATTTTCTATTATCATGTATGTCACAATTCATTGCTGGAGGATTTAAGCACATCCCGTGTGACTCCATTAGGAAAGGATGCTAGGAAGCTTGTTCCTGGTTTCCTCTGAATTTTCCCCGGGTCCCCTTTTCTTTGACTAATTGGGCCTTTTATCATTTTGCTGTGATAAATTACCCCAAGTGCTTTGGAGGTCTGGCTAAAGGGAGGTTGAGTTGGGGATATATTTAGTGGGGACTTGTTGATATTATTTATGTGATTTGCTGTCACTGCCATTTATAGTTGAGTTATTGCTAGCCATCCTGGTAGAGGAAGAACTTCTAGAAGTCTCCACCTCCCTCTGTGCCAAATTACCCTGCACGGTGACTTGAAGATTCAAGGTTTGACTCTGATAGGAATCTGTGCTCTATTCCCTGGCACTGGGTCTGTGTAGCTAGTGGGAGAGAAACAAGGTTTGAAATGTACACAGCCAGAAGCCAGAATTTTCCAAGGGCTGAAAATATTTCCAGTCATCAACTGTGAACAATTATAAGTTTGTTTCTCCTTGTCTCATCAAAACAGAGGCCCTCTCCTGTCAGCAATATGCTCAAATATGCTCAAAATCTCAGAAGTTATGATTATAAATGGACCGTATGCATTTTTCTTTGAAACAAAATAGAATTTATCAGAATCCCTGTGTTTGTAGAGAGGAAACCAGTATGAGAACAATAAACAGAACAATCACAGCAAGTGTGTCTGTGTGAGAAGCTGTGTGTTTCATGTATTCTAACATGTTGGATTGCATCTACCACAGCCAACACATCTTGTCCTGAGCAAGTCTGCTGGTTCCAGATTAAAGAGAACGCAACACTGTCAGCGACACAGAAAAACAGCCTGAAGTAACAAGTGACAAACAAGTGACAATCTCCTACACATTCATCAGTAAGTCAATGGATGAGGAGGAAGAATAATTGGATTACACTATTAAGTAGCTCAATACAAAGTGAAAAGGCAGTTTTTAAAAGCATTTGAATTGCTCTTGTTTATGCTTTAATTTCAGAATAATTGTATACATTTTAAGAAGTATTGATCAAAACAAAATGAAAATCTGATGGGAAATATCTTAGTAGACGTAAAAAAAAAAAATTAAGCCAAGACTGGCAGAATCTTTATGTCAAATACTCTATTGTTATATCACAATGGGAATTAAAATTCTGATGGACAAAATGAGAAAGATGCAGAAAAGGATCCTGGTAACCAAAAGGGTAAAATTAAAATGACAATTGAAAGATAACAAAAACTGGAAAATCAGGACACTCCCAAAGAGAAAACAAAGTCAGGAGGGAGATGAAAATAAAAGCAAAGTAAGACACAAGTTGTACAAGTGACAAAACTGGCATGAAGGTCAACAGTAGCTCCCCTTTGCTGAATTCATCAACTTCAGTAACTTCTGTGATATTTCGTGATAGACTGTTACAGTGAGCGGTATTTTTATTCATATAGGTTTAACTAAAAATAACTTTTTTCTAATATCATGACCACAGTAATATGAAGCATCGTATTACAAAGAAATACAAAGAATCCAACAGAACAAAAATGGACATAAAAATGTTTCTGAAACAAGTACTTAAAAAATTAATGACCAAACTTCTGAGATCCTGGCTGTCCTATAGGATGTCCTATAGGTGTGTCCTGTATGGCTTGGTGCTGTTTTGGTTATAAATCATGTTCCATTAAGAGAGGTATTGAACATTTTGCTTTTTTGTTTGTTTATTCATTTTTTATATTCCACATTTGAGTGGGGAAAAAATAAGTGAACAAACCAAACCAAGCATAAACAAACACATAGTTACAGAGAACAGAGTAGTGGTTATGGGGGGGGAGGGGCTGGGGGAGGACCATATGGGTAGGGGGGTCAACTGTATGGTGAGAGATGGAAACTAAATTTTTGGTGGTGAACACATTCTAGGGTTTATAGGAGTAGAAATATAATGCTGTACACATGAAATTTACATAATGTAATAAATCAATGTAACTACTGAGACAATCAAACTTAATTAACATCCAGGTGGGGAAAAAGAGAACTATATCAAATAAACCACCCCCTAAATATTATACTAATCCATTATTGTAGGTCCTCCTTGGGATGTAACCAACA
The DNA here is from genome assembly GCF_949774975.1 of Lagenorhynchus albirostris. Classification (NCBI taxonomy): domain Eukaryota; kingdom Metazoa; phylum Chordata; class Mammalia; order Artiodactyla; family Delphinidae; genus Lagenorhynchus; species Lagenorhynchus albirostris. The sequence continues at coordinate 75,879,387 of NC_083111.1, read as the reverse complement.
CTGAGCTGTGGCTAGTACTGCGTTTTAGTTTTTTACCAAAAATCCTATGAGAAAATCTTAACTTTTTTGCAGACTGACAACTATCTATCGATGACTTCATTCAACCAAGGGAAACAAGTTTGGGACTACTGTAGCCCGCCCTTGAATGCTATTCATGGTCAGTCACATGAAAACACGCTACTATGGAGAACAAAGGACTCCACATGCGCTTTTAAAACATTTTAAAATGGCACAATGTGTGCAGTGAGCATGTCATTGCCTTAAACCTACTGAAGAGAAAGCTGCCTCCCCGGTGCTGACTGAGGTTGTTGATGCCTTTGGTATTCTGCTACACTAAATGTTTTCTTTGCAGATTTGAATTGTAGATGTGTTATTTTATCCACACATGCCAAGTCGGATTTTTCTTTGAAGATTTTAAGGGTGATAAAATGGCCTGGCCATTATAAAGCTATTCAAGTCTTGCACATGGACTTAAAGACATTAAAAAGACTCTGACATACACTTTTGAAGACTCAGAAGAGAAATCTGAGCACAAAGAAAATGTAAAAAAAAAAAAAAAGAAAGTATTCAAAAAGTTGATAAGGCTTCAATACACCATTTCCACTGCAATTTGAAAAGGCATTCTGGAATGTTTCAATAAAACAAATAAGAAATACAGGCTCCTGAAATGGATGTTTATGAACATCCCATTTATCATCTTTATTTGTTAAGGAGAGGAGAGGAAATTCAATTAAAAATTAATGGAAACAAAATGAAAAAATGAAGGAAGAAAAGCAATAGAAGTTAATCTGGCATTTAGGAGTGAATTATAACAAAAACTAAATGTGGTCATTCATTAGAAGGAAGAGTGACTCTCACAGACATAATGCATAGGCTCTTAAATTGTTTAATATTTTGATCAACCTAAACGAATGGATCATCTGAATATACTGGGGAGATATTCAAATGCCTGGCTGATCTGAAACAAAATGCTGACATCAATAAGGTCACACAAAACTCAAAATATACCATTACAAGAGGAAATCACTGAACCTCAGTCATTCAAAGGTGATTCAGTATTTAGTTGTTACACAAGAAAACTTCAAATGCTCTTACATGTTATAGCCCATCTAGGGAAGAAGTTAAATAGAGTTTTCCCTAAAGTTGGTAACAATCCTAAAAACTTACATGACAGGACCAGCAGTAGATTGGGATACTGAAGAGAAATTTTCTAAATTATGAATAAAACTATTTTAGTCTACCATGCTAGAAGAAACACTGAATAAGCTTTCTATTCTCTCATTAAAAATTATTATGGGGCTTCCCTGGTGGTGCAGTGGTTGAGAGTCTGCCTGCCGATGCAGGGGACACGGGTTCATGCCGCGGAGCAGCTAGGCCCGTGAGCCATGGCCGCTGAGCCTGCGCGTCCGGAGCCTGTGCTCCGCAACGGGAGAGGCCACAACAGTGAGAGGCCCACATACCGCAAAAAAAAAAAAAAAAAAGAAAAAAGAAAATTATGCAGTTGTCATCCTGTGAAGAGACAATAAAAGAGTATGCACCCAAAATCTTAGGGAAAGCTTGTTATAGATGTGTGCCTGGAAGTTATTAATATCTTTTTTTTAATTTAGGCTAGATTTTGTGAGATTACATTGAATTTTATAGATTTTCAATCTGTATAACTTATTTCTTTTCCAGCTCTAAATAAATATTTATTTTATATCTAATTTTCTGTTCACAATCCTGTGGTATTTTTCTTAAAGAGAGCCCCTATAGTTCTGCAATCTGCAGGCCTCACAAAATGTTAAGAGCAGTAATAATATCTTGTATATAAAAACAAGACCTGAGGGCTTTCCTGGTGGTGCAGTGGTTAACAATCCGCCTGCCAATGCAGGGGACACGGATTCGAGCCCTGGTCCCAGAAGATCCCACATGCCGCGGAGCAACTAAGCCCATGTGCCACAACTACTGAGCCTGCACTCTAGAGCCCGCAAGCCACAACTACTGAGCCCACGTGCCACAACTACTGAAGCCCACACATCTAGAGCCTGTGCTCCGCAACAAGAGAAACCACCACGATGAGAGGTGTAGCCCCCGCTTGACACAACTAGAGAAAACCCACACACAGCAACAAAGACCCAATGCAGCCAAAAAAAAAAAAAACAAGACCTAAGGAGAGCATTAGTGAAGATGTAAATTTGGGGTAAAAATGTTGAGCCATTATTAAACTTTAATACCTTACAAAATGCCTCTCCCATTGCTCCACTGTTCAGAATCTCTCTCCTTCCCAGATAATTTGCAATCATTGACCTACACAGGTTCTGATAGATGCTACTAGGTGTTGGTCAGTGGAAAAAGAAGAAAAAGACAAACTGACTTCTCAGAGCTGGTTAACAAGAAAACACAATGATAAACTATGCTTTCTAATACAAGGACCACCAGAAAACACTGCATTCCTGGAGCAATGCCAAGATCTTTGTCCATCATTCAGGACCCTGAAGAGTCTGACAAGACCAGAAGAACCACCCGGCTGAGCCCAGCCACAATTGCTGACCTATGGGAGTAAAAGCAAATGAAATATGTGTTGTCTTAAATCATTATATTATGGGGTGGTTTGTTACACAGCGAAGGCTGACACGCTAACAAAGCTGCCCATTTAAAAGACAGCCAGCTATAATGTTTATCAAGTTCTGCCTTCTGTCTGCTCTGAACATAACCCCGAGTCATCTAGCTGTTTTGAATGTGCTATCCCCTCTGTCTTAGATGCCTTTTTACTCCACTTTGCTGATGAACTCAAACATTTAAAATCCTTGCTAATACTGCTGTCTGCAATTTCCTTTTGTGAACCAGATAGTTAGCCACCCTCTCTATCATGTACCTCCAGCATAGGTTAGCATTCAAATATCATGTAGTTTTATTTATTTTGGTGTCTTTAGTAGCTGGCACAGTGACAGTCATGTAATGTTTTCCAAGAGAACAAAAGCATTGTGATTAATAAAATGAGCTTTCACCTAAGAAAGACCTCACTTCACATTCCAGTTCTACCACTTACTAGCAGTGGGACCTTAGGAAATCATCTTGGCTGTGCAGAACAGAAAACCTATATGATGTAGTAAATGAAACAGTAATTATTTTCCTCTCATTAAAATAAGCCTGGGGTAGGCAATCCCAGGCTGGGCTGGTGGCTCCCTAGTAATCAAGGTCTCAGACTTATTCTATCATTTTCCCCATCGCTCTTCACTTGTGATTTCCATTCTCAAGTTCCCCTCATGGTGCAAGAAGTCTGTAAGTGCTCCAGCTATCACATCCTTGTCCCAAGCAAGGAGGAAGAACAGGGAAAAGGATGCTACTCTGAGCCAAATTATCTCCTTTTAAAGAGCTCCCCCCAAAAGTCTCAAGCAACAACTTCTTGCCACATCTCATTGGCCGTTCTCATCAGCAAGAGAGCATGTAAAATACACTTTTATAATTTGACACATTGCCACGTCCAGATATATATAGATATATAGATATATATGGCTTCTGTCATTAAAGAAGAAAGGAGAATGGATATTGAGTAGGAAACATGGAGTCTCTGTAACATTTTAAACCAATCAGTTCAAAATTCTTGAGCCTAAATTTCCTCATGTGTACAATGGGACTAAGACTCTTTCTAGGTGGCTGTGAGGATTTTGTGAGCTACCCCATGTGAAGTACCTAGCAGAGTGTCTGTCCCATAGTAGATGCTCAATAAGAGGTCCTAGCACAGACACCAGTTGAACCTGACCAAGTTACAATATTCGAAGCCTAAGCTGCCCCTAGTAGGGCACCAGAAAAGTGCAGGAGACATGTTCCCAGCTGCAAGGGACTCACCGTCCACTTGCAGAAAGAAGATGCACATCTAACAACAATCGACAAGCCACTGCCCCCACTCTGCCTTGTGTATATTTTAAAAACTGTCAGATGAAATGATGGTTACTTATCAGAGTGGCTCAAGCACTACACTGGGAGCCGTGAGGACAGGAGCAGGTCTAGTTTCTCCACGGACCCCCAACAGGCTCACGTGCTAATGGAGTGAGTGGTTCAGATAAGATGGGATCAGGAAGTTCAGCAGGTGGTTGGCACATACTGAGGGCCCATAACTTCATTAGATGAATGAATGAATGAATGAATATGTCACGCATTACGGTTAGGTATTATCTATCCATTTGCATGAACAGCGGTGACAGAGTCTGTGCCATGATCTAATCCCACCCCTCACTGACCATATGCACTGGGGTTCAAGCACCCTGTTCTCATTTGCCTCAGTTTCCTCACTATGAAATGAGACGGTAAGTCAGAGGATTCCCACAAGAATCAGATGCCATCGCTGTTCCCTCTATGAAACAAGCCACAGTCAAGCACCACAGGGCACTCACCCTGGTGACACAGGGACAGGAAGGCACTGCCCACAGCAGTAAGTGGCTCCAAGCCCAGGGCAGGTCATCTTCGTAGGCGAGACGGATGACACTGTGAGCCACACACAGCACACCCTGAGGAAGGGGGCACAGCCACAGCCAGTGGACAGGCCACAGCTGGCCCAACGCTCCACAGGGCAGACTCAAAGCGCACAGAGAATAAGGAACACTGACCTTGGTCTCCAGCTAAGCCCCAGCTGGGTGCTAGTGTATTTCTCCTATATTGGTTCTCACGTCTTATTTTCCACCTTTCTCTCCGTGTGCTTCTCATTTACCCTGTTCACAGTCCATGGTGTTTTCCCATTATCTTGTTTCGCAGGGCCGCCCCGAACGTTCTAACCCGTGACCCCCGGTGACCCTGACTGGATAAGGTAGTGTGTGCGAGCCTCAGACTCCAGCCGCCTGCAAATGCTGTGGGCAGCAAGTGTGGCACAGCGGACACGCAGGACAGCCACGTGTGTGCTCCCTGAGTTTTTCCATCAGCGCTGAAAGCAGGTCTAACAGTGACTGAACCTCAGCTCTGCCACTCACCTAGCTGTGTGAACGTGGACCACGTAACCTCCCCGATTCAATTTCCTCATTTGAAAAATAGAGACAGCAACACCTACATCACTGAGTTTAAGAATTAAAACCAAGTTTTATGAGTACTTCTTACAGGCCCAGTATTGTTCTAAACATTTCTAATGTTTTAACTGTTTAATTCTTATAACATCAACTATTAGCACTCCCATTTTATGGATGGAGAAAGCAAGGCAGAAGAGAGGATCATGAGAATGCACAGCCAGCAGTGGCAAGCCAGGAGTTAACCCCAGACAGAAGGCGCCAGAGCCCACACCATTAACCCCTCTTCATACATCCCGGCCTTCTGTATCAGGACTCAGCGAGCTAAGGGTATGCAGAGAGCACAGTATGTGTCCAGCACATAGTAAGTGCCCTAAAAATAGTGGTCATTATTCAATTCCCAGGGCACATGGAGAAAAAAACTGCCTGGATTCAATTTGGGTAAGTCTCCAGTTTATGAATGAGTGATATGAGAAAGAAGACCAAAGATTGTGATGACCCAGGGAGCTAACTTCTAGAGCACTGGTTCTCAACTAGGGGTGTTTTTCCACAGCAGGGGACATCTGGCTATGTCTGGGGACATCCTGGTTGTCACAACTGGGATGAGGATGCTCCTGGCAGCTAATACATGTGAACCAGGTATTCTGCTAAACATCCTACAATGCACAGGAGAGCCTCTCACAATCCCCCACTAAAAAAAAAAAAAAAAAAGAATTATCCAGCCTCAAATGTCAGTCATACCAAGGTTGAGGAACTCTGTCCTCAAGCATTGAGTCTGCACCATGCTCACTGATGGGGGCTCACTTCCCAGTACCCAGCCTCGCACGGAGTGTGTATAGATACATATTCCTCAGCGCTAAGATGCTGCCAGTTGAAGAATGTACTACCAGCTTAACAGACGTGGTTCAGGGGGAGAGGAAACAGCACCACAATGACTGTAAAATACACCACAAGTCAAAAATGTTCAAATGAGTGGGAGGTGGGGGAGATGTGCATCTTAGAAGTGAGTAAACGGAGAATATTTCTTATGTTTAAAAATAAACTGATCAAAGAAGAGACAGTTTTTCCAATGTGGAAAGGACCACCAAAATATAACCCAAGATACCTTCCGGGCCTTGCTCAGCCCCCAGAAAGACAACACACAGACTACCAGGGTGGTGAGAAAATGTTATCTTGAGCCTCAAGTGTTTGGTAGAGGGCTGGGTTGAGAAGGATTATGAGCCAATGTCTCAATTCAGCAGGACAGACATCCATGATTGATTAGTGATGTCTGTGCAGACATGGGAGGAGAAGCAATATTATGTATGACACCAACCTGCTGTCAAAAGAAATCTACTATAGTCAAACCTACTATAGTCAAAAGAACAGTGGATTTTGAATCACACTATCTGGATGTGAACCTCAGCTCAGCCACGGAAGAGCTACTCCTTGGGGAGATCCGTCTCCTTCTCTGAAACTCCAACTATTCTTGTATAAAATGTGTATAATACATCTTAGTTCCGTTACATGGTTGTTTTGATGAGCTCCGTTGGGTATAATGAAAATGCTAATTATCCGAGATTCAAATGAGGTAATCTATTCTGGTGCTTCTTAACCTGAAGTTCCCAGGTACTATCTGGGAGCTATTCTGTTTTCTGTATTTCTAAGTGTACACTGGATATCATTCTTTTTTTTTCTTTTTTTTTTTTTTTGGTGGTACGCGGGCCTCTCACTGTTGTGGCCTCTCCTGTTGCGGAGCACAGGCTCCGGACGCGCAGGCTCAGCGGCCATGGCTCACGGGCCCAGCCATTCCGCGGCATGTGGGATCTTCCCGGACCAGGGCACGAACCCGCGTCCCCTGCATCGGCAGGCGGACTCTCAACCACTGCGCCACCAGAGAAGCCCCTGGATATCATTCGTGATACAGCCTCACAGGTCATTAGTTACTCAGTGCAGTGTGTTATATAGCAGTTTGTGAGATACGTCTATATTGTTGAGGTTACATGATTTGAAGGAGTTGTTTTAGGCCATCCTTTAAGCTCATTTATGTCCTTTTTTAATCTAGATATCAGGGCTTGGCATGCTTTATGTAATAGGAAATCGACTGCAAAATAAATTACTACTCTAATAAATGCCCTTTCCTGACTCAGATTAGAGCCTTCCAGGGACAAAAGATATTCTGTCCACAGCTAAGGAGGATACACAAAGGAGCTATCATAACTAGTCTCCCCACAGGCCCTCGTTAGCCAGGTCTCCCAGTACTGACACTCTTGCATAATGCTTGCCACTTGAATCTAGTCTGGTCCTTTTGCTTTAACAAATAGAATGTTTAGGAAGTGACTTTTCAGGCTGGGTCAGAAGAAAACTTGCAACTTCCTCCTTGATCTCTTGGTACATTCATTCTCAGGGAAACCAGATTCCATGTAAGCAGTATGATAACCTTAATACTGCCATGATGTGAGGAAGCCCACGCTAGCCAAGAGCAGCTACGTGAAGAGAGAGACCAGCCATCTCCCAGCAATTCTATACATCCAACCAAGGCACCAGACACTGGTGAAGACATCGCCTTGGTTGTCTAGCCCCGCTGAGTCTTCAAATGACTCCACCCACAGCTGTCATCTGACTTCAACCATATGGAAGACCAAGCAAGAACCACCCAGTGAAGACCTGTGAACCCACAGAACCTAGAGAGATTGTAATAAATTATCATCTTAAGTCACTAACTTTTGGGATAGTTTGTTACCCGGTGTTGGAGATCCGAACCAGGAGCCATCTTGGATGTGGCCGGTAGGAGACAGATTGCCGTGGGAAACTACTTATCCTCTGCCCTGGAGTAGGTCACATTCTGAGGTACTGAGGGTCAGAACTTCAATGTTTCTTTTTTGATTTTTTCAGGTGGGGGGGTCACAGTTCAACCCACAAAGCAGATATTTAGATTTTTTGTGGCTGGAGTATAATATCCATCAATTATACTTAACAGGCGATGAAACTAGAAAGATAAGTATCTGTCTGATCCTGAAAGGCACTGCATGCTATGCTAAGGACTTTAGACTTTACAGTCAAAGAAACACAAACCAGCTTTAAGCAGAAAAGTCATGTGATCAGACCTGGCTTTGGAATAGACAACCGTGACTGGAGCAAAAAGTAGGATAATTCATAATAGGAAGTGGGGTGGGTACCAAGCAAGAGGCTATTTCGAAAGTCAAGGTGAACCTCACACAGTACATAAAAAATCAATTTGACATGGTTCATAAACCTAAATGTGAAAGGTAAAGCAATGAAGCTTCTAGAAGAAAACATAAGAGAACATCTTCACGACCTTTGGGTAGGCAAAGATTTCTTAAACATGCCACAAAAAAAGCACCAGCCATTAAAAAAAAAAGATTGACGAATTGGACTTCACTAAAATGAAGCACTTCTGTTCATCAAAAGACACTGTTAAGAGAGTGATAAAACAAGCCACGGAGTGGGAAAAGATACCTGTCGCACATATATATGAAAAAAGACTCATATCCAGAATATATAATTCCTACAATGCAGAGACTTGTAACTCAATTTCTTTAAATGGACCAAACATACACATGCACGTGTGTGCGTGCACACACACACGCGCACACACACACGAGTCTAAAGGCAAAAACAAAGTGTAGAAGGTATGGAATAATTTCTACTCTCCTACATTGCTGGTGGGAGTGTAAATTGGTTCAACCACTTTGGCCAACTATTTGGCAAAATCAACTAAAGCTAAACACAGATATTCTATGACCTGGAAACTCCACTCTGGGCTTCGTCCCTAAGAGAAATGAAAACTTCTTTCCACCAAGACAGACACAAGAATGTTCACAGCACTATTCATAATAACAGAAAGATGGAAATTACTAAATGCCCATTAAGAGTAGAAAGGATAAATAATTTGTGATATAGAGATATAAATATAGATAGACTTTCTTCCTTAGCAGATGCTACAGACTGTTTGTGTCCCTCTGAAATTCATATATTGAAATCTAAACCCCAATGTGATGGTATCAGGAGGTGGGGGGTCTTTGAAGGGGTGATTAGGAAATGAGGGTGAAGCCCTCATGAATGGTATTAGTACCCTTTATAAAAGAGACCCCTTGCTCCCTCCACCATGTGAGGTTACAGCAAAAAGACAAAAACATGGATATGAACTAGGAAGCTTCCCTTCACAAGACACTGAATCTGCTAGCACCTTGATCTTAGACTTCCAGTCCCCAGAACTGTGAGAAATACATTTCTCTTGTTTACAAGGCCCCCGGGTCTACAGTATTTTGTTAAAGCAACCCAAAAGAACAAAGACAGCGGAACCCTTCGTCATAACGAAAAAAAATCTACTTCTAAATACAGTAAGTTGGATTTATCTCATGGACATAATGGTGAGAAGGAAAAAAGAAAAGCTAGACACAAAAAAATGCATTCTGATTCTATTTAGAAGTTCAAGAACAGGTGAAAGTAACCTTGATGTAAGTGAGAAAGGTAACTGAGCCTTTGGTTACCAACAAGAGAGCCCAAGGGAGCTGCAGGGGTGCTGGAAATCTGTCTCGAGCTGGAGGTTCCACAGGTGTAGACATATGTAAAAATTCATTGGAGGTTGGGGCTTCCCTGGTGGCGCAGTGGTTGAGAGTCCCCCTGCCGATGCAGGAGACACGGGTTCGTGCCCGGGTCCAGGAAGATCCCACATGCCGCGGAGCGGCTGGACCCGTGAGCCATGGCCGCTGAGCCTGCGCGTCTGGAGCCCGTGCTCCGCAACGGGAGACGCCACAACAGTGAGAGGCCCGCATACCGCAAAAAAAAAAAAAAAACACAAAAAAAATTCATTGGAGGTAGAGCCGGGGTTTGTGCACTTTGCTTACACCGGTAATAGCTGAGTGAAGAAGAAAGCAAGCGCAGGTGAGCCAGGATGGAAGTGTGAGGCGACGGGGGGAGGGGCGGGGAACCACTGGGGATGGAGAGGAAAGGCACCTGACGCCTACTGGGGGCGGTGGTGACGCGTGGACATGAAACCCATTTCCCCTGCCTTCCCTAATCAAAGTGGTCTGCAAAAGACTTGCACGTCCTCCACGCCACAAGTAGAGTAAACCAGAAGATGCTTACCCGAGTGGTTTCGCGTGAACTTGGACTCAAGCTGCGTCTTGTTGGAGCTGAGCTGGTTAAGACTGCATGGGACCACGCACCCTCCCACTGGGCATGCGCGAGTGCACCGAGTGACCTTTTGACGTCAGAGGGCAGAAAACTCCACCCTCCGCTCGTGCCAAGCGCCTCCATTTTTGAACGTGCAGAGGCCCGTGGCTTAGTTACGCCTGCGCAGAACGACGATTGCCGCACCTTTTTGCAATCCCCTCCCCCACGCGCCCCACGCGCCCCACGCGCCCCACGCGCCCCACGCGCCCCACGCGCCCCACGCGCCCCACGCGCCCCACGCGCCCCACGCGCCCCACGCGCCCCACGCCGGGACCTCCCTGCTGCGTTAGTCCTCAACCCATAAATACCTCAGCCCCTGGCCTGTGGGAGACTGGTTTCAGATCTATCCTCCGGTCTTTTTGTCTCTCTGTACGTCTGTCTCAGGAAAACCTCTTTGTTTTGGCTTGCTGAGCTCGGGGCTAAAGCCACCCTGGGTGGGTAACAGTGGGAGAAACAAGAGTGGGAACCAGCTGGGTGGAAAGCAGGGAAGATGAGAAAAGATTGGTCTCGTTAGTCGGGAGCGAAGGGAGGGAACAGGGAATAGCGCTCAGAGAGGCGTGCAAGAAGCCAGAGCCTGACCTGGGCCCTCAGCGAGGGGCTGGGTTTTGTCGGCGGGGATCGGTGGGCAGACGAGGGGGCTGGTCCCCGCAGGGTGAAGACCACGCACAAGGGTCACTGGAGGGGGTCAATCACAGCCTGACTTGCCCCCTGCGGGGAGCCTGTCCTTCCTGCTGGATAGAATTTTTCTAGGTTTTTGTGGTAAGGGTCGAATTTTTTTTAAGTCAGTGTTTTGGCAGAAAAAGTGACAGGAGGCCCCAGGGTAGAAAACCTCTAGTCAAGTCTTCCTCCTAGACAGGAAAAGGTGGGGGGTGACTGTACGTGAAACGCGCAGTGCTGCAGCCTTTCGGGAGAAATGCTCTCCGAATCTGAAGCCCACTTCATCACAGGTGTCAAAACGGACTCGGGCAGTACCTAATGCATGATTCTGGGGTGGCAGTTGAGGGGAGGAAGCCTAAAAGATTGGCTTATTTTTCTTGTTAGTATTTATTGGCTAAGAAATAGCTCTGTCCCCACTAGACCAGAATATGGGCTTAATTTGAAGCGGACGTAACTTGATTTGCGTTTGTGAACCCCCGTGGCTTGGTCCTTCAGGCTGCCTGGAGCAGAGATGGGTGGGCCACGCCACCTTCTTCAATCTGCTGCCCCGTGGCGGTGGGGACTGAGAACACAGAAGAAGTGGGTCCCTCTGATGGAGCTTGTCCACCGCAGGGACAAAGATGGGTGGAGCTGAGACTGATGCAGACAGGAAATGAAAGCCCCCAGCACAGAGCTTGGAAGAAGCAGGGAGGGCACAGCCAGCCCAGGGGTGCAGAGGAAAGCGACATGAGCTACAGGTTGGAGGGTGGGTAGGACCTAAGTGAAGTATGGGGGAAGGGTGCTCCAGGCAGAGGGAACAGCATGTGCAAAGGTCCAGCGGCATGAAGGACTGCATCTTTTCTTGGGGGCGGGGGGGGGCGGTTCTCTCTCCCTTTAGGAACACTAAGTGAGAAAAACTAAAGATATCTATCATTGATAACTGGTGTTGGGGGAGAAGGAAGCAGACAAGAAAAATTGGCAATAGCTCCTTTCTAGAGAGCAGAGTGCTGAGTCAGGAATGAGGGTTTGGAAAACTGCCTGCAGGTGGGAGCCATCTCCAGCCTCCTAGTGATAGGCAAGGTATGTTGATGACACCTGGGCTTGAAATGAGACAGGGAGACTGTAAGGCTCTGTGCCTCACCTACAGCAGCCTGCACAGAGCAGGGCACAAACCCCCTGCATGATCTCACTGCAGCCCAAGAGGTGGCCAGGGCGGGTGGTCCTATCACAGCTGGTCACAGGGAGGCACTGCCCAGGTTTCACTCCACGCAGAGTCTGGACTTGGACTCCGGCTCCTGACTGCAAATCCGGCGCTTTCTGCACAACGTGACCTCTGTCCATCTCTGCTCTGATCCCGAGCGTATACTCGGGTTTTACAGAGACAGGGAAGGGCTGAGGAAAAGGAGGATAGAGGAAGAAGGGGATGAGAGGGCAGGGGTGAGGCGATCAGGAACTGGGCTCTCTCCCGCCCGGCTGGGCGAGTTTGGACTAGTGATGTAACATTTGTGAGACGTGTTCAAATCTGTGGAAAAGAGAATTACACCCATTTCATCAAGCGCTCATGAAATTAAAAGGTTGCAATAAATACAACTGAGCACTTCTTATGCGCCAGGCACTGTGCTGGACACTCTTGCAATCTTATTTACTCTCTAGGCCATTCTGCAGAGCGAGTGTTATTACTTCCATTTTCTGGAAGAGGAGACTGCGGTCCCAGTGACTCCGCAACTTTGCCCAAAGCCAGTGGCACAGGGTTAATAATACTCTCCCTCTCTTTAAAAAAATAGAGAAAAACCAGTCCAGACAAAAACAGAAGGGGGAGAAGTCTGCATGCTCCCACCAGACGAGCCCTGGCCCCTCGAATCCAGCAGTTAGAATCCACCCCCAAGTGCTTCCTTCTCGGTTTATGCTCTTTCCTTTGCCTTTTTAGTTTCTTTTCTTTGCCAGGAGTCAAGATGGCTAGAGGGAAGCCTTCTGTCTTTAGGTGTGGTTTTTGAGAAGAGCTTTTAGGCTGTTTTAAAAAATCTTTTCTGGGGGCTTCCCTGGCGGTGCAGTGGTTGAGAGTCTGCCTGCCGATGCAGGGGATACAGGTTCATCCCCCGGTCTGGGAAAATCCCACATGCCGCGGAGCGGCTGGGCCCGTGAGCCATGGCCGCTGAGCCTGCGCATCTGGAGCCTGTGCTCTGCGACGGGAGAGGCCACAACAGTGAAAGGCCCGTGTACCGCAAAAAAAAAAAAATCTTTTCTGGGAAAACTCACTCCCAGAGAAAAGTCTTTCCTCGGAACAAGAAAATTACAAGGGAGGTAACGGATTCTGATCTCATCAGCCTCCCAGAGAGGCTCATCAGCTGGCCTCCCAGATGGTCTCTCATCCCCTAAGCCTCAATAAAAGCCCAGCCCAGCCCCAGGACACTCTGCTGTGGCTACCAGACTAATGGGATGTCTTTCCCAGCAGAGACCCATGCAGGAAGACCCCAAAAGAAGTACCAAAGGGAGAATTAGAGTCAGGCCTGGGGTGTTTCTGGAGAGAGGGGGATATCCAGAGGACACCTGGAGGGATTCAAGGGGAGGAGGCGGGAAAGACGGGGGATGGAGGGTGTCTTCATGATGACACACACCCACAGCAGTGGGTTGAGTTGTGTCCCCAAAAGAAAGAGGTCCAAGTCCCAACTCGCTACCTGTGCATTCACCTTATTTGAAAATAGAGTCCTTGCAAAAGTTTTTCTGAGATGAGATCATCCTGGATTTAAGGTGGGCCAGAAATCCAATAACTGATCCTTATAAGACAAAGCACGGGGAGATTTGAGGCAGAGAGAGACACAGGGAGAATCCACGTGAAGTTAGTGGCACTGGTTGGAGTGATGTATCTACAAGCCAAGAACACCAGGGCTTGCCAGCGGCAACCGGAAGCCAGAGAGAAGCCTGGCGTGAGCCTCAGAGCATCCAGGAGGAGCCAAGCCTGTCGGCACCTTGATCTCAGACCGCTGGCCTCCAGAGCCGCGAGAAAGATTGAATTTCTCTTGTTTTAAGACACCCAACTTTGTGGTAACTTGTTACATCTGCCCTAGGAAACTAATACACCCACCTAAGGGCCAGAGCCGCGTAGCTCCCAGATTTGTAGCTGGTTTCTGACTGGCTTCCCCGGGCCTCACAGTCAGAGGGGATGATGAGGCAGTTGGGTCCTTTAGCTGTAAACTTCCCAGGCTCATTGGCCCCACGTCTCCGTGTTACATGGGGCTGCAGGAGCCAACACTCTGGGTCATGTTCTCCGCTAGCAAAGACGTGCGAGGCCAGGCCGGGCCCTCCTGCTGGTGTAGGAGCAGAGCCCAGCTACACGGCCTCCCCTGCCCCTGCATGAAGGCTGCGGGCCTTCCATCCTGTCTCCAGAGCCCGTCCCTCCCCACAGGACTCGGCCCTGGTCCACAGCTGGGAGGAGAGCCCAGGCCTCAGGGCAAAAACCTCCATCCCCGCCCCCTTCCCCTGGCAAATTACTCCAGCAAGTCAAACACCTGAAGGGCTAAGAGCTCGTGGACTCAGCAAACCACCACATGCTGACTCCCAGCTTCTGCTTACCTTCCCCCGGGTCCCAGCTGCACGTGCTTTCCCTTGTAGGGGCCTCACGAGTCCCGTGAAGTGGGCAGGTGCTGATGGGCAAGTGTCTATGCAAGAGGTTCTCTTACTGTTTTTTCTTCTTTTTTTAAACGTTCCATAAAGGCAGTTTCCAGCAAAGCTGATGCCACCCAGCCTGTGCCCACGCTGGTCCCTCTGCCTGGAGCCGCCTCCCTCCGTATTCACATGAGCCCCTCGACGTCAGCTCAGCCACCGCGTCCCCTCCCCCCATGCCCCGCGCTGGTTCCGGCACCTCTTTCTTCTTCGTGCTTTCTGCTGGCAGAGGAGCCCAGCTCAGAGAGGCTGAGGCCCTTGGCTAAAGGCACACAGTCGAGAGTGCAGGGCCAGGAACGGGAATGCACGGCCCACGGGACAGGGTCCTGCCCTCACGGGGCTCGTGCTCTGGTGCCGTAGGAAAGGAGCGCAGACAAGTTCAGGCGACCCTTCAGACGGCGGGGCCACTGCCCCAGCCCAGGTCAGAGTCCAGCCCTCCCGCCAGCTGCGCGTGAGCGCGTCCTGGGGCGGCATATCACACCTGCCCACCCATCAGAGGGGCCGGGGTGGGAGCCCTGAGATGCCTGGAACAGGGGGCGGCAGGGTGAGGCCCGTGGACCCGGTCTGCTCGCTCGCGAAAGAAGTTTGGTTGGGAGAGAGCCGCACGCACTCGCTGATGGCTTGTCGTTGCTTTCTTGCTCCAGTGGCTGAGCTGAGTAGATAGGAGGAGATCTTCTGGCCCGGCTCACAAAGTTTGAAACAGTTACTACCTGGCCCTTTATAGAAAAGGGTTTGCAACCTCTGCTTTAAAGAGCAGAGGCCCCCGGGCACTCGGCGTCCTCGAGGTAGGGCGTTCCAGCCCCGGAGGGGGCGGAGAGCCACCCAGGTGTGTGCGTTTTGTTCTCTCCGGGATCAGGCAGAATGTGCTAGTCCCTGCAGGTGGAGGCTGTGGTTGGTTTTGCTCTGTATTTCGGCTTGTTTATTCCTCCTGTTTGTGTTACCGAGTCCAAGCTCGCTCTGCTTGCCGCATGACAGGCCAATGAGTCGGAGACGAGGTGTTGAGGCAGGGAAGAAGCCGGCAGACCGAGAAGCCGGCAGACTAAAATCTCAAAATAACCATCGTGTCAGGGTTTGGATGCCAGTTTCTTTTATAGCACAGAGAGGGGGAGGAGATGAGGAAGTAAAGTAAAAAGGCCCTAAGTTTTGCAAATTTCCCCTGGAATGGCCAGCCTCGGGGAGGGGATGTGCTAATTTCTTCTTTCTTGCAGCCACCCACAGGTGGACAGGGTCCCGATGTTTCCCTGAACAAAGGCACTTTGGTTTAACATTCAGGCAGAGGGGCAGGGTTCCCCAAGGCAGGCCATTATGTATACACAGTATCCTTTTAGTGAACAAAAGCAGCAGGAAGCAAAGGTTAAAGTAAAAGAAACAGATCCAGACTTCCCTGGTGGCGCAGTGGTTAAGCATCCGCCTGTCAAGGCAGGGGACACGGGTTCGAGCCCTGGTCCGGGAAGATCCCACATGCCACGGAGCAACTAAGCCTGTGCACCACAACTACTGAGCCTGTGTTCTAGAGCCCGTGAGCCATAACTACTGAAGCTCACACGCCTAGAGCCCGTGCTCTGCAACAAGAGAAGCCACTGCAATGAGAAGTCCACGCACCGCAACAAAGAGTAGCCCCTACTTGCCACAATTAGAGAAAGCCTACGTGCAGCAATGAAGACCCAATGCAGCCAAAACAAAAAAACCCACACCACTCCAGCCCTCCTTTCTGGCTCCCTGCAGGTCACGAACTCTTGGAGTCAAGGAGGCTGTTCCTTGGAGGTGATTCAGTCTGAACTCGGCCAGGGTGGTAGATACCAGATGTGAAGACGGTGGGATGCTCTCAGGGGCAGGGCTGCCTATGTCCAAGCATAGACCTCCTCTCTCACTGAGGTGCAGGGGTGGCCATGAGACACAGACTACCTTGCTCCAAGCTGTGTGGGTCTGCTCGCGGCCCAGTCCCTGGTAGGGAGTAGCCAGAAAATTTAGACCAAGCTTCCTCTTGCAGAAAGAACCCAGTCCACTGGGAGGAAATTCATCACCAAAGTGGAGAGTCTGGAATGTTATATGGATTTATTGAGCACCTACTATGTGTCAGGACTATGTTCAGGATACGGTGATGGGCAAAGCAGACCCATGGAGCCCCCAAGGAGCTCATGGACTCATGAAACAAACATGCATTTGACAAGGCAGCCCCTACGTGTAAAATCATACCATGAGAACAGTGTTGTCTTTTGATTTCCCCAAAAGTAGAGCTGAGACTAGGCCTTGGGTGCACAGACTTTATTTGGGATGTGATCCCAGGAAGCAGAAGGAGGGAGGGTGGGCAGGCAGGGAAAGAAAGGAGGAGAGGACACACACAGGGATGCCTCTGGGAGGTCAGTGCAGACGAGCAGGGGCCAGTGCTCCTGGGACCCCTGAGAAGTAGGCAGAAACCCTCCTGGAAGGTCAGCCGGAGAGACGCGGTGGGAGGGAGACCGGAGCACTGTCCACAGCTCCGGGGTGCCCCCCGCTATGAACTCGATCCCACTTCTCCAATGTGGCTGCTCTCGGGGGAGCCCTGGAGGAGAGAGACCGAGACCCCAGCCCTGGACTCAGCGCTCTGCACCGAGACCCACCTGAGTTCTGTGAACTGACGCCCAGGCTGGCGGAGGGAGGTGGGGGAGGGCAAGGAGGATGTGACGTGGGCCCCAGATGTGTCCCTGTAGGTGCTCTAAAGGCAAAAGCGGGAGACAGGGAGACCCGTCCAGCTGGGGGCAGACAAGAAGCGCCTGAGGAAGGGGCCGGCGGGACCGGCCCGGGAGGATCACAGGACGCAATGCAAGGATGGCTGGGGGAGGGGACAGGAGATGGGCTGGTGAGGGAGGGGGCATGGGTCCACATTCCTGCAGAGAAGATTACAAGGAAGGGAAGAACAGGAATTCATGATTTTTGTCTCTCAAAGCTCAGATCCTCAGGCTCTGGTCTGTCTTCCTCCCTCCCTGCCACCTTCCCTTCCCTCCCTATTTTACCTTTCTCCTTCCCCCAGTGGCTTCCCCACATAAAATTAGTACCTGTGTGTTTTATAAAAGTTACGGGTGGCACGTTGTGCTGAGTACCATATCTGCTCTTTCCGAGATGGTGTAGTCAATTCATGAGCAGCCCCCCCGCAGAGCCGGGAGGAAGGGCAGAGTCCAGACTTCACACACACACACACACACACACACACACACACACACACACACACACACCACACACACACACCACACACACCACCCCCACCCCCACCCACCCCCACCCCCCGTGACCAGAGGGCTCTGCAGAGGCCCGGAGACCCACCTGGGGAGTGGGCGTTGCACGGGGGGGGGGGGGGGGGGGGGGCGGGGGTGGAGGGAGAATTCTGCCATGCTGGGTGATCTAGAACGAGATGACGATCGTCTAGGTAAGAAGAGAGAGATTCTCCTGAAAATCGTGCCTCGTCAGTCAGGATTCCAGGGGTCTTCAGTAGTCTAGTCTCATGTCCATGTGTTTTTTTATCTGTAAACATGTGAGTACTACGGATACAGATGGCTTCACATTCTGCTGACCCACAAGTCCAAAGTAAATCATTTCCTTAACATCCGTCACCAGAGGAGAAAACTATAGAGGGTGAAATATAAAAATATAAATATTTTTATACCCTACAGGCAGGTTGAAAATGAGGTAGAACAAAGGAAAATGCAGCTCCTGTGTATAAAAAGCCAAAATAAATTAAAGCAATAAATCTGGAACAGTGACAGAAGGCAATTTAATAAGGCTTTCCAACAAAAGCACATTTTGAACAAGAACACACATCACTACCACCACTGTCCCCATCACCACCATCCCCACGACTTCAGGAAGCCAGATGTGGAATGACGAGAAGCTGAGTGAGAACTCTGCGAGTTGATATGGTACTTTTGGTTTTCCTGATGGCCTCATCCTAAATCATGAAATAATGCATGGGTCGATTTTCTGACCTGTCAAATGCAGATAATAATGATTGCTTTGTGACTGTGACTGTGCAGTTAGAAAATTTGGAAGGAACCCCACTGGAAAAGCATAAATCCTCTATAAATACCAGTGTCTTCATCAGCATCTTAATCATTTTTATCAGAATTGAAGTCATAACAGCAATAATAATATATCAGTTAATTCTTAACCAATTTCTCTCGGGACTATAAAACCCCACTTTATGGGTGAAGATAACAAGGCTCAAAAACATTGCAACTCGTCAGGGTCAGAGCTGCCATACACAGTTGCACAGGTTGTGCACTGCACAGCTCTAGGCTCTAGGGATGCTGTTTTTGTTATCACAGTTTGGGACACTCTCAGCAAAGGGCAGTGAGAAGGCTTGAGCAACAGGCAACCTTTGTTAATTCTCAAAAAGGTTTAGCAGAAGGGCTGGTCAGGAGTTCAGTTTAATTGTCTGACTCGAAGATGACGTCTGAAACTTAAAAGGAAGTGTGATCTTTTTTCCAAACTAAATGGTGTAGAATCTCAACATAAAGCCTTCCTTGCCCCATTCCCTGCTGTCCCCAGCTAGGGCCACCCTTGTACTGCAGCCTGGATTCTGGGACTGGGGAGAAAGTTGTGGGTCCTCCCTGCCCACCACACCACCATGGATGGGGGCAATAACAGATGTCAGCAACGGCCATCTGGGTGGGAGGTTGGAAGATAGCCACGCGTGAGACACCAAACCAGAGGGTCAGCAGTCGATAACAGCAGAGGGAGGTGGGGCAGTGTTGTGCCCTGAAGGAAAGTTTGAAGAGAACTGAAACCCAGGCCCCAGTCCCCACTGCCCAAGCCATGCACCATGTGGTGAGAGGTGCACCTGCCCAACAGAAGGGCACCTTTGCTGGTTCACAAAAAGGCCTCCTGTAGGGAACTGAGTACCCAAGGGGAAGGGAGGGGAGGGAAGGAGGAAGGGAAGGTGAGGACAGGAGAGGGGAAAGGGGAGAGGGATCCTGTATTCATCTGACAAGCATGGCTTGGTGGTTAAGAGCTTGGGCCCTGTGGTCACACTGCCTGGGGCTAAATCCTGGCCCCAACACCTACCAAGTGCATGACCTTGACAGTTACCTCCACGACTCAGTTTCCTTCTCTGTAAAGTGGGATTGATAGCTCCTTGAGGCTTAAGTGAGTTAAGCGGGGGGCAGGGAGGGTGCTGGTAGATACCCCGCATGTACTCGGTGACTGTCCGCTGTTGTGATGGGCGTGCGCTGGGCTCTGGGCGCCCACGGATGAACCAAACAGATCCTGGGAGGCAGATTCATAAACGAAGATGGATCTCAGCTGTTTCCAGGGGCTGTGATCAAAGACCAGGAAGTCAGGTCAGCCTGGCAGCCAGGCCCCTCAGGACAGAGCAGATCCAAAGAACAGCAAGCTGACAATGAGCGTTGTGTTTAACTCCTGCACATTCAGGGGCAGAGACTCTACCAAGAGGAGACAGAATAAAACCCAGCTGCTCACCGAGATCTCCCCAACCCAGGCCCAAGGGAGCACCTCCCGGTCAGCGCCCTGCCCCCTCCACGTCCCCTGCCCCACCCAGCACAGCCCCTCAGAGCACTGCACTCTGCACCTCCTCTCCTCAGGGACCTCTCCCCCTCATTCTGCGCCCACCCCCAACTCGGCAGGGTTTTGAAAACAAAGAAACCAGCTCGAATCCTGGTTCCACCCTGTTCTAGTTGGTGAGCTAGAGCATTTACTGGGAAGATTCTGTCCCAGCAGGTGGGGCAGGCCAGTCCTTACTGTACACACGAAAGGAGGGATGCTCAGCTAGGAGCTGGAAGGCATGGGCCTTCCTTCGCCTTAGTGGTCACTCACCGCAGGCAAAGCCCGTAACTTCACTGAGCCTCAGCTTCCTCGCCTGAAAAGCAAACAAGGGTAATGATGGTTGAATGAGAAAATAGATTTAAAAACATTAGAACACTACGAGGCACACAGCTAGTGCTCAATAAATACGGTTGTAATTGTTACACCTGTTGTATAAACAATGCACCCCTCCCCAAGGTATTTCTCCTTTCTTGGTTTGCCTCTCACATGGTTATTTCAGTTCTACAAGCAAATTCTGAGCTCCGTTGTATAGCAGACCCTGGGCTGTATTCGGGGTGAGGAAGAGTATGGTCCTTGCCTTCAATATCTGTCTTAGAAGGGAAACAAACTCATAAATAACCATATTGCAATGGGGTCATTACCTCTCAGCTATTGTTACACAGTGCTGTGTAACAAGCACTCCCTAAACTCTGTGGCTTACAGTAACAGTCACCTTCTCACACTGCTCAGTCCTGCAGCATGGCCTACGGTGCTGTGTGTTTAGCCGATGTACCCTGTGCTCAGCTCCACCACATGTCTCTCCTCCTCCCGGACCTGCAGCCACCCAGGGCACGCTCTTCTCTGCAGATCACAACCTCAAGAGGCAAGTCCAACCACGCAAGCACGTTTCAAGCCTCTATCTGAGATGCACTCACTAGCATCCCATTGGCTAAAGAAATTCACACAGGCAAGCCCAGAGTCAAGGTGTAATGATATACACTCTGCATCCACATGGTTCTGGGCAGGGGGTGCGGATGTAGAATGCGCGGGTGCAAAGAACTGGGCCCAATCTCCACGGGAGCCTGGACTTCAGTTCATTCTGAACACAACGGAGGTGTGAAAGAGGAATAAAGGCCCCAGGAAGATCATGCTGGTTACAGAGAGAAGGCTGCCTTAGAGGAGAGAGGGACTCGAAGCAGAAAGACCTCTTACAAGGGACCCCCTAGGAGTTCCACAACCTGACCCCTGTGAGTGACCGAGGGATGAATCTGAGAAACAGACCACACTCCCCAGTGCTGTGCGCCAGCCCCAGGCGTTTTCCAGGAAATGAAAATCACTCCCCTCGGTCACTTGATAACTTGGGGAAGATCGGTCAGGCGGGCAAGAGGATTTTTCTAAGGCTCCATTAGCGAGGATCAGACGAACGCCAGGTCCAGCTTTTGCTTGCATGTCCACCAGCGTGGGCTGCCCACACTGCATTGCCAATTTTTGGTCGCCCTTTGAGAAGTCTTAATTATCTGGACCCATTGGAAACCGTGTCAGTTATTTGAAACCAAGAGATCGATAGCTCCAATCAATGCCGGGCCATGAAGGCACAGAGAGGTCGATAGAAACAGCCCCAGCTCCACACGCCAAACTCACGGTGCCCGAGGCACCTTCATTTTCTGAAATAAGAACAGAAAACTCTTCAAGTCGGACAGTGTGGTCACTGACTCTCTGATGAGGCCGTCACCGCAGCTCTCAGGAGGATATAGAATTAGATTGAGATCTTTTATTTTAGGTGGTTGAAAAGTTTTTGCCATTTTCCCCTTAGGAAACTGGTTATTTATTTTCAAATTGAGCCAGACCTGCCTGAGAAGGTTTTCTTCTCTCCTTCTCTCTCTTGTCTCCCTTGGGGTCCCACCTGATTCCAAAGGCCTCATCAGGCAGAGAAGAGCTGGGCTCCACTCATGATGCCATCATGGCTTTGCTGGGTGACCCCCGTGCCCAGAGGCACACTTGGCCTTCCCCTTGGGTGTCCTAACTTAGACATGGCATGACCGAGCCTGTGTCTCTGCGTCTCCTCAGTCTCAGAAAGTGGCATGTTGTGGGTACCATCCACAATTAAAACAGGGGGCTTCCCTGGTGGCGCAGTGGTTAAGAATCCGCCTGCAAATGCAGGGGATGCAGGTTTGAGCCCTGGTCCAGGAAGATCCCACATGCCGGAGCAACTAAACCCGTGCACCACAACTACTGAGCCACACGCTGCAACTACTGAAGCCCTTGCACCTAGAGCCCGTGCTCTGCAACGAGAGGCCACCGCAGTGAGAAGCCCGCGCACTGCAACAAAGAGCAGCCCCTGCTCGCCACAACTAGAGAAAGCCCGCACGCAGCAACGAAAACCCAAAGCAACCGTAAACAAAAAAATTTTTCTTTAAAATACAGTTTTTGGTGCAAATAATTACTGAGTGAACAAATGAAGGACACTAGGGAAGTTATATAATCTCCTGGAGGCCACGTTCCCACCAGTAAAGAAATGCAACTATTTCTTATCCCTAGGAGCAGTTTAATGATTGGCCCCAAATAGGTGAGAACTTTAGCACCATGCCTGGCACACCTGGGCCTGCTCCTTCTGCCAGTGGAGACAGGAGGCAGCCATCTGTGGGCCACGGAGAGAACTGGGGCTGGGTGTTCCAAGAGCAAAGGGAGAGCAGGGAATTGAGAGGCCCAAAGTTTCTCGTGCAGGTTCAGAACCAGCCAAGGATCCTGTGGAGAGAGAAATGAGATTCTCTCGTGGAAAAAAGCCCCAGAAAAACACCAAGTTGCCAAGACTGAATGTAAGAGACACACATGAGCAGCTAGTGATGTCAAAAAATAAGGGGACAGCACTGCAGCTGGTAGCGGTGTCACGAATCGCTTATTTGCTCCATACAACATGGCTGCGGGGTTCCGGCCACTACATCCTCATTCCAGGTAGCAGGAAGGGAAATGGGGAATGCAAGGAGCACTTCTAGAAGCCTGTCCATTGGTTGAACTCAGTCCCATGGACAAACCCATCTGCAGGGGGCAGTGAGCAAGGTAACCTCTCAGCAGGGCAGGGCTCCCTCTAACAAAATGAGAGTTTTCTTATTTTGTTGGCAGTGAGGAACAGCAGAATCCACATGGGTAGGGGACCAGTTGACTCTGCCACAGGCGGCTTCTGCCCAGATAGCCAACATCATGCTGGGGGGTAAGGGGGGCTGAGCATCTGGGCCACCCTGGGCCAGAGAGGACTCCAGGAGGGTCTGAGCTGCAAGCTGACAGAGGAGACAGGACCCACTGTCTGCTCCCCCTGGCTGGCCCATCTCCTTAAAACAGGGCGTAGGGGGCGAAGACCAAGAGACAGCATAGAGGCCAAGAGGAGAGAGGTCTGGGAGGCCTGGGTCCCAAACAAGGGAGCTGGGTTCAGGGTCAGGGTTCCAATCCCACAGCTGGGGTCTTGGACCTTGTGTGAGCCCCCAGGGCTGGGGTGTGGAGAGCATCTGCATGGATTTATACTCCACTATTTTCAACATAATGGAGTTCTTTCCATTTTATTAATTTTTTTTTAGTTCTTTCCATTTTAAAATAAACTAATCACAAGCACTGAAAAGTGATGTCAATGCCACTAAACACTAATTTTTAAGAATGGTGAAGAAGATGTGTTGTATATATACAATGGAATATTACTCAGCCATAAAAAAGAATGAAATAATGCCGTCTGCAGCAACGTGGATGGACCTAGAGATCGTCATACTGAGTGAAGTAAGTCAGACACAGAAATAGCTATGATATCGCTTGCATGCGGAATCTAAAAAGAAATTATACAAATGAACTTATTTACAAAGCAGAAACAGACTGAGAACGAACTTATGGTTACCGGGGTAGGGGGAAGGGTGGGGAAAGGGATAGTTGGGGAGTTTGGGATTGACATGAGCACACTGCTGCTGTATTTAAAATGGATAACCAACAAGGACCTACTGTAGAGCACAGGGAACTCTGCTCAATGTTACGTGGCAGCCTGGATGGGAGGGGAGTCTGGGGGAGAATGGATACATGAATATGTATGGCTGAGCTGCTTTGCTGTGCGCCTGAAACTATCATGGCGTTGTTAATCGGCTGTACTCCAGTATAAAATAAAATTTTAAAAATGCAAGAACCGGCAACTCAGACACTGATACAACCAGCAACGCGGACACTGACACACTGATCAACTCCCTTTTCCTCCTGATGGCCACTGAGTCCTGCTGGCCTGCCCTCCAAGCGTCAGCGCTCAGCCCCTCCTTCCATCCCCACAGCTCTGCCTCCATCTGACCCTCATCTCTTTGGTCCTGGACCATCTCCATCACCTCCTCACTGGTGTCCCTGCATCCCCCTTCCTTGCTCTCCAGGCCATCCTCCACCAGCTGCCAGGAGGGATGATTCTAGAGCTGTGGTCCTCGGTGCTTGTTACAAAAACAGAACCTCAGGCCCCACTGTGGACCTACAGGACACCGTCTGAACTGTCACACTAACTCCCGGGGATTCTCACGTACAATAAGGCGTGAGAAGCCGTGTTGTAACCCACACCCCAACCGTGCCACGTCACCCCGGAGTCAAGGGCACCTTCACAAGATCCTGAAAGACAGGGTTCTTAGCCCTCCCAGCCGCCTCTCCTGCAGCTCCCCTCCCTCCATGCGCCCCTAGAACCTTCCACTCCAAATACAGCGAGCTACTTACCATCCCCCAGACGCTACTGTTGTGTGTCCCCACATCTGGCCCTTTCATTCATTCATTCAGCTATCATTCATTCACTCCTTCCACAAAGATACACCGATGCTCAGGGCAAGGGACTGGGGGGGCCGCTCGTCCTCAGGGAGGTTAGTGTCTCCATAAGGAAGACACTAATGGGGAGAGCAGTCATTAAACATTAAGTGACTGATTATGCGACGATTAATTACGTCCATGTGAGGGCCTTGCCTGAGACGTTCTGGGTGATGAGAGCACACAACAGGGGTCTAACCTAGAAGATGCCTCTCAGAGTATGAAGACAGGCCAGACAGAGGAAGTGTGTGTATGAGGCCACGAGAAGTCCAGAGCTCCCGGAGTATGGAAGCAAAGAGGAGAGTGGCCCTAGGAGGCTCACTGGACGGTCCTATGTGTCCTCAGAGCCACGGTAAGGGACTGGCCAGATGGAGAGATGAAGTGTGCTTAAAGAGGCCCCATCGTCAGTTTTCCCATCTTTGGAGTGACCGGGCCAAGCTTTCTAAAGTGCCTCTCCCCAGGAAAATGTTGCAATCCTACACTATTCACAGAGGAGGTTCCAAATGCCTTGGAAGTTATCCCCGTTTTCCTACGGTGACTACAAAGAGCAGCCGTTGCTCCCTGTCACTTGGGCGGAAATATGGCCACATGTGTGAAACGGATTTACTGCCAGAGAAAGGGGTATTAATCCAGCTGCAAGTTTTCTCTGCTGCAACCCAAGGCAGTAAATTCCAGCTAGCCGGCAGCAGCTCTGATACAGCATGAAATATGGTGCTTATGGGGTGTGTGTGTGTGTGTGTGTGTGTGTGTGTGTGTGTGTGTGTGTTTAACAAAGGGAACTCTTTTTCAGAATCTTAATTGACAATCACATGTTCCCATCTAAAAACCGGAGCAGATGATGAGATCATAAAAACATGAGGCAAAAAAATGCCCGTTCCCTGCCCTTATTGACTCTTCAACGTACAGAGTTCATTGAGGGAGCCTTCTTGTCTGCGGTAGGGACTTTCCTGTGCTTTTGAGTATCAAAAGGAAATTAAACCAGCCAGAATAATTCATTGAACACAAGTAAATGCAAATTGGCTTTTAAGAACAATAATAGCGAGTATTAATATTCCTGGTTATTATTGTCACTAACATTTATTGAAAGATCCCAGGACATGGTAATTATTCTAGAGCTCCCTCCTGTAGATTCTGAAATAGCCAGGAAAGGCAGGCTGCTATTATCCCCTGTTTCTGTTGACGAGCACTAAGATCAGAGAGGGTAAGTGTCTCTTTCAGGCTTGCACAGGTGGGTAAGGACCTAAATGTGAACCCCAGCTTGTACGTTTCCCACCACATCACAGAAATTAGACCCAGATCCCCAAGGTTGACACACTTCCTCATGCTCTAAAGTGGGAAGCCCCTCCACTCTCCCCAGCTGCACCTGCACCCCACCAATCCCCTATTTCCACGGGTTCCAGGGAAGATTTGATAAAGTCCCAAATCCCCAGCTACTCCCTTGGTCTGGTTATCTGAACTGGACCTTATGGCAAATTTCTCCCCAGAACAAAGTCTGTTTCAAAAGGCATTTTCCTGGCAATGTTTGATGCTAACAGGGTTTTCTCCCAGATAGCTGTCGTTTTCAGCCCCGGTCTTGTTCATTTTATCAACGTTTATTGAGCACCTCCTGCATGCGATGATCTCAACCCTGGGGAGGCAATCATGTGGCTCGCACTCTAGCGAGAGGGAAGAGAGGGAACCAAGGCAGGGAGGAGCGCTCACCCATCCCCAGCCAGTGGCCCCATCAAGTGTACTTCCTTGGAGAGCCTTTCCCACGATGGGTGGAAGGGGGGTTGGCCAGCGAGCGCTGGGCACAGGAAGCTACTTGCGTCCAGTAGCTACCTTTCTCGCCCTCCTTCTTGATCAGCAAAACCTGCCTCTCAATGACAGAGGTTCCAAAGGCAGGTCCTCAAGTTCCCAGGCTCCCTTGCCACTAAGAGTGGTCATGTGATCAATGCCAGCCAGTGAGAGTGGAGGGCAAACCTGTTGAGGCTTCCGAGGAACATTTCTCTCTGATAAGATACAGATGCACAAATAGAAAGCCTCAGCTCTGTCTTTTCTAATCTTGTTTTTTTTTTTTTTTTTTTTTTTTTTGCGGTACGAGGGCCTCTCACTGCCGTGGCCTCTCCCATTGCGGAGCACAGGCTCCAGACGCGCAGGCTCAGTGGCCATGGCTCACGGGCCTAGTTGCTCCACGGCATGTGGGATCTTCCCGGACCGGGGCACGAACCCGCGTCCCCTGCATCGGCAGGCGGACTCTCAACCACTGCGCTACCAGGGAAGCCCCTAGTCTTGATTTTTTATTTGGCTATGTGAGGAGGTCAGAAATCCTGTGACATGGAGGACTTCAAAACGCACTAAGGAGACAGAGTAGAAAGAAGGAAAGGACCTGGGTTCTTGACAGCATCCTTAAGCTGTCTCTGGTCTGTAAAAGGAAGATGTGTCTATAAATGAAAGAATGGCAGCCTGAGCAACCTAGACGTCAAGGCAAAAATGGAGAACAGCCAAGTCAATAACCGTTTCTCTCCAGAAGAAAGCAAATGGATTTATCAGAGCAGAGACAATGGCCATAGGACGTAGCACCCAGTAACCCTTTGTCCTATCCCTGAGTTTTCTTTTTAAGATATATATATATATTTAATGCTTTTCTTTTTTTAAAAAAATTTATTTATTTATTTTTGGCTGCATTGGGTCTTCGTTGCTGTGCGTGGGCTTTCTCTAGTTGTGGTGAGAGGGGGTTACTCTTTGTTGCGGTGTGTGGGCTTCTCACTGCGATGACTTCTCTTGGTGTGGAGCACGGGCTCTAGAGAGCAGGCTCAGCAGTTGTGGCACACGGGCTTAGTTGCTCCGGGGCATGTGGGATCTTCCCAGACCAGGGCTCGAACCCATGTCCCCTGCATTGGCAGGCGGATTCCCAACCACTGCACCACCAAGGAAGCCCCCTGAGTTTTCTTTTAAAGTGTCCACAGTCAGCCCCAAACCAGGCGGGGGCAGGATGCTGTGTAGGGTCTGAAAACAAATCCCAGGCTCTGGATCCCACCTTCACTGAACCCTACCAAGATTCCCCAGCTACTTCTAAGATTGAAAAAGAAAAAAAAGAAAACCCGGCCCTGAAGAGCTTTCCTTCAGCAGCAAGTCGGTCAGGATGGAATCAAGCAATCCATCAAGGAGGAAATGAGGACACTCGGGTAGGGAATTGGAAATGAAGCCGAGCCTGTACAGGAAAGTAGACGAAGTATGAAAAGCAGCTTTCCTTTTAATGCATTTATACATGAGAACATCAAAAATACCACATCTGAGAGGGCCTGCGTTTCCATTTGCAGAAGGAACCTTGGGACTAAAAGTCTGGGTGGAAGGGAGCAGTGGCATCGCTACTGGGCCACCTGGAGGCCCTTGGGTTTTCCGCTCTGTCCCAGCCAGTGAATCCTCGGGATCAGGGGGGCAGGGAGGCAGCCAGAGGGCTGCTTCCAGAGCGCAGAGCTGACCTGTCCCTTTCAGACCAAAAGATGCCCACGAACTCTGTTGTCCCGAGGCCTGGGAATGGCTTCTTTCCACAGAGTCCTGAGCTCTCTGTGATCTGACCTTGGCCCCCTTCCCCTGCTGCCTGTTTCTGGCTCTGCTCCCTCAGTACCGATCCACTCACTTCTTCCCTCCTTTACGCCTCTGAGCCTTGACCCATGTTTTCCTTCCTTCATGCACCCAACAAGCATTTGCTGAGTGCCTTCTGTGTACCTGGCATTGGAACAAGTAATAGTGTATAAGGATGCATTAGATACATTCCAAGCTTTGAAGAGTTGCTGAGCCCAGTGGGGAAGACGGATACATAAAAAGATCATCAAAAAGCAGTGTGCACAGGACGACCTGCACATTTGAGAGGGGAGCCTTGTGTGAGGTGTCAGAGCCTGAAAGGGGTGAGGAGGGCAGCCTGGCATGGACATGGCCAGCGTGGCGTGGAACCCAAGCTGGGGGAAGAGGACAGCCTCATGGTGGGGCAGCTTGACAGGAGAAGTCAGAGCCTGGGGGAGGTGGTGGGAATGAATAGAGGAGATTTCACATACAGGAGGGTTGATAAATAAATGAATACGTTAAGGAGGATGGAGGGAAGTCAGGTTTCTCACCACTGGACTTACAAATACAGGAAGAGTGAAAGCTAGAATAAACTCTCTGGGGTTGGATTGGAATTGAATGTCTTGTGGGATCTTAGTTCTTAGTTCCCCGACCAGGGACCGAACCCAGGCCCTCAGCAGTGAAAGCGCTGAGTCCTAACCACTGGACGGCCAGGGAATTCCCAACTCACGGTTTTCAGTACATACAGATAGAATTAGAAACAAACATCCATGTAAATGTCTGATGCCACCAGGCAGCAAACTCCATTAACACCAGGCACACCTCTCACCCAGCCCTTGGCTTCTAGATACCCTTGTCTTAAAGGAATCGGGCCTTCCTGAGCAACAGCTATTGACATATTTTGAATGTAATCTCCTCACAGAATTTGCTCGAAATGGGAAGTAAAGGAGATCTGGACATCCCGTCCTACCCAGATGTTCAAAATGATGGGACAAGTGGAAGCCACAAGTACGGCACCGCTTCTGTGACATTCCCGTCCAAGGGGCCTGACCCAACCTTGAGGGAACGTCAGCCTGAAGTGAGGGATACTGACAAAATAACTGGCCTGACGTTTTCAAAGGTGTCAAGGCCATCAAAGTCAGGGAGAGATTCAGATCTGGGTCCCCCCCCCATCCCCGGGGGCCCTTGGAACCCCTTGGCCTGCCCTTCCTTCTCAGCAGGGTTCATGGAGAGCTCGGCTGTGGTTCTATACATCCCCCCAGAGCCCCTGAGATGCAGAATTTCATATTACTGTGGGTCACCTCATCCCCTTCTCTTACAAGTTCACCAGGGGAACAGGAGAAATTAAAGAGAGCAGCAAGGAAAATAATTACTGGGCTGAAAGACTTGATAATTGCCAAATGATTGAAGTTCGCAGAGAGCTGGAACTATGGAGACGAGCCAATTGATCTTCTTGACAAGAGTTCAGAAACAACAGCACTACCTGTAGCAATAATTGCAGAGTTTGCTAGTCCCAGGAGAGAAAAGCGAGGCCTACTTCCAAGAAAGTGATCTATATAGTTATGGAGATGTATTTATCGTGTCCCCACTCCCAGTCGGCAGCAGACCGGTGAGGAGATAACGAGTCCAAGCTTGGGGTCAGGCTTTTCAGCTGTCACGCCATTCACTGGACGTGGAGCCCTGGACAAGTTCTTATTCTATCTGAGCCCCAGTTTTCTCTTCTATAAAATGGGTTTAACAACACAAATATCATAAGGTCGTGGAAGTGCTAAATCCTACGTAAGTTGATTATCACAGTGAGAGCTCGGTGAGGGCCGGCACCTGCTGCTGTGGCTGCATTTTGCACCTCTATCTCTTTACTTTATAAGCAGCGGTGATGAGAAACAAAAACGAGGGCCAATGAGTCCAGAGAGGAAAGAAAAGCCAACTCAACTCATAAAAGAAGGGCTTCCCTGGTGGCGCAGTGGTTGAGAGTCCGCCTGCCGATGCAGGGGACGCGGGTTCGTGCCCCGGTCCGGGAAGATCCCACATGCCACGGAGCGGCTGGGCCCGTGAGGCATGGCTGCTGAGCCTGCGCGTCCGGAGCCTGTGCTCCGCAACGGGAGAGGCCACGGCAGTGAGAGGCCCGCGTACCGCAAAAAAAAAACCCCAAAAAAATACAAAAATAAAAAACTCACAAAAGAAATCTTGCTTCCTCCAGGAAGACTTCCCAGGCTTCTCAGGGACAGGTCACTGATCCCTTCCCTCCAGGCTTGCTGCAGCCAAGAAGGTCTGAGTCAGACCACACAGAACCACGCCTGCAACACAACATGAGGGGCTCCTCCAGCCCAGCACTAGCCGAGGACCCTCCCCTGGTGCCCATGCTCGCTCCAATCTGCCGTCTATGCCTCCTGAGCCTGACCCTGGCCTTGCTCTTTGGGCTACTAACAGGTATGGCTTCTCCAGGTTAGACTTTTGGCTCTCTCTGTCTCTTTTTGTGTCTCTGCTCCTGTGTGTGTCTCTCTCTGAGAGACCTTGCCTCTACTCCCTAGCGCTCATGACCCCCCAGCCTGAGTCCCCCAGGCTCAGTGGTGGAACAGTGGGATTGGTGGGATTCTATACCCAGGCCCCAGCCCCAGCCCGGTTCACCTGGAAACCGCCCCTCCCCACCGCAGCTGCAGCTCCAGGGCTATCCTCAGCCCCCCTCCCTCTTCTAGGGCTGGGAAGCCAACTGGACCCAGGCCCAGCAGAGCTGTTACCCAGGAACTTCCAGCTACAGTAGACACTTCACCTGCCTCTGATGATGGAGGCCACGGGGTATGAAGCTCAGAAGCTGAAAGTGAACAGAAGCCCCCGTGTGAAGGAAGCTAACTTGCAGCAAATGAAAATTAATCCAGAGGCCCAGGTGAGCCCTCTCGTCTGTGGTCGTCTGGCCCCTCGATCCCAGTGCCCATTCTCGCCTCCCAAAAGCCTGTGTCTACACAGCAGTCACCAGTGATCTCCTAAAGCAGAAGACAAACCATGACCCTCTTCGTTGCTTTCTCGTCACCGTCGAGGAAGGTGCCTGACTCTTCCCATGGCCTCGAAGGCTGTCCGTGCCATGGGCCCTGCTGCCACTCTGACCTGTCCTCCCGCCACAAGCCATGCTTCCCTTCCTGCTCTCCTCTCAGGCCCTGTGCTGGGGCAAACTTCCCGGCGTTCAAGGGTCAGCTGCCCTCACACTTTGATCTCAGCTGCAAAGCCCCTGCCCTGCTGCCCTCTGTGCGGAGGCCCTACCCGTCCACTGGCCTGGCTGGGGGAAAAGGCAGCAGAACCTCCCAAGAGGGTGCAGGGCTCCCTGCTGCCCCCATGAGTCTCTGGTCAGTGCCTGCCCGAGGCGTGTTCCAGTCACGGCTGGGACCAAACTCACAAGGCCAGGGTGGCACTTTTGATTTCTGTTCTTAGCTCCCTGAGGTCCTAGTAAGATGGGAAACACCGGAGGCTGGGTTTGCAAAGGACCCGAGGAACTCGGAGAAGAACCAGTGGTCTAAGCCTTTGTGTCTGAATGAAGAAAAGGAGGCAGAGGGGAGACACTGCCGACTTAAGTCCCCAGTGAGTGAGAGACGAAGCTGTCACGCATCCCTAAAACCTGCGGATGTGAGGGCAACAGCCAAGAGAAGAGTTCCCCCACCAGCCTCTCCTTTAATCCTCCGACATGTGTGCCCTGCGCTCCGAGGAGACAGGAGACGGAGGTCAGTTCTCATCGACTAGGTCACCTGTCCAGCAGAGCGCCCTCCCCAGAGCTCAGTGGCTGAAAACATGTTTACTATTTCTCCTCATTCTCCCTCAGCAACCAAACACACATGCACTGCAGGCCTCCTCGTCCGGGCCCGGGCCCGGGTTGGCACTGGGAACACAGAGGTCGGGGAGAAAGGGGTTCTGCTTCTGGGTTGGTGGAGCAGCTCACGCCGCTGCCTTCAGCTGAGAGCTTAGCTGGGGAGCCCTGGCTCTCCTCCACGTGGCCCGACTCTCTGTGTGCTGTCTCAGCTCCTGTGGCCTCTGGGTGAATCCTTGTGTCCACCAGCCGATAGCCCGGACTTCTTAGAGCATGGCAACTGGATTCTCGGGGGCAGCCTTCCAAGAGGACAAGCCCCAACACGGAGGCAGATTTAAGGCCTTTGCTGGCATCACAGGGGCTAATGTGACCATTGGCCAAATCAAGTCATGCGGCCAAACTCAGAGTCAATGTCAGAGGGGCAGGGGATGCCAGGAAGTGGGGTTCCCTGGGGGCACTCAGGCACCTGTCTGCAACACTCATCCTCCCCGCAGACAGACATGCAGCTTCCCCAGGAGAAGGAAAATGTAGGGCCGGCCGGTGGAAAGTCTGACAGGAGAGTCTAAATGAAGCTGGAATCCCAAAGCGCTAGAATGTGTTCCATATGTGTGAAACGGGGAAAAAGAAAAAGCACACACTGCAGAGAGACAGCAGGAAACTCTGCCCACTGCTACCTGCCTCAGCACGGGGTAGAGAGAAACCTCCCCTGAGGATCCGTAACCACCAATCAGCTCTCACGCATATTTGCAGACCAAACTATTGCTCTACCTGTAGTTCCAAGACCCTTTGTCTGCAAGGGCGGCCATAACAAAATGCCACAGAGCAGGGGCTTAAACAGTGGAAATTGTTTTCTCATAGTTCTGGAGGCTAGAAGCCCAAGATCAAGGTTCCTGGAGGGTTGGTTTCTGGTGAGAGGTCCCTTCTCTCTGCCTCACATGGACTTTCGTCTGTGTACACGTAGAGAGAGAGAGAGAGAGAGAGAGAGAGAGAGAGAGAGAGAGAGCGCGCTCTGGTGTCTCTTCCTGTTCTTATAAGGACACCAGTCCTACTGGATTCGGTGCCACACTTATGACCTCATTTAACCTTATCTCCCTAAAGACCTTATCTCCAAATATAGTCGCACTGGGGGTTAGGGCCTCAACATATGAATTTGAGGGGGACACAGTTTAGTCCATAACCAATCACAAGCTTAGAATTCATTTTAAAGTAAAGCAAATATGAACCATTTCTAGAAAAATGCAACTTCATTCCAGTACTGGAAGAATTTCTACAGACAAATACCCAAGGAACATGAATTCACAATTAAAAAAAAAATCTCAAAACACTTAAGGAAACAAAACACTGTTAATGTGGAACCAGACCCACAAATAATTAGGCACCGTATCATTTATACATTTACTGTTTAAAGGAATAAAAGAAACTATGCACAGGAACATGAGATAGTAAAATTGACAAGCAGATCTAAAAAGCAGTGCTTCTCTAAATTGAAAAAATAATCATTGAAATTTAAAACTCAGCAGGTCAAACTGCAGATTGGCTACAGACGATGGGAGAATTCATGAACAGGAAGATCATTCTGAAGAAGTTGCCTCAAAATGTAGCATCAAGAGACCAAGCTGAAAAATATAAAAGCAAGATTAAAAAAAAAAAAAGAACAAAAAAACCCAAAAAAACCCGAGAAGATGCACGTGAAAAGGCTTTTTACAACCTTATGATCAAATTTCCAGAACAGTGAATATGGGGAAGAAGAAATTTTGAAGAGAAAATCTAAGAATTTTCTAGAAATGATGAAAGACAGGTCAGGATTCAGGAAGCTCAGCCTACCACAAGAAAACACCCAGGCTGAAAGTGAACAACACTGAAAACAAAGATTCTAGAAGCTTCCAGAGACGGAAGACAGATTCCCTCTCACGGAACCAGCACAGATGGAGAGCTGACTTCTGGGTAGCAAGAGTGAAATGCAGAGGACAATGAGATAATATCACAAATGTCCTGAGAGAAAACGTTTGTCAACCTAAAACCGTATTCAGCGAAAATCTTTTAAAACGGAGCATGCAGTCAAGACATTTTCCAGACAAGCGCAAACCAGGAGCATTTATGACCAGTGGCCCTTCGCTGAAGAAATTCTGAAGGAAGAGTTTCAGGAAAAAAAAAAAAAAATCCTCTGAAAGCAGAAAGTCCCTCAGAAGAGACAGTGAGCAAATAAGTTGATAAATAGATAAGCAAATCTGGGCTTTCCTGGTTGTTCAGTGGTTGAGAGTCTGCCTGCTAATACAGGGGACACGGGTTCGAGCCCTGGTCTGGGAGGATCCCACATGCCGCAGAGCAACTAGGCCCGTGAGCCACAACTACTGAGCCCCAGTAGTGGCCCTGCCGCTGCCCCTCACTTGTCATCAGCGAGAGCCAGACGCCAGGAGTGGGGCTGTGCGGCCCGCCAAGAGCGGGAGGGGACCTGCTGTCCCAGAGGTGCCCCGGCCTGACCGGATCTCGGGACAGTCAGCATGGGGGGGGGAGGGGAGGGGAGGGACGATCCCCCAGGAGTGGAGAGGGGACACTGTAGGGTTATGGGTGACCGAACACACCACTGTCCCAGTCGCCCAGCGCCGCCCCCAGCCCCGGGAAGTGGCCCCGAGATGAAGTCCCTTCCTTCCTCCTGGATCTCGGTCTGACCCTCTTTTCGTCAGGCAGGGCTGGCCGTGACCAGCGGGCCCCTCTTCTCTACCTTTTTGGCTGAGTTTACTACAATGCTAATAAAACCGAACAAACAACTTTTACGCACCCAGTGCCCTCAAAGTGGCCCCAGAAGAGAGGGTGAGGCCCCGGAGACCGCTTGGTCCTCTCCCCACTCACTGATTTTCTCGCAGCTTTTCACTCAAGGAGAGTTTCTATCTTGGAGGCGGAGGGAGGCCCCCTCCCATCAGCCCCGCCCCCCGCGCCCCGCCCACCCCGCCCACCCCCGGCCCCAGCGCGGCCCATCTCTTCTGTGAAGCGTCTATTTACAAAGCAGGTCACGATCTGAGAAGCACGCTGCCGTCCAAAAATAGAAAGTCATTACGCAGCAGACAAGCGCCAGCTCCGGCCTGCAGAGCTGCGAGCGCTGTTCCCTCCTCTTCTCCCCTTTTGCTCCTTCAGCCCCTCCTGGCCCAGCACCGCCCGCAGCTGCAGGTCACAGGCCACCTGGCCGCCCACGCGCCGCGCCACCTCCACCTGGGTCCTGGCTCAGCCCCAGAACCCAGCCCGGGCAGGACCTGGTTTCCCTTTGATTCTTTCGACAATCCCCCCGAGGCTAGTGTTCTCGTCCATTCGTCCACTGAAGGACCCGAGGCTCTGGGCGGCAGGGGACTGTCCCCAGATCAGGAGGCCAGCGGGTGGCAGAGCTGGGAGGAGTGGCAGGTCAGTCTCAGGGGATTTGTCCATCACGCCAGGGGCTCCACCTCACGTCCCCAAGGACCATTCTCTCTGGGACGAGCGCCGTGGGCCCTGACACCATGAAGAGACCCTGGGAAGTGCGGGGCCCCTCTCTGCCCGCCCCCTCCTGGGGGGCCTGCCTGGGAGGCGGGATAGGGGACCCTGATGCACCTCTTTGCCTGGGATCCACCCCGCAGGGTACCGAGGGTGCCTGCCCTGTGCCTGGGAGAGCCTTGCGGCCGCGGATCAAGGGGACAGCTCTCCAGATGGGGGATGGCCTCTGACGCCGAAGGAAAGGAGACGGGAGCCTTGGGCATGAACAAGGGCGAAGAGGAGCCCGAGACCCCGGAGCCGCTGTCTCCACGGAGGCTCTGCGCGGCGCAACCTTAAAGCAAAGTAGTAGAACGAGAGCCTGCGCGGTTGAGAGAAGCCCCGCCCCCCCTCCGGGTGTGGGAGTGTCTGGACGTGCGGAGGCCGGTGCTGCGCGCGGCCCTGCTCAGTGGGGGGCAGGGTCAGCTTTGTGCGTTAGGCTCCTGCTCAGGTGGGGGCATGTCTCCTGGCATCTCTGGCCAGTGTGGCAGGGCCCCTCCCTTCTCACCTGCAGGGGCTGCTGCAGCCGAGGGCGGGTGGAGGATGCCCCTGACAGTCTCCCGCGCTGGGTGCCGTCTGCTCGGGGGATCCTCTCCCCTTGACCCACGGGGAACTCGGACAAGGCACTGCTTGTTTCTTGAGTCCTGCCCCTGCTGAGCTCACAGTGAGCCAGGTGTAAGGAGTATGTTTTGCTTAACGGTGCAAGTCACCATCCTATTGTGACACAGAGGGAGGACTGGGCTGTGACTTTTCCAGCTAACTTGATTCCTTCATAGCACGCAGAAGAAAGAATGGAACAAAACCTTATTGCTTGGGCCATGGACTTCAAATGCAAATAGCAAACGAGGCCAAACAGTTACCAGCAAATGCCTGCAGCGGCCTGAGTGGGAGGCGATAAAGAACCGTGGGGACTGGGGCAAACCCCGGGGCCTGTGCCTCGGTTCCACGGCTCCACGCCCCAGCAGACCCAGGGCACGCGGAGCGCGGGCTGAGGTTGCAGGTCCCCTGCTTATCGTGCAATCAGAAATGTAAATAATTGTGTAGCGTTATTTGGTAGCAGATGAAAATAACCTAAAACACTGGGAAAATAATCTAACACCACTTGTTGTTGGCAAGTCAGAAGCAGAGAAAATAGGCTCACCGCTTGATAGTTAATGCAAAAGTGTTTCTAAGGTATCTACAGCTTGACCTAAATTATTCAGTATAATAGACGTGTAGGAAAAAGTATCTAGGGAGGTGAATATTCTGTGATACAGTTGCACCATTTGGTTTAAGATGGAGAAGTTAAGCAAGGGAAGGCCCAGCTCTCCTGGATCAAGCCTGCACAGCCTTAGGAACGACTGATAGAGCATGTGTGTTCATTACGAAAATAGTCTGTGCTTTCCCATTATGAACTCGGAATCCCTTTCAATCCAGAGAATCCAGGAGAGGCCTACACAGGGCCCACGCTCCTGGGATCGTCTTGGGCTTGGGGCTTCCCCTGCAGCTGCTCTGCAGACGGCACCGCGGCGACCACGGGGGCCCGAGTGGCTCTGGACTCAGCTGCCCGGTGGACTTGCCCTTCGCGCCCCTCTTTGGAAGATTCTGGATCTTGCCCCCTGCATCATCATCTTCGGAAATCATGAACTTCCTGCCCGCAGAGGGAAGCAGATCCAATCCCCTCTGCCTGCACCGTTGTGTTATGGTTCGCTTTGGGTGTTGACGTTGATGTCCCCTCGACAGCCGCCGGCGGCTTCCCTAGGAGCCCGGCCTTGGGCGAGGGAATGAGCACAGCATAGCATTTTGTTTGGGGAGATCGTCCTACATTTTGCTGAGCAGAAATACCACGCGAGGCTAGCCCGGAGAGCTAAAGGGGCTCTGGTTTTTAGAAACCCTGTGTGATCTTCCCGCCCACGTGAGGGTGGGTGCGTCCTCCCCACACCCCGCACAGTGCAGGTGCTCAGCCCGCCCCCGGCCCCACCCTATCACCCCAACTGCTGGCTTCTGAGAGTCCCTCCACCGCACCCCGAGGTGGCGACAGAGAATCTCCGTCTTAGCGATGGAAGAACCGAGGCTCAGAGAGCTTCAACATGGCTCAGCTGATGGGGAAGGACAGGAACGGGGAAGCCTGGGCCTGGCTCTGGAGAAGCAGCCAGGGGTTAAGGGTGATAGGACATCGGGGGTTAACACGACACCCACGGGGCCGGGCGCCTCTGTCTGGAACCGCGGTGGTCTGCTACTGGGAGAAGTGGGTGACGAGTCACTCGGTGGGCAGCCTCTCACTCCCGGCTGGTTAGACCGGTCGAGGCAGGGCCCAGCCGGCGGCCAGGGGGCTGGGGTCCTGGGGCGGAGGAGGCCAGGGCCTCTGGGAGTGATGGCTCTGCAACCAGCGGGGAAGCTGGGCTGAAGCCCCCTCGGGGGCCTCGAGGGTCAAGGGAAGGCTGTGACCCACACCTGAGGACTGCAGGGGCTGCACCCGGCGCGCCGAGTGCGTGTCCGGCAGCTGGGGGACCACTCGCTGGTGGGTGGAAGGGGCCCTTGCACCTGGCGGGCACTTCACGGGAGCCTGCTGTCGTGGTGAGTGTCGTGGGGAGGCGAGTCCTTGTCCTGCCCTCAGGAGGTCACTGTCATGGAAATGAAGGCTGAGGCTCTTCACCTGGGGAGGGACGGAGAGTGGCGTCCACGGTCCCCCTGGGAAGTGCCTCTGCGCAGGCGCGCACGTCAGTCAGGGTTCTTCCCGTCCTAGTGCACAGCTGACAGCTGCCGAGAGCTTACCACGTGCCAGGCCTCCTCCTGACGACCCGGGAGGGGGGCACGACTCTCCCCATTTTGTGGGGGAGGACACAGAGGTGTCAAGTGGCCCCCCTGGGGATGGGGGAGCCCGGAGCAGTCCCCCGGCCACACTATCCCGCGGGGGGGGGGGGGCGGGCCGGGGAGGGGGTGGGGTAAGGACCACAAGCCTGTGGAGGAAGCGACGTGATGTGACTTCTGAAATCTGGGCCGAGCCTGTGGCCCCCTCGCTTGGGGACTCTCTCTCTTGGACCTATTGCTCTGCGGGAGGCTGGCCGCCGTGTCGTGAGGACCCTCGGGCGGCCTGTGGAGGGGCCCGTGGGACAAGGGCCAGAGCCTCCCACCAGCAGCCCCGTGAGTGAGTCGGTGAGTGGATTCTCCAGCCTCCAGGGACCGCAGCCCCTGCTGACGGTTCGCACCCTCGTGAGACTCTGAGCCAGAAACAGTCCCTGATTCTCGACCCTCAGGGAATGTGTGACATTGTAATGTTTGTTCTGTTAAGCTGCTAAGTCCTGGGGTGGTCGGTTACACGGCAGTTGATAACAAGGGCACCCAGGTATGGGCTGCAGGGAGTGCGCTGTGCCTCCAGAGGATGCCCTGTGCTGGGTCACCTCCATGAGCCAAAATGAGGGACAATGTGGAGGAAGAGCGTTTGGGGTGAGGGCAGAGCAAGGACAGCAAGCCATCTGGGACAGGCTGCTGGGGAAGGTGCTGTCTAAAGGCAGGAAGGTGGGCGCGGACATGGGCACCGGGAGAGAGGCCAGAGCCAGGCGGCCCGGGGAGGGACTCGAAATCACCACGGAGCCGGAACACGGACAAGAAGCTCTTAGCTTCTGCACAGAAGCATCCATTTGTCGGAGCTTCCCATAATGCAATGCAAAAGCACCAGGCCTGGGCCACTTTGCAAGATTTAAGTCGCACCGAAGGCAGGGCCGTCGGACTAGCAGAAAGCAGAGCTCCTTCGGCGTCGTGGTCGTGATTTTCACAACTCCACCAAGGCATCCCTTTAAAAAGCTAGCTCTAAGGGTTGAAGACAGTTACATACACATTGAAGAAGCCATCAGTTGTTATTTTTAAAAACCACGGGAAGTCGCTCAGATCCTTTAAAAATCAAAC
This sequence comes from Lagenorhynchus albirostris, assembly GCF_949774975.1. Lineage (NCBI taxonomy): Eukaryota > Metazoa > Chordata > Mammalia > Artiodactyla > Delphinidae > Lagenorhynchus > Lagenorhynchus albirostris. The sequence continues at coordinate 75,839,904 of NC_083111.1, read as the reverse complement.
ACTAGAATGGCTATCTCAGCCTGCCATGCTTGAAAGCTGCTGCTGACGGACGGGCCAAGGAGGAAGCCCCGCTGAGACGGACCAAAACCAGCTTAGCTGGAGAAAAGTAAAGTGGAATTTCAAATCGAAAGACTTTTGTCCAGTTGTTCTGGGCTAACCGCACCCTCTCACACCTCCTCCCCAGCCCGTTAGGGGCCTGGCCCGGGGCTGAGCTGAGGACACTGTCACCTGGGATGCAGTGGGGCCTGCAGAGCCCTGAAGCCAGCGCAGCACCCACGAGGAGGCCAGTGACTCTAACGCAGTGTGACAACGAGTCGGGGTCTCTGGGGCAGAGCTTCCGGCACCAAGTCTTAAAGGAGGCACACGAGTTGGCAGAACCTCAGCGCTTCCAGATCCCTGTGATGCAAACGGGTCCCAGATCTCCCTCCCCGGGGGCCACGCAGTGAGGCCTTGGGGCTCTGAGCTGTGTGTATGTCATCATTTCCTTTTCCCTGCCACGTCCTGAAATGGCAGGGAGCACGGAGCAAGCAGAGAGGTGACCAGGCCGACAGGACGCGTGTGCTGAGGTGAAACGCAATGAACGGGTACCGACGGTCCGGGCGAAGGGCCTCGAGCAACCCCCCCGTGAGGGGGACGCACGGGGGCACACGGTGCGCAGCGTCAGGGCGGCCGAGTGGGGAGCTAGGCCCTGCCCCCAGCTGGCGTACAGAATTAGAGCCACCTGAGGATGGTCGTCGCAGGGGGGATTTCAGGCTGGAGGGGTCGGTAGGGGCCAAATCGCGGAGGGCCTGGGCAACAATCGGAGAAGCCGCGGGCACCCAAGGGTGCTGGCCGCGCCTCTGAGAGGCGATGTCACGCAGCCCTGGCAGCAGGCGCCCCGGTGCGCGTACATGCCGAGCCGTCCCCACCTCCCCGCCCGGCCCCAGCCCTACCATCTGGCTGCTGTCGGCCACGCCCGCTCCTGTGCTCCTGTCGGGGCATCTCCCCAGCACCCTCACGCTCTCCCACGCTCTCAAATTTCTCATCTCGAGGCCACAGCCCTCTCCAGCGATACTTTAAAGCAAACTCCTTGGAAGAGTTGACTACACAGGCGGACCTTGTTTTACTACGCTTCGCAGATACTGCGCTTCTTACAGATTGAAGGTTTGTGGTAACCCTGCGTTGTCAGGTGATGGTTAGCATTTTTCAGCAACAAAGTCTTTTTAAATTAAAGTATGTATCTTGTTTTTTTAGACATGATGCTGTTGCCCACTTAACATGTTTCCGTAGTCTAACTTTTATACGCACTGGGAAGCCAAAACCTTTGTGACTCACTTTACTACTGCAGTGTTTGTTGCCTTTACTGCATGGTGTGGAAGCAAACCCCCAGTACCTCCGAGGTCTGCCTGCTCCATTCTCTCCTGAATCTGCCGAGGCCTCACTCTGAAGCAAAGCATGGTCAGCACGGCCTCTACGCAGCTACCGTGTCCAGTCTTCCTCATGTCACCTGCCCCCTGCAGCAGAGGGTCACGGCCCTCCTCCGGAAAACCCTCTCTACACATGCCGTCGAGGGCAGGACTCTTGGTTCTCCTCTTACCTCCCGGCAGCTCCTTCCTGGGCTCTGGTTCTTCGCCATCTCACTGACTTGTACGTGTCGTATGTTCCCTGGGCCTGTTCTCTCATGTCCACACTCAGGCTATACCTTTACAAGACATCTATATTCTAACGGCTCTCAAATTCCCATCTCCAGCTGAGATCTCCCCTCAAACTTCAGATCTGTATCTTAAACAGTCCCTTCTGCAATCTTCCCATCTCAGAAAGAAGTTTCTATCTTCCCAATGGCTCTAGATCAAAATCTTTGCATCACCCAACCCCTTCTTTTCTGTACCTCACATCCAACCTGTAGTAGACTAAGTGTTATCGGCTCTACTTTCTAAGTGCGTCTCAAGTCTGGCCAGTCCTCAGGACTTGCAGGGCGGCCACCCCGGGCCATGGCAGCATTCCCTCTGACCTTCACCGCAGGGGCTTCTAACAGGTCCCCCCTACCTTGCCCCACCATCGCCGCTTCTCCACGTGGTTGCCGAAGTGATTCTGTTGAGATATACATCGGATGGACAGCGTTCCTCTTGGGCTCAGTGTGCCTGACAGTCCCTCTGAAGTAAAGCTCCGGACGGCCCTCCACACCCAGGCCCCGCCCCCACCCTGACTTCCTTCCTGCATCCTCGGGGCTCCTCCAGCCCTCCTGTTCCCACCTCAGGATCCTGGCACCTGTTAGCGTCTTGATGTAGCTCATTTCTTTACTTTTCTAGGTCACGGCTGAAACATCACCTTATTATTCCCCTGTGGCCCAAGGTCAAGTCTAACCCCTCTTCCCGTGACTGTGCTCTGTCGCCCCCAGCTCTGTCACTGCCTGGCGTCCTCTGGTTTGCGGGTGATGGCCTGGATCACCCCACTGGGATGTAAGCTCCTCGAGGCAGGAGCCCCTGTGCTCTGTCCTGTGCTCTCACACGCAGGGCGGTGCCCAGCATGTAGCAGGCTCTCAGTAAATGTGTGCTCAGTGAATTTAAGTGATACAGGCGGCACAGTATGAGGCCAAGACTAAGGCAGCGAGAGTGAGGCTGGGAGAAGCGGGACAGACAGGAGGTGAGGTGGACAGTTCGAATCCCTGGGATTTCACTTGCAGCTTTGTGACTGTGTCCGCAGCTCAGGAGGGGAAAAGGCTGCAGGCAGAAAGGGAGCTCAAATTCCTCCCCACTTACGACAGTCTGGCTCCCATCCTAAAGTTCCGGCTTGTTTAGGATTAATTCCACACAGGGGCACTGCCGGCCGCGCTCTGGTGAGCACCCACGCCCACTCACTGCAGCACTGCCGTGGCCCTCTGCCACGCGGGCCTTTATTCCTTGCACTTCTGAGAGGGAGAAACACGTATCTGACAAACGCAAAAGTGCCAACTGCAGGGGTAGAAGATCATGTCTTTAGGGTGCATCACGAGAGGATAAGGAAAAGCAAACCTATCAGAAGTTGTTCTGTGCTTTTAACACAATGCTCCCAACGCGGTACCCTGTAAAAAGTGAACGCCTTGAGGGAATGTGTCTTTGAGGTAAGAAAGTGACAACTTAATGATGCACAAGACTGTTTCTGAAATTCCAAGACTAGGAAGCGTGTTGTGTGGGCTTCTAGCAGAAGGAAAAAAAAGGCATCCTCCCGGGGCGTACTGAATTAAAATCACAAAGCACCAGTAAGTGATGAAAAGAGAAGGAACTGAATAATACTGTCCATGGGGATGATGACCTTTATGTTCCACAACAAAGTACAGAGGCATGAAAATCGGGTTTCTATTCTGACAGTGCCACTGCTTCCCGCAGAAGCCTTCATAATTAACCTTTCACGTGGCCACTTACTTTTGGCATAACATGTTCGTATTTATTGGTCCATAATTGAGTTGGATAAATCATTTTCAAAGCTGGAATTTGTGCTGAGGCTTGACTTCTTGTGAGCTGTGAGTTGCAGCCATATATGGTTCTCAAGTGTGCAGAATTTAGAGCTGGGCTGAAATAACAAGCCTTTGTTTTTCTAGGTTTATATTAAAGTAGAAGAGATTGAAATGGGCAGCCTTTGTTAAGCAATACACAAATCATTTGTTTTCTGTTATGAGGAGACAAAGAGATTGACTTTCTTTCCCTTTCTCAAACAGATTTTCCAAATTAAAAAGCATACCATTTTATAAAACATTTCATGAAACAGAGTTGTACAAAAAAAAAAAAAGTGATTATTTTCAAGTTCTCAAGTGAATTCATTTACTGACTAGGCACGTTGGTGAGTTGATTATTCTTAAGCAGTCCATAATTGCAAGGAAAGTTCCTGAAAGAGAGGAAAATGATATATATTTGTATACTTCAAGTAACAAATTATTTACACTCTGGTGGGAATGGCAGGATTTAGGCAGGGGAAGCAGGCAAACTGAAATTGGATAGAAATGAGAACAACAATGCAAAAGAGAATTGTAGAGATTAAGGACATAAAATATTTGTGTTCAGTAAGGCAGATGAGTGATGAAACAGAATGGTGATGACCAGACTCCTCCCTGCTATGACATGCATGGGTAGGAGGCTTTCAGGATGGCCGTGCCTCTTTGCACACGGAACTTCCTGTACTAAAATGTGCAGCGACTTCCTATGGATACACACTGGCACTGTCCTTGCCTTCCTGTCACCGGAGAAGAGACTCAGCTTTCAGGTATATTTAAACAAAATTTTATTTACTAACACCAAACAATATATTCTGACGTGCTAATTACAACAAAAACTGTTGTTTCAAAACCCAAGGGGCAACCAGAAGGAAACAAAACACAAAACAGAACCTAATCACAAGAGAAGACGCGGCCTTTGCCATGCTTGCTCCTCACTGCTCTGGTCACAGATGCGTGGAGGAGGGGGGAGGGGGAGGGGAGGGGGGGACCATCCTCGAGGCTCCCTGTGATGTGACCCGGCCCCGCCCACCGCTCCCGCCTCCCCCCCCCGCCCCCCACCGGCACCTGCCCCTCAGTTCCCAGCAACTGCTTCCTCGTCCCCAGACACATGAGGCCCCTCCCTTCCTCCCCCACGACCTGCACCAGCATGGCAACTCTGACATCTCCTCCTCCAGCGTCTGCTTCAAGATTTTGACTTTACTCTAAACCCCGCTTCAGGTTTCTCCTCCTCTGTGAAGCCTTTCCCTCCTCGCCCTTCCTCGGCCAGAGCTCGTGACCTGTGCCTCTGCACCCTCTGCCTTCACCTGTCGCGACCGCTCGCGGAGCCAGGGACAGTGAGCCTTGGCCCCCGCACACGGCACCGGCGTGCCAGGACGAACCAGACACAGACAGTTATCTTCAAGGCTAACGCCCAAAAAGGAAACGGCTAACACCGTGCGCCCATCCGTTAGGGTACTGTTCAATTCATCAGTGCCTGTTTCTTGAATGGCTTGATGACTGCGTGCTCTTAAGTTACACATGGCGGGCTTGCTCCTGGCCCCCGAGGACTTCTCAGGGCTGCAGGACAACCCACACATCAATCAACAGATCAGAATCAGGGGTTCGCCACTTGGGTGTTACTGGCCAGTACTCTCAGAGTGAAGAGAGACAAGGGTTCTCTGGGCAGAAGGAGAGAGAGAAGATCTTGAGGAACTGGCAGGCTCTGGATACCCAGAGGAGAGGAGAAGGTGGGCAAAGATACGGCGGACGGAAGGGCCAGCTGGGGGCCGGCTTCCTCAGAAAGACCGTGGGCCCCTTAAGAGCAGAGGCCTCCCCTTCCCCGGGTGCGTCCACAGTGCTGAGCACAGGGCCCGCCACTGCAGGTCGGCCTTAGAATCCATCGGCTCGTGAAAGGAGGCTCCAGGAGTGAGGAGACCAGCGGGAGCCTGAGGAAGGCTGGTCTTTCACCATCCCTGTAGGACACAGCCGAGCGCCCAGAGCTGTCCTCACTCACTTGCTCACACGGGGATCCAGCCCACCACGTGCCCACCTCCGTGGGAAGGAAAGACCACTGTGAACCCACTCTGCGCGGGTGAGTTTTCTGGGTGGCCGCCCCCCCCCCCCAGCAGGTGCTAACAGTTGTACGTGGTGATGGAGAGTATAGCACTGAGGGTTCAAGTTTCCTTCAGAAAAGCATATTAAGATACACCATTACCTCTACGGGGAGCAATACAGTAATAACTCTAAGAAAATGTAATGACTCAATAAATCTACCTTAGAAACTTATTCTACAGATGTAAGAGAACGTGCACAAGAACAGAGATGAAGGGCTGTGCTTTCTAGCACTGTCTTTAATGAATGCAAAACACTGGAAGCAAAACTACTTGTCAACAGTTGTTTAAATTATGATGTGTTCATATAAATATTATTCAGCCAATAAAAAGAAAAACATACCTTTAGAATTTAAAATGATAGAAAACGAACTCAAAGGTATACTCTAAAGTGAAACAAGGCAGGTATAAAACAGTGTACTGTTCTGTATGTTAAGAAACAGTAACCATTAGTCTGTGAAGAAGCAAAGCACATGTTTTTCTATCTCTGAAAAAAAAACAAAAAAACCCCCCCAAAAAACCCAAGACCAACAGCTGCCTCTGGGTGCTTGAGGGCAGGGGTGGGAATTAAGACCAACTTTTCATTGTACCCTTTTTCCAAAGTTTTGGATTTTGTACCAAGCACATGCTATCACCTACTAAATATAGGGCATGTTTTTGTTTTCCAACTTCTCCTTTTCCACTGAAAAAGCCAATGGTTACAGAAGTCAATTATCTCATTTCCACTGATAAACCGAACTAACAATGAGAAGGGCTCAGTGTCAGTATTTTAAGAATTACAGCGTCGTTTGCTCATTAATTCATTCAGTCATTCGCCCCTCAATGAGCACTGTCAGCCCCCGCTTTGCGCCAGGCACCTCGCTGGGATCTGGACGGGAAGTCAAATGAGACGTGGTTCCGTCTTTAAAGAACCTGAAGTGGTGCCGCTGGTGAGAAAGACAAACACGTCAACAAGTGAGCAGAGATCGGCTTCAGGAGGGCACCTCCAGCCCCGCGCCCGTCACAGCGGTGTCTGCTCATCTGTTCCACCTCCGTGTTCTGAGAGCCTGTTAGGTGCTAGGAAGTGTGGCAGTGAGCAGATGTGGGGAGGTGAGGAAAGGCGTGGATCTTGCCCTGGTGGTCGGGTGAGCTCTTACATACGTGCATATGCAAACAGCAACATTTAACAACCTGGTAAATTCTCTTCCAGTGGAAGAATGACTCTAACTTGACCCGATGAAGCCGGTGAAGTCCTAATCTACACTGTCCCGTACCAGGAGACACCACGCCACCTTGTTCATTTCACTCACCACCTACATGACGGCTGTGCTAAGCCATGGTACCTGCACTGAAGATGTTCACATTCGGGGGGGTGGGGGGTGGGGATGGAGAGGAGACTAAACAGTCAATCGTAGGACCCCATTCTGCAGATGAGGGCCCTCCAGTAGGGATTCTGCACCCAGGGAGATGTGGAGACACTGGGCCAAGGAAGACTTCCTGAGCGAGGTGACGCTTCAAGTCTCACTCCAAAGTTGGACGGACCAGTACTGACCAGCTATATCGAGAGCTGGGGAGAAGAGTAAGGAAATGTGATTTCAGGCAGACAATGGCACAGATATCCAAACACCGCGAAGGGTACTCGAGAGCAAGGCTGCAGCAGAGCAAGGCTGAGAGCGGCACGGCGGGTGGGGGAGCGGCTGGAGGCGCAGGCCGGGCCAGGATGGTGCGCTGGGAGCCACGGAAGGACTCACACTAAGACGCGAAAAACAGGCACAGCAGTGGGTGCTGGTTCCTGAAAGATAACTGGATTCCTGGAACAAGAATCCCATCCAGAATCAGCTTCAACCGGAAAGGATTTTCCATTAGATAAGCGGAGGATGGAATTCAGATTTTAAAATGTTCCACAGCCTTCCTCAAAGATGGAAACAGAATCAAGCATAAAGTAGATTTTGTTATTTTAAACATAATGATGGATTTTTTCTTTTCTATTCCTACAATATAAATCAATATAAATAGTACATCACTATAAATAGTAGATATGATTTGCATATAAAATAACTAACTTTATTATTTATACTTATCACATATAACCTGTAAAGCAGCTGAATTTGGTTTATTAGATTTTTGACTACGTTTTAATTTTTTTCTTCAAATCATCTGTTTTAAATTCTGGGACCTGTCTCTCCGTACACAGTGACTAGAGTCACTGTCTAATTTTGAGTTAGACTATTACTATTTACATGAGTGATTTTTTTTCTTCCTTCTTTTGGGTCTCTGTGAACTATTCCTAACCATTCCTAACACGGCCTATTAACGAATCATATTGATCGCACCGACAATGTCATTCTTTCACAGTCACTCTCTTGCTCAACGCTTTCGGCTGCCAAATCCTGTGCTAAGAGATGGAACAAAAGGATGGAAAGGTTAGCCCCCCCCCCCCTTTTTAAGGCTCTCACCATCTGGCTATCAGATCAATAACCAGTGCAAACAGAGGTCTGTACAAAGTTCCTGCTGGAACACAGGCTGAAAAAGGCACCACCTCTGCCTAGGGGATATTTATTACATTTCAACGTGGGCTCACCGTATTTAAGCTTCTTAGCAGGACTTGCAAGATCCTTCATTATGTGCCCCTTTGCCCACACAGACAGCATCATCTACAGCTTTCTCTAATTACCTAAACAATCGAAATTTCCTAGATAACTGTGTTTTCTTATAATCCAAGTATCTACATAAAGCAACAAGCAAGAGCACGTACCTAGCTTTGTGCCAGGCATGCTTCTAATCCTCACAGCTATACTGAGCTAGATTCCACGACTGTGTCCACTGTACGGATGGGGAAACCGCAGTGGAGACTGAAGTCCAGTAAGGTTAAGTGACAAAGCTGGTAAATGACAGAGCTGGGTACAACCGCTCCCAAGAAGACCTTCCCACATGGTTGCCTTCCACTGGCCCTTACAGCCCTGCTGGCACCCGTCCCACCTCTGCCACCCCGCCTGGCGTCCATGTCTCTCCCACGCTACATCTGTCGCCGCCCAGTCACTGGCGCCTGACTGGCCCACTTCGCCAGCAGACTGTTGTCACCACTGCGTCTCCACTGCCTGCAGCATAGCAGATGCCCAGCCAACGTGTCTGCATGAACGCCGGTACTTACTCAACTTGCAATGTCTTGAACAAAGCAAGATTCAGAACCTAACTACAGCCAAAGAATCTCTCCAGGGAGGAATGTGGGGCAGGGTGGGACAGAAGCAGAGGGGCGTCTGCCAACACTCAGTGCTGTGAGGCTTACTTCTAGGAATACGAGGCGACATAAGAATTAGCCCCTGCCCTCAAGGAGCCTTTAATCTAATGGGAGAGCGAGTGCTAGCCCAGAGAGCGGACAGTGTAACGGCACGGTTAGGACAAAGACTCTGGATCAGAGTGGGTGGTCCAAAACTGTCTCTACCAGTCACGGGGCCTGGGGTCCCACACGGTGATCTCACCCCTTGAAGCCTAAGCATCCTCCTCCGCAAAATGGAGATGACACGCACCTTCTTAGCGTTGTGAGGATTCAATGAAGTCATTTACAGAAAGCGATTAAGCACAGACATGGTCATAATGGCAACTTATAACCAATCTGAGTCATATGGTATCAACACTAAAACGCAGAAGTATAAACCAAGCACACTATTTCAGAGAGCACGGAGGGATCGTGGTTTCACTGCTAAAGACACGGAAGGGAGGGTGTGGGGCCGAGTCCTGAAGGATGGGCATGGTTTCTAGGGGCAAAGCCCCAGGGGCAGCAAGTGCTGGTGTGTCCTCTACCACCTCCATCCATGCTGAACTACTTGAGCGTAAGGTCCACGTCCTATAGACGTGCATCTGGGGAAGAACTCGCGCTCAGTAAACGTTGTCAAATGAGAAGATACACGAATCCCAGGGGGGTAGACAAAGGCCAGGGGAAAGATCTGGGAAGGATGCAGGGTGCGCTCAGGGACAGGAGAAGGCTGCTTGTCTGCAAGTCCTCCTACTGAAACAGGGAGAAATGAGGCTCAGTAGAGTATTTGCCGAATAAGGGAAGCCTTAGAAAGCCAAGCGGAAGAGCTCCTGTCCAAGAGCATTCCTGGTGGTTCCTGACCTTTCTGGCTCACAACCCCTTTTTACAGTCCAATGGAGCTGTGGATTATTTAATAAAATGAAAATAAACATAACATTGAACAAGTCCCATGAATTAGCTCTGAAGACTATCTGGGGATTTACCCTCCAGGGACCTGTCCAAAATTTCTGATTAAAGAAACCTACACTTACTATTCAATATGCCAATTGCTAAAAAAAAAAAAAAAAAAAAAATTATTTATTAAATAGTGAAAAAATTTCAATATAACATCACGAATTGAAAAAATATGTGACATACCACATTCCCTTTCTGTACAAGAAGAGAAGCACCAAAAAAAAAGACCCAAACCCCCAAAAACAAACAAACAAAAAAGAAACAAAAAAAACCAGAACGCTTATTTTGACTTATGAGAGTGAAGAGAACTATTTTCTTCCTAAGAGTAATTTAATTATCTCAGGTTAATTTTGGTGATTAAGGAAAAAAAAAGCTCATATATTTCCCCTTCATACGAAACATGCATGTTCAACTTCAACAATTAAACTCTGCGTTACTGTTATCACCTTCCAGGTTACAACACACTCTCACAACACTGCCTCACTTAATGCTCAGAGCAACTGCGAGAGATGAGCGAGGTCCTCCCTGGGCTGAGTCCAAAGGGGGTCTTGGCCAGCGTCACCCAGTGAGGGGCAGGGCTCAGATACACACACTCTTAAGTAAGAGTCTCTGGAACGTCGGGGCCTAAGCAGTGTTTCTGACGGTGTAGGAAAAAGCAAGAATATCTAAAAAGTGAGACCTGATTAAGGACACCTTTCCTTCACAGATGCCTATTTTTAAAATTTTATGAAACAATTTTATAAAATACACCTCATCATATTTATCTTATTAAAAGCAATAATCTGTTTTGCAAAACTCAAAGTAGAAAAGGACACATACACAAATCATACTTTCACAAGCTTAAGATGATTACTGTCAAAAATTTCCAGCATATCCATGTAATATTTTGCCTATGAATATATATAGAGAGAATGTATACAGTCTATTTTTTAAAAATAAAATTGGGGGCTTCCCTGGTGGCGCAGTGGTTGAGAATCTGCCTGCCAATGCAGGGGACACGGGTTCGAGCCCTGGTCTGGGAAGATCCCACATGCTGCAGAGCAACTAGGCCCGTGAGCCGCAACTACTGAGCCTGCGTGTCTGGAGCTTGTGCTCCGCAACGAGAGGCCGTGACAGTGAGAGGCCCGTGCACCGCGATGAAGAGCGGCCCCCGCTCGCCGCAACTAGAGAAAGCCCTTGCGCAGAAACAAAGACCCAAAACACAGTCAAAATTAAATAAATAAATAAAATTTAAAAAATAAAAAAATAAAATAAAATAAAATAAAATAAAATTGGGACGACAGTATTGCTAGCGGTAAACTGCTTTTTCACTTGATACTTTTGAAAAACTTTTCATGCTACCGACTAGCCTGTTACGTTTTTACTGAGGAAAGTAACAGAGTTACTTACACAGTGTGACCGGCCGAGCCTCCCACCTCTGCAGCTTACGCAGAGCTCCCTGGGTCTGACTTGCTTACATTCAGGAAGTTAGTTAGCCACGGTCACTAGTGCTGGTGGTGGGAACAGTGTGGGAAATGTTCCGCGCGACTTCAGAGAAGCACATCAAATGACTGGAACAGAGGCACTCACCTGTGTCTGCTGGACGGACACAACCTTCCTTTCACTTTCCAAGATGGCCAACACTTCCTAACAAAAGAAAAGACCTTTTTACTCAAAGAGAAGGAAACCCCTCAGGAAATAAAAAATCAAACATTTTACATAATCTACAATTAAAAAAAAACTTAGCCAAATGATTAAAGAAAAACTTTATTAAATATTTGTCAGTTTTAAGAAGTGCCCTCAATTACTAACCAAAGAATGTATATTACAAACAACTAGTTATGAGGTTTTACATTTGTTTAATAGGGAATAATTGGCCCCAATTAAACTGACTAAACTAAGGCTTTTTAGATTACTAAAACAAATTAAACTTTTTAAAATGAGAATTTAGGTGATCTTAAAACCTTTCTAAAATGGATAATGAAACTTGCTAAGTTGTAACCTCCCTGGTTTTATTAGTTATATTAAGATAAATTAAGTGAGATTAAAATCTTATTTGATTTATTTACCTTTGAAAATGAAGACCGTTTAAGGGTTACACATCCTCAGCCTTGGCGAGTGCGACCTCAATTAGTCAAGTCAGAATGTCTTTAAAAGCTTTGTGCTTATTGCTTCCAGCATGGAGCGAGGTGTTCATTAAGGTACCAAAATTCTCATAAAAAATCCAAAGTTGCACTAGTGAAAAAACGCTCAACAAGATGAAAACTGATCACATCTTTTTCAGAAAATCAGTAGTTATTTTAAAACCAGTTTTTAAACAAGATTTGGTTTTGCGTAGTTTTTAACGTGCCACTCAAGCAGCTTGATACCATTTGGACTCTTTAAACAGCATTTAAATCTACGGTGAGTATATAATGGTACATTTAATTTTATACCATGTTTTAAATAAGTTGTACAATGTTTAGTGTGACCCTTTTTTGACAAGCGTTGTTAAATGAATCCTTTCCCTGTTTACGACTATTTATGAAGGCCTTTTTAAATAAGAGAGACATGAAACTGTTAGCTCACACACACAAAATTTCTTTCAAAAGTTTATTTAGTATCAAGCAAGAGGAGACTTTGCTTAACACTACAGAACATTTCAAGACTTGAGTTACAAAAGAATACCACATTATTTGCACTTGTAATTGGCTTCCCTTTTTACGCATGTTGGCAAGAGAAAAAAAAAAACTAGCATATGGCTGAAAGATAAAATAACTAAATTTCTATGGAAACCTTTAAAATGAAAGGTGAGGCTTATGTTAAAAGGATGGATTAACATATTTAGTAAACCTATCTTTTTTGTTTAACACTAGTTAATCAAAGTTATTTTTTTTCCTTTTGATGACCTATTTTTTCATATACAGACTGGAAATAACAAAATTTTACATGTCTTTTTTTTTTTCTTTTTTCTGCCCAGGTTGATGTTTCAACAAAGTAATTTTAAATTCCATCCATTCAGATGTTAAGCATTTTGATTTATTTAAAAAGGGATTGTTCATAGAAAACAATTACTTTGAACAGTATACAGGACTGGTGGAGACTGGCTATGTCACAACATCAGACAGTACAATCAGTATCTGCTGTATGGCTGGTCTCTGTAGACGCCCTTTGCTGTCCTCGCCGAGGGTGCCTTGTGTCTTGAGTTTGTCCACTCCTCTTGCCCTAAAGTCAGTCAGATCAATCACAGTTAGACCATTGCCAGGGATCCCACTGGCTTCATTTTTCAGAATCTAACTTAGCCCTGAACCAGCGGTAGATGCCATACTGAAGGTATGTATCCCCCGAGGTCCTAAAAAAACCCAAGGGAATTCGTTTTAAAAAAAAAAAAAAAAATTACGAACACAATGGAAAATGGTCCTCTCACTAGCAAAACCTACCAGCCTGGGAAGACAAATAATTTTTGTATCTTAAATGGCAACCAACTTTGCAGGAAATTCCTTTCGGCCACTCATTTAACAAATGCAAACTCAAGCAGCAAATTGAACTGCCTCTTGCTAAACGTGAAGACATCTATGGATGGGAAAGAGAATGGGAAAAGGGTCACTTGGATTTCTTCTTCAAAAACAAAGAAAACACAGATAAAAATTTGTGAAGGCAAAAGGAGAGCAAACTGGAGCGCAAAATGGAAACGGGCAGCTTGGGAGGGGGAAATGATGCCTCGTTCTCCACAGGTCCTTCAAAGAGTCAATGAAGGTTGTACTGGGTGGAGAGTTATGCCTCAAAAATACTTCCTGGATATGAAATAATCTCAATGACAATGTCAAATTGCTTTCATCCTGGTACTAAATCCATACCGAACGATGTTATTTGTAACAGGGGGACATTCAATCAGCCCCCATCTCTGGGCCGTCAGTGAGTGATCTGCGGGTCTTTGACAACAAGCAGTTAACATCCATGCTGCAACACACTGCGCTTTAAAAGCCATGCCTCCGTGGAGACCAATTTAAAAAAGCTGTGAAGGAAAAAACGCTGAAAATGACCTCTTATTTGATACAAACATGCAATCAACGTCATTCCCTCCAGCTAACTTGCATCAATTTAAGTAGACAGCATTCAGCAAGCCAAGGTATTTCTCTGAAGCGTCTGTTACGAATAACAACAACAACAAAAATAACCAAGGTGCGCTCATCAAGGCTTGGGGCAGGTGATACAACAAAATGCACTTCAAAGGGAACACTGGCAAATGGTTTTTCAGTTATGTTCAGAGAAATGTCATAACATCCATTTAACGAGAATCCTGATTCACTCGCACTGGGCACTAAGCATTCATCAGAGCTTTGCAACTGACTGAGGCTTCACATTCTCTGATCTCTGCCCCGTGGCAAAGGAGCTTCTTAGTATGGTTAAGTTGCTGCCGCCAATGCTTTTAATTAAAGCTGTCGTCCTTCTGCATGTTGAGACTCTGGACATGGGTTCCCCGGCATCTCGGCCAGCTCCCACTGAAATGAGTGGGGTTTCGATGTCTCCCCGTAAGCCTGAGAGAGCGGTGCATCTCCTTCCCAGCTCAGTGCTTCCGTAACCTTTACTGAATGATTCTCACCGTAATGTTTTTAGAGGATTTGAGATTGCGAATAAATTAAAATATAAAGATGGGGGTGGTGGAATCACTGTAGGGCTGTAGTCTCAATTGCTTCATTTTCTTTACTGTCAAGAAGCAAAGACACTTCAAAGAGATCCATTCTATCAAGTGTCTGCCGTTTGGCACACTGTTCAATAGTGAGAAAATCAGCACATGGCAATCATCCCAAACAGAAAATCTAAGTTTAGAATCTGAATTCCTGTAATCTTCTGCAAGTCTTCAGTCCTCTTTAAAAATTAAATTTAAACCTTAAGGAGCTTCTGAAGATAGCTAGATAAGCACAGATGAACCGAGAGGGAGCTGCTGTCTCAATTTCGGTCTGTATGAGATTTCCCCTGAGTTAAGATCTTCAAGCTGTTTCTATGACCTTTTCTATTTACGGCTCCACTCTGGCCATTTACTCACCGTAGGAATCGTAAGTCTCTTCACTGAGTCCGTGTCCATAATCATAGTAATCAGCACCACTGTATTGAACAAAACAAAACAAGCAGAGAAAGACGAAAACATAGTTAGGACAAACTGACTTGCCTGTGAGTTTAAATCATACTCGAGGAAGAATTCTAAAACTTAAAGATAACTAATAAAGGGCAGGGATAAACACTGAAAGGAATTCCCACAGAGAAGACAGAGGCCTGTGGCCTGAGAGGAGACGCATGTGCGGTGGACAATCACAGCCTGTGCACCCGGAACCTGGGCTGGGCTCGTGTGAGGGGCAGGGGACAGGAGGAAGGACAGCCACGGCTTCTTTCCAACTGATGCAAAGTCCACGGAAGGCACAAACCTACGGACCAGACAACTCGATGCTGTGTGACCCGTGGGCAGTTCACTTTACAATAAAGTAACACCATTACGGGATGAAACATTTTACTTGCCCAGCACCATCCCGTTCCCATCGGGAGTGGCTGCCCAGCTGGAGGACTGTGTGTGACAGGGGCGGGAAAGGCCCCTGCGGTCCAGTCACCAGCCCTGGCCAAGTCTGTGAGGACAGAGGCCAGGAATCTTTCCAAAGCACAGGCACAGCTGTATTCCAAGGCACAACATCCCTGAGACACCGGGAGGGAGGGGGTCTGGCACCACGGCCATTCTGTAGACGATGCAAAACAGGCTACACACACACACACACACACACACACACACACACACACACACACACACACACACACACACACACACACACACACACACACACACACACACACACACACACACACACACACACACACGAAGGATGTGAACTAGGCATAACCTTTCACAGGAACGAATCTGTGGAAAATCTGGATGACTCGACCACGGCGGGTATGATCCAGTTTCTAATGCTATTCTGAGCATCGGAGGAGGGCTTTCACGCACTCTCTCCTGCTCTCCCCTTTCCCCCTCTTCTTAATTTTGTAGGGAAACAATCATCCTGAATTTGTTATCTTGGATTGTCCTGGAAATAAACATTCTCATTATTCCAACTTGATGCAATCAAGTAAGAAATTCTAATCAAAACGGAAAATGATCAGCTCAGCTCAGCAACACCCTAGGACGACACGGAGTGAGTAATAAAATCCATGCTGTGGGCGTCGCCTTGCACCAGCTCCGAGCAGCCGTCACCTCAGCTCCTGAGGTGAGAAAGCAGGGCTGCCGTGCCCATCTTACAGGCAAGGATACTGCAGATCACAACAGCTGGGAGGCCAGCCTAAAATCTCACAGGGAACATACAGGCGACACAACCAGCGAGACCCGCACCTGGTCCTCTCCTCCCACCTTTGGTTTCTCAGGTAAATATCACCAGAGGCTAATCATCAACTCCGCTGACTGCAGCCCAAGGAGGCAGGTCCTATGAGGGAAAGGGCCCGAGGCGGGGAGCTGCGAGCCCGTCTGCCTCAAGCCTGTGGGGACGGCGCCTCCTTCTGCTGGAAATGTGCCCCTTCCCTCTCCTTCCAAGCGCCTCCCACCCACTCTTTAGCCTAACTGCCACTTCCTCAGAGCACACTGCCACCTCCCAGGGTTGGGTGTGTCCCCGTCACAGCCCTTCCTCCGTGTCTCACCCCTCTCCTGGCCCCCACGGGCCCTCGCTCTCCAGGAACTGAGTGCCTGGGTACAGAGGAAGGGGCACCTCCGCCCTCTGCTGTGTCTGGACAAGACGGCGATGCCTGAGCACGTTCTGAGAGCCCCGGTGAAGCTGAAGACGGGGTGAGCGGTGGGCGTGGCGTGCCGGGCACAGAGGCGGAAGCGGGCTGCAAGCTGAGCGTCTGTAAGGAGTCGTGTTAAGCAGGGTGAATAAGCATTGATAAAAGGCCTGCGCTGGGATGTTCCTCAGCACAGAATGCTTCCTCCACGCGCAAACACAGGCCAGATTCTTGTTATTCTGGTTTCATCACGTCCTCAAAAGCTAATCAATACACTGCACCAGGCCGGTGACGGTGTGAGCTTTCTGGCCTGGAGTGTGCTGCGGGCTCCGCTGGCTGCTTTAACTGGAGCCCAGGAACAGAGCAGTCCCTCCCACGGCTGACCTATTACACCAGGCAGCGATCTGCAATTTTTCCGAGGACAGCTGAGAGCTGGCACTCACTCCTAGAGAAGCCCGGGAAAAGGAAGGGAGCCTGAGAGGAGTGGACTTTCCTGAGCTGGACCCCTGCCGTCCTGACGGCTTCTCCACAGGCACGAGCCCACGGGTCTACGTGGAATCGCTGTGCTTCTACAGACGAGGCTCGGTGAGGGCGCCCCCCTCCCAGAGTCACACAGCTCATGGGGCAGCAGCTGTGCTCAAGGCTCAGGACGCGCCTCTGCCCCGTGCTGAGCACCTACCCACGCTAGAAGCGGACGGCGCGTGCCGTGCCCGGCCCCCTTAATCCGGTGGTTCCTGCTTGACTCCCACCTGCTCTGCCACTCTTCCAGAATGTCCTATTCGCTCCCCTGGGGCTTACGTGATCCCTCTTCATGCTTGGAGACAGAAGTCAGGGTCCACGCGAAACCCAATGCCATACGATCACGGCAAATTCTAACTGCCTAGTTCTCTCTCTGGTCTCAAATTCCTCCTCTCCCTTTCTGTAGTCCTAATTTTCCATCCAAGTATTATACACATTTATGGCGAGAAGAAAAGAGGGACTAGCTGAAAAAGGAACAGAGAGACCTTCATATTCAAGAAGGAAAAAAATCCAGCAAAAACAAGCAACAGCAAAAAAATACGGCATCCCTACCTCTTAAGATTAAATAGCTTTCAATACGAGAACCGCTATTAAAGTAGAAGGTTTTTCTCGTCTTGCGGATAGAAATTTAGAAGCGGAACTTTTGATAAAATGTCATTGCCAAATACGGGTCAAGACATCTGAGTCTAAAACCTGGGCCTCCCAGGGCTGGGCGGACTTGGGGCAGCTGCCCACCCTCCCGCTGAGTCTGCGTGCCCCTCCCCCTGCCGAATCCCGCTGCGCTGGGCTGCCCAGACTCTGGCCAGAGCAGCCCTAACGTTCTCCATGGCTCATGTACAGCATCTGGACACAAGCAGTCAACATAAATTCTCATTTTGTTGAAAATAAATTGGCTATTGCTTCTGGAAAACTCAGCACTAAATTAAATGAACCTCAGTCTTCTTTCCAAAGGTCAGAAGTTACATCATAATGGCTCCTTAGACAAATAAAGCTGCGATGCTCTTTACAATTTTCTCTTCGTTGCACAGAAACAATGAGAGTGACCTCTTCATAAAGCTGAAAAGAATTCTCTTTACTGAGACAGGTCCCCACTGTTTAACTTGGAACCGTCAGTGACAGGTACTGAGACCCACAAACAGGAATCAAACAACTGCCTCCTGCCCAAACCAAGTCCTCTCTATTAAACGGAGTGAGCAGGAACGAACAGCAGTGTCGACCGGAAATCCATCCGCGGAGTGCTCTAACGTGGTTCAGCATAAAAAAATCAGGGGTGAAGAATGTTTCCCGATGAACAGGAGAATAAAAGGTAGCATAATTTGGTCCTGCAATGGTTTGGTGATAAGACAATCTTAGTTTTGACAAGTGAAAACTTTAAACTGACATTTGCTAACATTTCACCCAGTTTCTGATTATTTATTTCAAGACTGTCATCAAACCAAGAAGCTGGGAGCAGCTGAGCCCCATTCTCGTACCTGTCAGTTCCATCTGAATTGCTTCTGCAGGATTTCATTTCGTGCACCTCAAATGTCTATTAACCAAAGACGTGTCCTATTTCCCAAGGATAAACTAAAAAACCAACATATGGCAAAGGGGAAAAATTCTAAAAATTTCTTCATTTATGTGTACAACACTTACAATATTAATAATATGCAAGAAAACACGTTAGGCTGACCATGCCTCAACTTCATCACAAGGGGTCAAGGGAAGCCCCCTCCCTCAATAGATCAAGAATGGGCTCCCCTCACTGGCACCAGGGCCACGTCTCCCCAGGCCTTCTATCTGTCCTCTGCGTTCTACCCCGTATCAGGGGGTGAAGGAAGTCCAAACGTTCAGCGTAATTCCTGGCTTTCCTGGAGGTTCTCGATCCCATCAACCAGAGTCAAGAAATAGGCCCGGCAGTGGACGGAAACACGGGGGGTCAAGGAGCAAACGGCAGCACTGGGACCAAGTCCACGTCTCCCCAGGCCATCGACAGGCGTTCAAGAGGAGGACAGAGACTCCGGGTTCCCACATCACCCTGTCTCCACGAACGGGATTAAGAAGGAACTCCTGACACGAATCTGTCCCATATCCCTTCAACCTCTTCACGCCTCTCCAGAATTTCTAGTTTGGAGTCGCTGGAACTCATCTCATTAGCCCCTTTGCTTGTATTTGTGCAGCTCAGGGAACTCTAGACCACTAGTTACTCTTTACCTCCAGTGCTTGTAAAGTTCTGCCCACCCCCATCTGTCCTCATCTCCATCCCGACCGTGCCCTCTGGAATTCCTTCATGGCTCATCGTGGGCAAAACACCTTACATATTCTCAGCCTCCTCTTTGGACATTCTCTTACTTTCTTCCTCAATGGAAACTTGCTTCTCCTCTAATGACAGCTCTTACCTGGCAGCCCCGCTCTCTTCTTTTATGCCCCACAGCCCACATACCACTGGGAGCGCAGGAAGGGTGAGTATTCTCTTTGCGACAACGGGCGCCCTACAGACACACCACTGCCACTTCTAACCACGATGCTCCACGCCGCCGTACAAACACCCAGCTCTGAACCTCCCGACAGTATAGCTGCCCTAAGTCCTGGTGCTTTCCATATGCAGGCAGACAATCCTTCAGACAAGCTGGTCTCTCGAGTCCCTGGACCACTCTTGTCCACTGATCCTGTCTCTAGTCTCCTTTAGCCACGAACTCCCAGGTCACATCCTAGACCTTGTCATACTGATAACTTCAGTCTTCCCCCACCTCGCTCCAATTTCGTATATGCCACTCTGACTACAATTTCCTCTCTCTAGTCTCACTCCCTCCCTCAAAAGGATTATGCTGACCATGCTTTCCAATATACTGCAATCATCCCCACTACTGTTCTTAAAATTTTCATCCCTTGTCAAGGTAACCAATGAACTCCAAGTTGCTAAATTCAATGGTCAGTTCTCAGGCCTGTCATGTGACTGGTCAGTAGATGTAACACAGCTGATCACACACAGCAGACGCCACCTGAGGGACTGCATCCTGGGCTGGGGACCACCAAGTGCCAGGGTCCTAAGGAGGCACGTTCTTGGTCCATCTGGGACCAGGAAGGCAGCACAGCTGGAGCAGAGGGGATGAGGGAGAGGCAGGGGTGAGTCATGTAGGGTCACGCAGGCCACTGAAAGGCTTTGGTTTCTTTATCCTGAGTAAGATGGGAAGTTACTGGATGTTTCCACGGCTCCAGGGAGAAACGATGTTGCCACTTCCTGAGATGGGGAAGACTGAGGCAGAAAGCGCTCTGGGTGGGAAGCCATCAGAAGTCTGGCCTGGCAGAGGCCAGGTTTGACGGGCCTCCCAGACCTCCCAGAGGAGGCCACCGGGAGGCAGCTGGGAAGAGGAATGGAGAGGTCAGGGGAGAGGTGTCTGAACTGGAAACGTGAATCTGCAGTCATCACCATATAGAAGGTACTCCAAACCATGAGGCAGGATGCCATCCCTTAGGGAACACGTGCAAAGGGACAGAGAGCTCGGATCCCGGATTAAAGGTTCACTTAGTTTTGAATCTGTTCTTCCATTTGGAAGTAGTGTGATCTTGGACAGGCAGCTTAGTCTTTTTGAGTGGCTGTTGCTACAAGCGTCTGAAACGTAAAAGGTGCTCAAGAAGAGTAGTGACAGGGACGAGTGAATGAAGTGTGTGCTGCCCGGGAGGTGAGGAGTGCAGCGGCGCCTCCTGTGACAGGGCGACAGGGAGTGAGCTGTGACTCAGTGGGCTCGCACACAGCGCCCCTCGCCGCCGGCCACTTCCTCTGCACAGAATAAACGGCGGCGACTGTTCTTAACCCTGGGGTTGTAATTCAGTTTGCAAAGCCTCATTTCAGATGGAACAATTACTTTGTCAAATAAAGAGATTTTAAATGTTAATGTAGGTCTGCCAGAGAATCAGAGACACGCGGTACGGTAGATCTTCCACCTCTACCGTGAAAAACTTCTCAATCTGACCTCACTATAAAGTGCAGGAACTTCCTGGTACTTGCCTGATCAATGGGAGAAATCGGCCTTGAGAAGTCATGTGATCCATCCTCCGGGCTTCAGGCCAAACTGTCTCAACCATCTGAGAGAATGATTCCCTCGCGCTTTCAAAGACTTCAGAAATAGAGTCTGAATAACCTGTCACAGTAACACACGTGGACCGGCCTGCCAGAAAGTTCCATGTTTAACCTTAATCTCTCATGAGACACTCAGAATCCTTTTCTCGTATTCTGTTCTCCTCAGAGCTCGAGAGTACCACCTCCTGTGAGAGACCACTCAGGAAGACATCACACAGCAGTTTGAAGCACGTGCCTCGGTAGCGACTGGCAAACCTAACTTAAGGGACCTACGTCAACTACTAGCATCGGGTGGTGGGCAGATGCATGCAAGCAAGAGCTAGCTAACATAACACTAACAATAGACACTATCAAATAGTATCTATTAGATATTATCAAATGCCTAGTAGGAGCCTTGTATTGTGCGAGGTACTCCACACAAATTCTCTCACATTTAAAACAAACTTGCAATCTGGTATCATCTCTATTTCATAAATTTAGGTTAAAACCAACATTTTCCCACCATTTCAGAGAGAAAACTCTCACTTCTTACACTCTCTTGAGAAGGATGCTCTTGGCAGGAATTTATGAAGTTCAGATATCACCTTGTTTCAACATCCGTTCAGCAGGTATTTCTGGAACACCTACCACGTGCTGTGCACTGGGGCTGCAGCAGTGAACAGGATCCGGTCTTTGTGATAAAACACGTTTGGTCTAGTGTGCAAGTCAGACAACCGTAAATAGGCCAGTGGAGTACTGTGAGCCCGAGAAGCCCAGAGTTCTGAAGGAACTCGGGGGTGGGGTGCCTGAACCTGTTTTGGGGTCTAAACTGCCACCTAAGAGAAGAGCCAGACAATAAGGAAGAGAAAAGCATCCCAAACAGAACAACACTCGGTCTGCCTCGGGGACGGGAAAGCAGTGACTGGCCACAGTGCCGGGGAGTCAGGATGCGAGGCTAGTTTCTCCCACTCCCCCAGGTGACTTTCACCACTGTCGAACTTAACTACCAATCACTACACTCGCCACTGTCTAACTTAACTACCAATCACTACACTCGCCACTGTCTAACTTAACTACCAATCACTACTCTCGCTGGAATCGCTCTCTTGGTGACGTGGGTGTATACTCTGGAAACATTCACTCAGCTATGTACATGCTTCAGATAAGTGTGAATTTATGCTCTTTGCTGTATGTACATCATATTTCAGAAAAAGGAAAACAAATCTAAAAGAAGCAAGCTAACATACATGTTAAAAGGGAAGGATCACTGTGCGGTTGTTGCCTGTTTAGTGTGCACTTTCCCTTTCTTTCTTACCAAAAGACTCCTTGTAAGACTGAGGGTGAAGTGCTAGTGATAACATATCAATCCACAAAACCCCGTTTCTTGCCCATTTCTGCAGATGAGGCCACCAACGAGATAGGAGTGAGCTTCAGGAAGTGAAGCTTCCAGGAAACTCCCTAACAGAAGGCTGACCCGCCCAGGAGGTATGGCTTCCTCTTCCTCTTTCTTCCTGCCTGAACCCCAGCCTGGTGGCTGGGGCCGTGACAGCCACCCTGAGACCGAGGTGAGCCTAAGGACACAAGGCAAGGGTGAGGATAGAGAAAACAGAGGGAGAGGCCTGGGTCCTTAGTAACTACAAAGAGTTCTCCATTAGTCTGCAGCTGCTAACATTCTTGCACGAGAGACAAAACCTCTAATTCGTTTGAATTTATGGTTAATTCAGAGCTTATCCCAGTCCTAAAAGGTGGTGCAAGAATTCTGAAATGAGGGATGTTGAGTATCTGTACTTTTTTGCTGCAGAGATATCCAGTTATGCTTATTTTAACAGCACTCTGTAAGCTACTCTTTTCTAGCTGCAGCACTCTGTTGTGCTATTTCTATCAAAAGTTGCTTAGAAGATTGCAGATGGTTCTATACAATTTTAAAAAACTATGAATTTTGATTATATTCCAAGAAAAATGAAAGAGTAAAAGGAAAAGAGTTTTGTCTACACAAGTCTCTTCAGTTCACTCTGTGTCTTTTTCTTCTTCCCGCACACCTGAGGCAGGCACGCACGCAAAGAGGCTTCAGTGATACTCAGGGTGTGTGTTTCACAGCAACACATACCGAGGCTGTGATGTGATGTGCATGCAATGCTAAATTGACTCTGTATACTCATCTTCACTTTTCAGCAGGTTTCTTGTCTTATTATAGTAATTTTGGAAGACGATATAGAATTAATAGTTAAGAATCAGGCTCTGGAGTCAAGCAAACACATTGTCAGAATCTAGGCTCCAGCATGTACCTCTGTGTGTTAAGCTTGGGCAACGTCAACTCAGTTTTCTCATCTGTAAAACAGGTTTAAAAATAAATCTTTCATGAGATTGTTGTGAGGTTTAAATAAGATAATGTGTTACATACATATATTAAGCTCTTATTCACGGACAGCTGTTACCAATATTATTGAAGTAGAGGTTCTTTCTAAATGAGTAGTATTTGTCCCACAGTCTTATTTGGATGTTATACAATCTATTTCTGCTTATTTGCTAGAGTGAGGAATGTACCTTCAGTGATACAAGTCTAACAAAAATACCAACAGGAACTAATAATTTCCTTCTATTTGCACAGTTCTCTGCAATTTCATAATTTTAACTTTCAGGAAAGTAAGTGCTATTTCGTCCACTCACTTTATTAATTAAACACAAGGACCCACTGGGTTCACTGGTGGCTGGCTCCAGTCACACGCTAAGTGACCGAGCTGCGATTCAAGGTTAGACCTGCCTTTGAGTCAAGCTTCAGTATTTCCACTATAGCTGTTACTTTCAACAATGATTAAATTTCTCTGAAACACCAACATTTAGAACTAAAATTTCTTATGAAAAAACCAGAAAGGAACAGACTTATTTTTTATAACACTTTTCTGGCAAAAAGATAATTTAAAAATGTCCCAGTAACATGTATCATCACTAGACAGCCCAAGAAATTTTATTGAGAATTCTTTGCGTGAAGTATCAAAACTGCAAATTGGAACGTGACAGAACATGACTGCCACCACAGACTGCAGGGCAAGTCTTGAGAGTGGGAAGGGGGTCAGGGATGAGTCACCATTCAGAAGGAGGCTGGGAAGGCTGCTGAGAATTAATCTCTAACCAATGAAATATGTACCTACGAGTTTAACAAACATAAAAAGATTTTTGGACAGAGAACAAAATGGACATTGGGTTCACTGGCCTATTTATTAGTACTTCTCTCTGTCAGCACCCAAGTCCAACTACACGGGGTGCCAAGGCGTGTCAGCTTTCAATGCTGGATTCTTAGTCCAACGACACTGAGTGCCAAGGCGTGTCAGCTTTCAATACTGGATTCTTTGGCTCTTTGAAGAGCATTTGAAAACAGCCCATCAACACTTTATGAGCAGTTTACAGCATTTCATGGGATCATTTGTTAATGAGATTTATTTGTGGCATCTTGAATTTGTTTTTTCAGTCAACTTCTCCACCTGCTATATTGAGGTATCCTTTCTGGGAGATTTCCGATCGATCGGTTAGCTCGATTTTAATAGTTAGATTTCAAAGCCATTGTCTATTACTCTTTAAGGATATTTGACTGTGATCTACACTATTTATGTATGTGAAATACATATATGAGTGTGGAAGGAACCCATGTGACTTTGCAGGGGACGGTCAGCACCCTTGTTTCAGTGTTTCTGGAGACCCCAGTAGCACACTAACTTGCATCAGTTTGCATATCAAATTATTCAGTCTCACTCTTCAAATAAGTAGAATTAAAACAATTTAAACTATACTACCTATAGCAACTGTATTTAAAT
Organism: Lagenorhynchus albirostris; assembly: GCF_949774975.1. Lineage (NCBI taxonomy): Eukaryota > Metazoa > Chordata > Mammalia > Artiodactyla > Delphinidae > Lagenorhynchus > Lagenorhynchus albirostris. The sequence continues at coordinate 75,815,099 of NC_083111.1, read as the reverse complement.
TCCAATTCAACACTAGCAAATTCAGATAGGAACATCTACTTTGTTTTAAAATTACTGATGTGAAGTAAAATTCTACCTCCCCATATTTATTCAACAAATATTTATTAAGCTTTTTCTATGTTTCAAGCCCTGGGATAGGAACCGAGGGTTATGACAGTAAAGAAATTTAAAGAAGACAGACATTGATCAGAGAATTACTTCAATATAAAATTGCAGTTATGAAGGGAAGTTGCTTGGTATTATGACAGCACAGAATCATAACACATTTGGGGGAAAAAATCATTCTGGCTACAGTATGAAGAAATGATAGGAAACGGCTCCAAGTGGAGACGGGGCAGGCTGCAAGCAGACTACTGGCGCTCCATGAGTTAAGGGGGCGTTGGGTGGGGCCCCATGGTGGTGGAGGGTATGGAGAGCACCCTGGTCTGTAAGGACAAACTGGCTTAGGAAACTCTTGAGCCTGGTATCAGGCTCACCCTCCTCAGACAACCCAGACTGAGGCTATGGCCTGCGCAGGGACTAACTAGTACCAGCACATACCAAGTCAGTTCCCTTCATAGGACCGTTCCATGTTTTGTTCCCTTCTCTTCCTCCTGTTTCGCCTACTAAAACGTTCATGTACTATTAGCGACAGTTACGTGGGTAACTACGAAACGATAACTCACTCACACTGAAAGCCTTGTAGGAAGTATGTTTTAAAAGTTTTCTTATGGTTTCATCTATGTTACTGCAGCGAGCACGACTTTATTCATTTTTATTGCTGAGTAGCATTCCCTCACATGAATACATCACAGTTCATTCCCCTGTGGAAGGGCATCTGGGCTGTTTCCAGCTTTGGGCGGTTACACATAAAGCTACGCTGAACACTGTTACATACAGCTTTTCCTGGATTCACAGTTTCATTTCTCCAGGATAAAATCATTAGGAGTGGAATTACTGGTTTACAGGGTAGATATATGTTTAACTTTTTTAGAGAAACTGCCAAGTTTTCCACAGTTGTGGCATTTCACACACGTATGAGAGTTCTAGTTGCCCTGTAACTATGCCAACATTTGGTGCTGTCGACAATTTTGTTTCAGCCATTCTAGTGGGAGGGCAGCGTGTCCTGATGAGGTTTCAACTTGTATTTGCGCTTCCTTGGTGACCAGTAATTTTGAGCACTTCCGCATATGCTTCTTGGCCGTTTGAATATATACACTTTTATGCGTTTCTTATTGAGCTGTACAGTTTCTTTATATAGTTTACATGAAGATCATTTGTCAGATATGTGTGTCTGTGTCTGTTGCAAATATATTTTCCCTGGCTGTGGCTTATCTACGTATTTTTTCATGATGTCCTCTGATTACACGATGTTTTAACTTTTTTTTTTTTGAGATGTTTTAACTTTTGATGAAGTTAAATTTGTAAATTTTTTTCTTCTGTGATTTGTGTCTTTTTCAATATGTTCTTCTTGGAGCTTTATAAATTTAACTTTTAACCTGAAGTCATGAACCACCTAAATCGTGTGAGGGTGGTGCGTGTATCTGGCGGGGGGCAATCAAAGCTAACCTCACCTACACGTACATCTAATTGTTACAGCATTACTTATTGAAGAGACAATTCTTCACCCACTGAACTGCTCTGGAGCCCTTGAAAGCAATTAAGTGTGAGTCCATTTGTGGATATTCATTGACCTGTGACCTATCCTTTCATAGTACCACAGCGTGTTGATTCCTGTGGTTTTATAAATCTGGAAGTCAGTATAGTATTCCAAATTTGTTCTTCGTCATCAAGGTTGTTTTGGCTATTCCAGGTCCTCTGAAGTTCCACATATTTTAGAACCATCTTGTCATTTTGCACCAAAAAAAAAAGCGAGGGAGAGAGTGGGTGGGGTGGGGGGGGAGGGGGAGAGGGAGAGCGGGGGGGGGGGGAGAGAGAGAGAGAGAGAGAGAGAGAGAGAGAGAGAGAGAGAAGCCTGCATGGGTCTTGATTAGAATTGTACTGAATTTACAGATAATTTGATATCTTTATGAATATTGAGTCTTCCAATTCAAAAACATGGGGTATTCTCCATTTAGTTTGGTCTTCACTACTTTCTATGAGCAACTTTCTTTTTTTTTTAAATTATTTATTTTTGGCCGTGTTGGGTCTTTGTTGCTGCACGTGGGCTTTCTCTAGCTGTGGCGAGTGGGGGCTACTCTTCGTTGCGGTGTGCAGGCTTCTCACTGCGGTGGCTTCTCTTGTTGTGGAGCACAGGCTCTAGGCACGTGGGCTTCGGTAGTTGTGGCTTGCACGCCGTAGAGCACAGGTTCAGTAGTTGTGGCTTGTGGGCTGTAGAGTGGAGGCTCAGTAGTTGTGGCACACGGGCTTAGCTGCTCCGCGGCATGTGGGATCTTCCCGGACCAGGGCTCGAACCCGTGCCCCCTGTGCTGGCAGGCGGATTCTTAACCACTGCGTCACCAGGGAAGCCCGCAATGTTTTATTAATAGTTGTCAGTATAGAGGTCTTGAACATTTTGGTTAAAATTATCCTTAAGAATCCTTGTGCACCACTGGTGGGAATTTAAAATGGTAGAACGACTTCGAAAACCAGTTTGGGCAGTTTCTTAAAAAGTTAAACATACAATTAATATTTGACTGAGCCATTCCACTCCTAAATATCTATCTAAGGGAAGCTAAAACAAGTCCACATGAAGATCTGCACATAAATGTTCAAAGCAGCACTATTCACAATAGCCAAGCAGTGAAAAAAAACCCCAGTATCCATCACCTAGTTAATGTATAAACAGAACGTGGTAGACCCATAAATGGAAAACCATTCGGTAATAAGGAGGAATGAGATACTGATGAAAGCTATAATGTGGATGAACCTCAAAAACATAATGCTAAGTGAAAATACCTGATGTAAAAGATCTTATATTTTGATTACATTTATATTTCTTTCTCCTTTGGTTGCTCTCAATCTCTTCTCTTTGTTTTATAGCAATTGGTATATGTTATACCTTCATGTGTTTTTATTCATATTTATCCTGCTTAGGGTTCTCTGCACTTCGCGGATCTGTGTGGTGGTGTTTTTTGTTAATTTTAGAAATGTCTGTCGTTATTTCTTCTACCCTGCACTTTCTCTCTTCTCATTCTGCAATTCCAATAACATGTTAAACTGTTTCACCTCACCCTTGCAGATCTCATGTGCAATTTTCCTTTTACTCTTCATTTTCTTTTTCTCTTTGCATGTTTGGATACTTTTTATTAATTTGTCTTCGAGTTCTCTTACTATTTCCTTTATGGTGTACAATCTGTTAATAAGCCCACTGAAATAATTATTCACCTCTGACACTGTAATTTTTCAATTCTAGCATTTCCACTTGGTTCCTTTTTAAGAGTTCTCTTGGCTAGATTCTGATTTGTTCGCTCATGCCGTCCACCTTTCGCACAATATCCTTTAGCATACTGAACATACCAATTTTAAGACCCTGTCTGACAATTCTAATATCTGGGTTGTTTCTCTTGACTGACTATTTTTTCTCTTGACTCTGGGTCATATTTTCTAACTGCATAATTTTTATTCATAATTGAATGCTGGCTGTTCATGAAAAAGAAGAGAGAGAGAGAGAGTTAGATAAATAAGATTTACATCTGTAAAGGACATCTCTCTTCTTCTGTCAGGCTGTTGGTTGCCTATTAATTTTCTATTTCTGCTGTCACAGATGACCACAAACGTAGCAACTTAAGCAGCACATACTTCATAATGCTGCAGTTCTATAGGACAGAGGTTGCACACAGGTCCTCCTGGGTTAAATCAAGGTATTGGCGGGCCCACATTCCCTTCTGGAGGCTATAGGGGAGAATGTGTTTTCTTACCCATCTTGGCTTCTGAAGGTGGCCCACAGTCTTTGACTTATGGCCCTCATCCTTCATCATCAAAGTCAGCAACACTGCATCTTTCTGTACCTTTCTTCCATAGCCACCTCTTCCTCTGACACTTCTGCCTTCCTCCCACCTCCATTTTTAAAGACCCTCGTGATTACCATGGGCCCGCTCAAAAAAGAACCTGGAGGTTCTTAACTTAATCATACCTGCAAGTCCCTTCTGCCATGTAAGAGACCATATCCACGGGTTTGGAAGATTAGTCTATGGATATTTTTGAGAGCCATTATTCTGCCTACCAAAGTTGCCACAGGCCAAGATATCAGCATGTACAGGCCACAGTCTTCTGTAACTTCACAGTTTTAGGTTTGCAAGCTCCTTTAATCATACTGGGATTAACTTTAGATAGGAAAAAGTTATTACAACACATTCCTGAAATGCTAAAACATTTTCTTCCAAATTGTTCAAAAATACCTTACTCCAAAGGGAAATCTCAAGTTTTCTGTTAGGAGAAGTTGAAATTACAAATTCAAATGGAAGAAAATGATAACTTCAAGGATTTCAGAATACACGAGACACACGCCCATCTGAGGGCTTTTGCACAGACCACTGCTCCCACAGATATACCCTTAGGCAAACTCTTTCACCTCCTGCAAGTCTTAAATCATCCTCTCAGAAGGCTGAACACGCCTGCCATATTCAAACATGACCACCACTAGAACGTAAGCTCTACAGGGGCACATTCTTTATCCGTTTTTGTTCACTGGTACTTATCAAGCACCTAGGATGGTTGCTGGCACACAGTAGGTACTCAATAGTTTCCAGAATGAACGAATGGAAGACATGTCAATGACTTATTTATTGGGGAAACAAATATTTACTTAGCGATTATCTGCTAGGCACTCTGAAAAGTGCTTTATATATAATATCTCATTTGCATAGTACTTACTAGTCAAGAAGAGTAGTTCTCAACCTTGGTTGCTCATAAAAATTGACTGTAGAGTTTAAAAATTTTCAGATAGCTGTGCTATACAAAGACTCAGATTAAAAACAATAAACAGGAGACTGGCTTGGGCACCTACTTTTTTTTTTTTTTTTTAGGCTGTATAAGTGACGCTTCCATACAGCCCAAGTTGAAGGAGGGCTACCTGCATTTTCACATTAGATGTTCAATGGTATCAGACTTCTTTCTAGAACAGATGCAGGATTCTTGAATGTTATCAATTTAAGTGAAAAACACAGACAGGTCACTTCTCTGATTGGCACTACACTAGGTACTGGGGATAAAAGGATAAATACAAGCGGGTTTCTGCCACTGAGGGCCTCTCTGTATGAAAAGGAGAGAGAGGTTCTCCAGTCCAGCAGGTACTAGTGGCCAGCAGAGGCAAGCATACAGTATTGTGGAAACACAGAAGCCTGGCTGAGTACTTAGTAAACATGGGAGGGGATGGGAGGGGCAGAGAGAGCATCAAGGAAGCTTGTGGGATGAGGTTAACGGCCGAGTCAAGGAACCTCTGCTCTGCTGCAAGCAATCTAGCAAGCACTAAAATGGAAAGAAAAGCAAATTATCCTGTTTGCACCATTGTGGCAAAGTCTAAAAAACACTGCATGTAATCTTTATAGAAATGTGCCGAACAACTGCAATGTCTTTAAAAGGTGTAAGCGAAGAAAATGATTGAAGGAGCCAGGAAGAATCTGACGAAATTAAATTTACTCTCATAGCTATGCCTTGAGATCTACTTTGTGTGTAACTGAGCACATTATAAATGAGTCATGACTGAACAATTCAATGTAAGGTTAGATTGTATGAGTGGGTGACTTGACATGAGGTTAGGGAAAGATCAGGGCCAGATCAACAGAGGCCCTGCTAATGGGATGGCTTCTAATAGAAGGGAGAGTCCTGTTATTAATCCTTAAATCTGTACTGTTTAAAAATTAATTGCTAGCACTAACCATTTGTTATACTTGGTAGGATCACAAACTGCAAAGGCTGAACACCAACCACCCTCCCCTTCAGAAATCCCCTTGTTTTTCAATTTGCCATATATGCTTTCCATCCCTCTGTAATCACGTTTTCCTTGATCATAAATGTCAAATAATCCAAGGGGCAATCACTGTCCTGGAGAACCACAAATAGACACCCACCCCCCCGCCCAGAGTTGTATAACACGTGGAATGTAACACACTATCTTTCCAAAATTCAAAAATTTTACGTCTAAGACACTTATAGCCCCAAGGCTTTTAGATAATATATTATAGAATTTTAATGATAGCTAATGATAGCGTATACAAAGTGCCAGGTGCTTTCCACATATTGAATATTAACTCATTTAACACGACAACAACCTAACAGGTGGTTACTATTCTCATCATCCCCATTTTACAGATGAACAACCTGAAGCACAGGTAGAGTAACTTGACCGCAGCTGCGCGTTAGCAAGTGGCAGAGCTGTGATGCAAACCCAGGTCTTCCCGCCCATTTAACCAAGTCTGGATTCAGCCTTAATTGAGGTGCTGTTTTATCTACATTACTTTGGCCAAGATGATACGCATAGGTTGTTGTTTTTCCCCCATATCTAAAGAGCCATATTACTTTCCCTGAACTTTGCCAGAAACTGCTTATTCTTTTTAAAGAGGTCTTAAATATGTTTACACTGTCAAACACTCGTTATATACTAAGTTCAGACACTTATTGTGCAAATATTGGGTCAAAGGTTACAAACACTTTCAAGGGTCTTGATGGACACTTGTAAATTACTTTCCAAAAGAACACATCCCTTCATGATGTCAAATAAAAGGGAAAAACACCGTCCACATCATGTGCGAATTATTTCCGCTTCTGGAGTTGTGAGTCCAGTAAATGAGGTTTGACTAGATTCTGAGAAATTCAAGCACACTGACGTTCTCTACTATAAATCATTCTTCACAAGTTACTTCAAGCTTTGACCTCAAGTCTGTGCTTCCGAACATCTTAGAACTCTAAACAATCTAAATTAAAATGAAGCCTTTAATACGTTTTTATTTCACAAATGGGGAATCAAAGTGGCACGTATAATTTTATGCAGGTTGTTTCTTTGTTGAGATTTTATTGACTGCAGTCTTCCTCAGGAAAAGACTGTACAAGTTGCTAGATGGGAGAACTAAACTGATAAGAACAGGTTACACAGAGAGGCAGTACCGCAGAGGGCTTAGACTGCCCGCGTTCAATGCCAGCCCCAGCATTTACTCTCCAGTAACCTTAGGGAAATTCCATAATCTTTGTGCCTCAATTTCCTCATCTATAACGTGGGATGATAATAATAGTAACCTACTCATAAGGAAGGCTGTAAAATGCTTAGAACAGCGTGCCGCACCCAGTACGTTATCTTTCCAAGTTTACTGAACTTCCACTATGTACATTACATCTGCTATCTCATTTAATCACAATCTCACAAGTCAAATATTCTTGCCGTCATTTTACAGATGAGAAATGAAGACTCGAAGAAGTAACCCGGCCAAAATAATACGGGTGAGAAAGCGACGCAGCTGGGATTCAAATCCAGGTTTGTGTGGTTTCACAGCCCACAAGCCTTTTTAACTAAATCACGTGACTAACTGTAAGCGTCAAGAATTATACAAAAGTTCTATCATTTTCTTTCACTAGAAAGAGGGCAGAATTCGTCAGGAAAATTATTCTAGAACTAATAAAAATGCGTTTCAAGAATGCATGAAACACGGGGAAAGAAAACACGGGAGATTCACCAAGCAGATCCTTATCTAACAGAACTTAAAATTCTATAGTGAAGATTTTAAACTTGTGGTGTGATAACCAACAATCGCACTTTTTAGGAAGCCTGCCACACAATCTACACTTTGGCGAGGAGCCTCGCTTCCGGGAATGCTTACTCTACTCCCCGCAGCATCTGTCACCGCCATGAGTGGGTGATCATGAGCACCACTGTCGTCTTCTTGATGCTATTAAGCAGATGGCAGCGCTAAGTCCAAACGATGTAGTACATCTCCCCGGTGGACTCTGTTTTCACATACTACCATCATTCCACAGTCCTCAGTGATCAATCTCACGTATTCTCAAGAACATGAACGAGTGAACTGACAGTGGCAATTGATTTACTGCCATTAGCACGCCTTGGCCCTGCTGCTGTTTCATCCACTTGCGGAGATCATGTCGGAAGATTCCACGTGGCCAATTCAGGCGTTCTGGTATTCTCTGTATTTGTAGGGACCCCCCACCCCCACCCCCCATCTTAGTTGCCTTCAGGTTAAGCAAAAGAACTTGATCTTAAAGAGAATTGGATATGAGGCCTGACTGCTACTTATTAGCGATGTGACTTTGGTCAAGCTCAAACTCTCTGAGCATTAGTTTCCTTATTTGTAAAACTAAAAACTGATAATCTTGCAGAGTTAAATAAAATGATAGGCATGAGAGCATTTAATACAGTAACTAACACTTGATAAGCACTCGATAGATATCTCATTCCTTCAAAATTTGTTAATGAATCTTGAAAACAGAAAAGTGCTGAGGGCGGTGTTTGCCCAACTTCAGCCCTTCATGGGCCACTTCTGGGACTTTTCCCATCCATGTCCAGCACTCGTCCTGTTAGTGACTTCATATTACTCCCTAGACTGATTTTATTTTAACTTAAACCTACTGTAATTTATTTATAGCAATACTATTCATAAAATCATGTGCTTGATATGGTAATCGTACTTTTCCAGAAACTTTAAAATCTAATTGTTAAAACTGTAAAAAAAAAAAAAGGCGGCCATGTACCACCTGAAAGCATGTTGTGAGGCCTCAGTGACAGGTGTACGACTCTTTGAGAAGCACGACAACAGGAGAAACAAAATGGACTGAGATGAGTAATGTCACTAAGTGCGTAACTCAGACCACTTACTAAACCTCTCTCTGTGTCTCAGTTTTCTCAAGAAAAAAATGGGGATGAGAACATCCACCTTTTAAAGTTAAAATTAAGACCAGAGGGGATAATACATGCTCGTGTGCACGTGCGCTCACACATACACACAGAGACATGTGCACACACACACACTTATCTAGATACAACCAATGCTGCAGTAGATGTGGTCAATGCACAGTAATTATTATTAACAGCAATACTTATACATGTTAAAACTTTGGCCCTTGGGCTTTTCCCTCCCTTTTCCCTTTTAGGTTGTAGCTTCGTTTTCACTATAGCCATCTCCTCGTTTTTTCTTAGCATATGGTCCTTGACTGAGAATTTAGATATTTACAGTTTTACAGTATAATCTGGGTTGGTGTCTCTGTTATTTGGTCAATGTCTATATAATACTGTGTTAGAAGTATCTGTCTGTCAATAGCGATACGGCTTAGTTTGTGCTAAGAGACTCCTTCAGTACTTGTGCTGCAAGTAGCCAAAAACCCAGGCTAGGTAAAAGTATATTTCACAAAAATATTGCAAGGCATGGTTAATCCAGGCCAGACCATTACTGCTTTTAAAAATCCAAAACAGCCAACCCTGATACAACACAGCAATATCTTCCAAAAGACAGTTTTACTGATGTTTAAATGTTACATCCTAAACTAAACACCAGGTCATCATTTCCAAAGTGAAAATTCCAAACTATATTCAGACCTCTACAAGTCAGCTTTTGAGAAGACATTACTGCACATACAGTGCTAAGGCTGCCAACAGAAGCAACAGCAAACTAGACAGCTGGGCATACGGCAACACTAATTTCTGTCTCATTGCCTTCCTTGGAACTGGCATCTGAAAACACACCAAGAGTACTCGTAGCTTCTGACAGCTTCCATTACTCTGCCTATTTGGATGAAGGGGCTGAGGTGTTGTTTTGTCACAAAAACAAGTCAATGATTTTACATTTAAAATTTTTTTAGCTGGATAATGGTTTTTAGTGTCAGACAAAAACCTAAGCTTCAGTATTCTTCAGCAGCGTACTCTTGGGAAAGTCGCTAAACATCACATCTTCAACTTCTGTACATGGAAAAGCTTAGCACGTAGGGCCACTGTGAAAACTGGAGATAATGTATAGAAAGGATGCAGATGGCTGAGTGCTAGACTTAACAGGCTCTCCAAAACTAGCAGCTATTATTTCTAATTCCCTTTTTCAGTATTTCTAAGTGTTTTCAGGAAAATCATAGAGATTCTGGAGGATGAAAGGAAATAGGTACTCAAAAATACCGTCAAGCCACAAAGTGCTATGGAAAATTAGCATGTCAACATTAAACCCGCAAGAAAATAAACTTTTTATTACAGAGTCATCCACTTATGCTCAGGGGGTTATTAGCACTTTTTGGAAACCCTTTTTGTTCTACCTTCTTTATGACTGATCATCAGAGGAATCAAATATCTCCTTGGAGAATTTACAATTATTTGGAAACACAGATTAAAATATTGTGAAATTTGGGGGCTTTCCTGGTGGCGCAGTGGTTGAGAGTCCGCCTGCCGATGCAGGGGACATGGGTTCGTGCCCCGGCCCGGGAAGATCCCACATGCCGCGGAGCGGCTGGGCCCGTGAGCCATGGCCGCTGAGCCTGCGTGTCCAGAGCCTGTCGTGCTCCGCAACGGGAGAGGCCACAACAGTGAGAGGCCCGCGTACCGCAAAAAAAAAAAAAAAATTGTGAAATTTGAAATAAAAGTTGTACATAAGGTACAAAAACATAGTGAAATGATTATTACAGTCAAGATAATTAACAGATTTTCTCACAGTTACCATTTTCTCGTGTGATGAGAGCACCTGAAATTTACTCTTAGCAAATTTCCAGAACTCAATACTGTATTATTAAGTATAGTCATCATGCTATAAATATCAAATGAAAACTAATTCCGCTTAGTTTAGAATGAAATAGATACATTTACAAAGGGCTTCCAGGAGTCAGACTATGATTTCTGTGAAGGCTCTAGTCGTGTCAGGGCAGGTGCAGGTCCCTGAGGACTGAGGCCATTAATCACCTGCTCTTTTTTAGTTCACCGCAGCTACTCCAGAGCGGTGTGCCCACAGGAATGAAGCAATAACTATTTCTGAGCCAATGTATATTAGAATAACTCCAGTATTGTAAAGAATAGCTCATATTTCTCTTCACAGTAATAGATGACAGCTTGTTACTCATTAAATGTGTGAAGTTAGATAAACAATGCTTTGTTTTACATTTTGTTTTACGCTATGGGGGCCATCACAAACATCGATGGGGAAACGTAGCTGAACTATGCTGAATTTTCTATTTTCTAGGTAGGGCGGGCACTGGGGCTCCCTCAGCGCTACGCTAACCACCTGGTGGAATGTGGAACTACGCCGGGGAAGGTCTCATTTAGTCCCTCACAGAGAAGACGCTGGGCAGCCCGCCTACCTCCACGCGGTTCACTAGGGCTGTGGGTTTTCCTGTCTCGTTCAACCTTCAGGTCGATCCTCCAAAGAAAAAAACCAAGTTACACATTTTACAAATGGAGGCTTAAGAGAGGTGAAATGACTTGCCCACAGTCACGTAACCAGTAAGCGTTAAAAGTGGGACCTAAACCCAGCTCCGTCAGACTCTTACACCGTGGCCTGGGTCTGCAGACGTTTCTGGTAACACATCTGCGTCACAGAGAAATGGTTTTTGAGCTTGTAACTGAAACTATTTATGGGTAACATGTGTGCTACAGTGGGAGTAACATAGTACAAAACTTTAAAATAGAAGTTTCAAAAGGATCAATGTGACTGGACACTCTCTACTTCTCTTTCTGCTCCTGGTGAGCTGACTTGCTTGCCCCGAGGGTGCATCGCCCTGAACCTGAGACACAGCTCCTCTGTGCTGGTGCCAGAGACACCGCCGTCTTTTAACTCTGCGCTGTCCAAGGGAAATTTGTAATTTAGAGTTTTCTAGTAGCCACGTTTAAACAAAAAGCAAAAAGAAACAGGTGATGTTGATCTTAATCGTGTATTTATTTTGCATCCTTTATTTACTCCACACCGCCTTTGGAATCGGGTATGTGCCTGACACCCCCAACACATCCGCCTTTGGACTAGACACCTTTCAAGTGTTCAACAGGCGCATGTGCTGGAGGCTGCCAGGGTGGACAGTGCGGTCCTAAGAACTTCTGCTCTGTGCTCTTTCCACTACGTCTTGACGTGTCAAAGAACATTTTCAGAACAGCTTGTAATCTAAGAGGAGACCAAGTAAAGAATTCGGCAGTAATGCTGAGCTATATAACTACAGCACAGACTGTACTTTCAAATTCTGAACTGAGAGAATTATTGAAGTCTGAAATACATTTTATAGAACCTGGAGTGTAAAAACCAAGAAAATTTAGACCCCAGAATATCAAGTGTTACATGGTATTATCTGTTAGTGGATACTAGGTTGTTTGCTCCTTGAAAGTAGTGGCCGTGAATGTTCCTTGCTGAAAGGATCTCACGTAAAATTGGAAAAACCAAGCTCTTAATTTCATTCGTCTTAGCCCGCAACATTAATATGCAGGATAAATGAAATTCTTAGGTTTGATTAAGGCATTCCAGTCTGATAAGGCAACAGTTCCAGTTCAGATGAAAGCATGATTCCTAAGGGATTTAAAAGCATCACAAAATATCAGATCTTTGAATACTGTATATGGAAAATATTAATAGGAACCAGTTGCAGTAACTGAAATCAAAACCATGACAAAAGGAGAGTTGAGAGGCAATGGAAGTACAAACGAGGATGCTTGGGGCCAATGCGGATCTACCACTGCTCAGCCTGCTGAGCTTGGATAAGCGATTTAACCTCTCTGAACCTGTATGCAAGGGAATGACGTGTTTAGACTTGAATTTTGCAATAGTTCAGGGCATGCTGAGAGGCGAAAGAATCTGTGTGACGCCCATGGTATAGTACACCAAGCACACAGCCAACATTCACTGCTGAAGATGATGTGATGGTGATTTCCTGGTCAACACCTACTACTCAATCCTGGGGATGATTTCAAAAAAATCTGCTCTCCTAACTGGTTTATACTAGATTTCTAATTATGAGATACATAGTGTTGTACTTACACCGATGTTACAATATGTGCATGTTATGGGCTGAACTGTGTTTCCCCCCAAATCAGATGTTGAAGCCCTGACCCCCAGTACCTCATAATGTGTATCTGGAGACAATCAATCATCTTTAAAGAGGTGATTAAGTTAAAATGGGGCCTTTTGTGGGCCCTAGTCCAATCTGACTGCTGTCATTACAAGGAAGGGAATTTGGACACAAAGGGAAAGCAGGGATGCACGCGCACAGAGGACACAGTGAGAAGGCGGCCAGCTGCGAGTCAAGGAGAGGGGCCTCAGAAGAAGGCAGATCTGCCAACGCCTTGATCTTGGACCTCCAGCCTCTGTAACCTTGAGAAAACAAATTTCTGTTGCTTTAAATACAGTCTGTGGTATTTTGTTACGGTAACTCTAGCAAACTAATACAGCGCCTGGGACCATTTCTTCACGCTGCTCCATAATACAGCTGCTTCACTGTGATTTACAGTAGACGGTGAAGAGGGAGACAGACAGACAGACAGACCGAGGTGCTCAGTCGAGCCCCTTCGCTTGTAAGTTGCATGATCTTAGGCAAGTTACCTAATTTTTGTAAACCAGTTTTTCTTCTTTAAAAGGACTGACACTTATTTCACAGGTTATGAGGATTAAATGAATCTTAAGAGTAACCGACCAACAGTGACTCCCGCACTTGCCAGCGTGTGGCATTCTCATGCAATTCTCTGTAACTCCTTCAGGTAGCACTGAAAAGATCACTTCCGGGCAGGTGGGCTGGCTGTCATGAAAGGTGTTTCTTTCACGTGAGTCTTCCTGACATTTAAAGGGCTTATAATTCGGAACGTGCCAGCCTCCTGATGGGTCTCTGCCTCCAGGCTCGCCATCTGCCAATCTGGCCTCTCTACCGCCTTCTAATCCATTTCTCCGAATCCAGGTGTGAACACACTGCTCCCTTGGCTCCCTGCTGCTGCCCACGGTCCGGAGCCTGCACCCTGAGACTGGGGAGGATGCGGTCACTCCCTCTCCTGCCTCATCTGTCCCGTGCGGCACGTCCTCCAGCTCAGGCAGCACTTCTTGTGTCAGGCTCTGTGCCTTGCTCTGGCTTTGGGAAATGTCCTTCTCTGTTTGTAGCCTGGTGACCCCTACTTGCCCTTCACTTTCTCAGTGAAATGTCCCCAGTGTTCCCAACCAGACTTGAGCACTGTCTTCTTATGGAAATACTGTGTTTTTCCTCAGACTCTCACGTGGTTACCACATTACCTTGCTTTTAAATATTTGTATTTCATTCTAGCCTGTGAACTTCCCAAGGAGAGGGTCTCTGTCTCAATAATCTTTGTAATCCAACATCGAGCACAGTGCCTACATTTAATACATGTAGTGGACATTTAATAAATGTTGGCTGAATGAATAAATGACCAAAGGAACGAATGCGTGTGATCAATCATATTAATACGTTATCACAGCTTAAAGTGGGAAGACTACAAGGTTTCCAAGTCTGGTTCACATTCTGGGTTAGTTATTTACTTCTCTGAGCCTCAGTTTCATCATCTGTAAAACAGGCACATTAACTCCGGCTGTTGCCCTTCAGATTAAATGAGATGCGTGAGTCTTTAAAGGATTGCACTCCATGTGTGATTTCCGGCTAATTACTTAATCTTATGCTCTGTGCGCCTTCCCTTCATCTGTGTAACGGGAACAGCCCCACATGCTTCGTGACATTGCCGGGACACCTATACAGGGTGAGACACGTAAAGTCCTGTCTAACGTCCACTGTGCGCCAGCCACCCCCGGGCGCGCCCAAACCCGCAAGGATGCGAACACCATGCACGAGGCTTCCCGTAAAGAAGACCAGCTGGGAGCCGAAGTTTAAAGGCTACTTAATTGTTATAAATTATATAAGTAAAAAATCTGGCATGAACAAAAAGAGAAAAAATTATATCCCTGTCAACCTCAGTACCAGGGTGCTTGTCTGTTCAAAGCTTGCCTGGCCCCGAATGAGTTCAAAAGTGAATTTATGCTTCATCGAAATAACCATGTAGTCCATATTTATTTATGCTTCACAAAGCCAGTATTTTGGTTTGCATCTGTCTGTCTTTGTCTACCACTCAGAATTTTAAACATAAAGCAAGAGGTTTCTAGGCATTTAGGAAAACATTCTGAACAGAACACGGATTTCATATATCAATGGACATCAAGGTCTACTATCAGAAGACGTAACTATGAAGCTGTGTTTCCCTCTAATAACCCTCATTTCTAAGTCAACACTTCTTTAGGAAACAAATTAGAACTCACTCATTTTTCACAAATAGGAACTTCAAGTTGTTAGAAAACAGAAGCACTGCTGCGAAGAAACAGAAATGATCTATGAACACTGAAAAAAACTTCTGTCACTTCCATCCCCAGGCACTGACAATGCGGGATATTTACACATTTCTGATATAACTTTGGGCCTTAGGACTTGAAGAGCCACAGACTTGGTAGACACTGTTCTTCCTTAGAATATACTGAATGCTTAAGTTAAATTTTTAGAGCAAATAAAATTTCAACTTTTATTTTCCAAGACTCATTGCTTTAGCACTACAGTAAAGTTGAGAGCAATACATGCTATTCGGTAGGATAGACAGTGCTTCTCCGATTAAAACAAACAAAACCAAGCAGGCCGAGTCAAATCTCACCGTCACTGGCCAATCATCACCCTGTTCCCAGAGTACAGCAACTGTGGAAGGGCACAAGTGTCTGCTATGGGGTCTGGTCATAAAGATTGACTCTTACCTTTGGGCTGGGGCGCTATAGCTGTTATCATAGGAATCATAACTCTGTTCATCATAAGCAGCGCCATATCCATCATCATAGTCCTAAAATATAACAGGAGAAGTACAAAAAGGTTCAGAGAAATTTCTGGAAAGGAAGACGCATTCTGCTTTTAGTGAATTAATTCGGCGACCATTTAACTATATATCTAATTATAATGTAAGGAAAAATATAAAAGTGACATCACTGAAAATGATAGGGTAAGAACCTCCAAAAATTCTCCTGAAAAAGCAGAGAGAAACTGGCAAAAATTGTTAGAATCAACATTTTTAGATGCCTGGAAGTTAACCAAAGGCTTGCAGAGATCTAGGGAGCATTTGTATTTAAAAAAATTGGCGCACCTTGGAATGAAGGGTGAGCTCGGTCCTATTCCCACCCCTCACCCCCGGCTGCAGAGCCGCAATCCAGCATGCAGGAAGCCAGCAGGCTGGAGGTCACTGGAGGGGGCAGGGCAGGGTGGAGGCTTTCAAAACCCCATCCCCAGAGGACTGCCTTTATTTGACCTGACCGGGAGCTCATCCAGTGCACAAAGTCTTTTCCCTCAGGGTATTTGAAGAAAATAATTAGAGGCAAATGTTTATGAGATTAGCTGCTTGAAGTGGTGGAGAAAGACTGGAGCAAATAACAGGCTAACCACAAAGCTTACAAGGAAAAGTGGGGGAATGAGATGTCCCTAGGAGCTCTGCAAAGTTCTGACATATTTCTGGAATCTCAAAGGCTACAGTGTCAGGTACTTGCCCAGGACAGACCTGAGAAGGCCCTGAGCTCTCCTCTGGCTGACCTTGAGGTTCAGTATAAGAAGGAAAGTCAAGGCTAAGCCAGTTAGTTGCAAACTGATTGGCTCAGTGTTGAAGACAAGCTCCAGCAGGTACCCACAGCCTCTTGGTAAAGACTACAGATTTCATTTCCAAGCATTTGACAAAATCTCTGTCCAATCATTAGCTGACCACTAAGGTAAGAGAGAAAAGACACTTCTGTGGCAACGCATGATAAATATCGACTTTACAATATTAGTTTGGAAAAGTAATTAAACCAAGAAAAAAAAAATCCTAGGGAGGAAGGAGAATTTGATTTTCACACGGACACACTATAGTAAATGTCCAGTTTTAAACAAACAAAAACCATTATGCAACATGCAAAGAAAAAACAAAAGTATAGTCTATACACGAGAAAAAAAAGTAGTCAGTAGAAAAATACCCCTGATGAAGCTGAGACACTGAACTTACTGGACAAAGACTTTATTTATTTTTATTTTTTATTGGGGTAGAGTTGTTTTACAATGTTGTGTTAGTTTCTACTGTACAGTGGAGTTCCCTGTGCTAATACGGCAGGTTCTTATTAGTTATCTATTTTATACATATTAGTGTATATAGGTCGATCCCAATCTCCCAATTCATCCCACTAGACAAAGACTTTAAATCAGTTATTTGAAATATATTCAAGGAACTAAATGACAGCCTGTATCTAAAAAGCTAAAGAAGGGTATTAGAACAATGCCTCACCAAAATCGAGAATATTAACATAGATATAAGAAATACAGAAAAGAATCCAAAGAAATTCTTGAGGTGCAAAGTGTAACGACTCCAGTGAAAAATTCACTAGCCAGGTTGAACAGCAGAAACACAGGTGTAACTCTTTGTGACCTTAGTTATTAGTTTCTTAGATATGCTAACAAAAGCACAAACAACCAAAAAAATATATAAATAAAACAGACTCCAGCAAAATTAAAAACTTCTGTGTCAAAGGACATCAGCAAGAAAGTGAAAAGACGATCTACAGTACGGGAGAAAATATCTGCAAATCACATATCTGACAATGGTCTAGTGTCCCGAATATATGAAGAACTCTCATTACTCAACAATAAAAAACAACCCAAAAAGAGCTAAAGCCATTCTCCTAGTTCTATGAGGACATTTTGCAGATGTGATAACAAGTACACTATGGTTATTTTAAAGGTATTTTGAAACTGAAAAAGGTCCAGAGAGATGATCATTCTGTAAGATCAAATTAGATTCATTGCTCAATGACATTTATATCTATGAAAGTGTGAAGCCTACCCTACAACTGATTTCTAAGTTTCTGGGGATAATCAATTACATAGTGACTTTGGACTTACTGGTATTTACTTAATATTTAAAAGAGCCAGGAAGTAATCTAAGTATTTTGGAACATCAGTTTTATCAATGGTCATCAATTTAATGATCATCACCAGAGCTTTTGAAGTGGAGAAATGTGGTCAAGGGGTAAGAGAAAAGATGTGGAGTCAGATGGGCTTCTGTGTTTTACTGTCACTGATCTCAGTCAAGGTCATCCACTTCCCCAGAACCTGTTTCTTTACCTGTAAAATGTGAATCCTTAATAAGTATCCTGAAAGGATGAGAAATTACATATACATACGTATGTATTCCAGCAAAATGCCAGATATGTATTAAGAACTTTATAAAGAATAGCTTACATTGTTAACTATCCTAGTAAAGCATTACCCTTGCCGACCTCTCTCCTGGATTTCTAAAATGATGAGACTCACAGGTGATGAACCTCAGCAGCCACTACACACAAGGGGAGGAGCCAAGTGACTGATTTTAAAGTGCTGACCTTAGTTACTCTCTTTTAAGAAGCATCTACTAAATAGTATATCTCAATTTATTTGATTTAGAAAAGCAAAAGTATCTGAATGGCAAGGTATATTGTAATGCGCTCCATTTTGTAAGACAACTATTAATCTGAAGGGATGATACTATCTTTGCAGGGGTAAGGCTTATACAATTTGTACGTGACCACCTTAAATTTTTTTTTTTAATTTTTTTTTATTTTTGGCTGTGTTGGGTCTTCGTTTCTGTGCGAGGGCTTTCTCTAGTTGTGGCAAGCGGGGGCCACTCTTCATCGCAATGCGCGGGCCTCTCACTATCGCGGCCTCTCTTGTTGCGGAGCACAGGCTCCAGACACGCAGGCTCAGTAGTTGTGGCTCACGGGCCTAGTCGCTCCGCGGCATGTGGGATCTTCCCAGACCAAGGCTCGAACCCGTGTCCCCTGCACTGGCAGGCAGATTCTCAACCACTGCGCCACCAGGGAAGCCCACCACCTTAAATTTTTAAAAATGTTTTCTCATAAAGGAGGAACTGAATATTTGCTGAAGAGCTATGTGTTCAGAACTTTGAACGTGGACAGAATCTAAAAGGAATACTCATTAAATAGGGGCAGAGGAAGAATAAAGGTCGAGAATATCCTTAGAACATATTGGTAAGCCATGGTGTCCCTTGCAGTAGCTGAAGGCAGGTTGCTAATATAGCTATGATCTTCCAGAGACCAACGCGAGGAGGAGAAAGCTCTCAGATAAGATTCAAACAAACAAAAATATTTGAGATGATTTTAGTTACAAGTAGCAAACTGCAGATATTACAACTCTGGTGAATTAACAAAAGCAGCTAGCATCTCAACAAAAAGAAAGTAATCTCACCGCGTTAAAAAAAAAAAACCCAAAAAACAACAACCAAAAAAAATCCTTTACTTAGCCCCTACTCTGTGGCTGGCACTCCTGCTAGACACCGTGGCGGGAAAGGGGTGTCCTGTCTAGTGAGGTCGCTGGCGGGACGGAGACGACAGGCGACTGAAGAGAACTATCAGGCAACGTGTCACACGCTGTGGCGAAGGGAAGCACCCGGCGTGGCACCGGGAAAGGGAAAGGGGAAGAAAATTTCCCAGAAGTGTTGAAAGCAGAGAAAAGCAAAAGCAGCTGGGAAAATTTATTAAAAATTCGGCGGAATGAACAGCAGGTGCAAAACAATGGAGGTACAGACACAAGAACCCTTCTCACCCAGGGTTCAGGTGAGCACACTGTGGAATGCACAGGAAAGGGGAGAGCAATGAGCCGGAGACACCCATATACCAGACCACGTGTGGCCAAGTTACGGAGTGCGGATTTAGATTCCGCACTTCGGGACTCTCTCTGGAAACTGTGTGGGCATGGAGCCGGGAAGGTCAGTCTGGAGGGCGGGACTCGCAACTAGGTCACTGCCTTGAGCACGTGGCTTGGCAAAATGCAGAGCCCACGGCTGCTTCAGTCATTTGTTAGTAGCTTAAAAAGACTATGGCTTCACCCATGCAGAGTTCTCTTTCTCTGCTTATTTAAAAGAATCAAGATTCTTTAAACTCCAGTAAATGACTGGAATCTTCTTAAGTAACTGAAATGTAAAGTAGTAGACTATTTAAAACCTACACTTATGTCATTCATTCCTTGTTCAATTATTCTGTCAGATATTACAATGTTAGTTTATTTGAATTTTCAAATTGTTTAGGTCACTGAATTACTGACTTTCATATTTTACAGGGAAGATTAAAAATGCAATTTTCACAATATTTCTTTCATGACGATGATTTCACAGTTGGATTTGGCCTTGGCCTTGGGGGTGCAGCCTCTTCCATCACAAGTATTGTCTGTTCAATGGACAGGACGTGAAAAATGTAGGAAAGCATAAAAGCAGATTGGGACCGCCAAAAGAAGAAAAAGGAGTGTGACTGCAGACGAATGTGTACGTTTCTGGGAGGGAGTGGAGGGGATTCTTGTTGATTACCTGCTATTTTATTTCAAGAAGGAGATGAGGTCATTGGCTAAGAACAGCTGGGGAGGTCAGCCAGCAAAGGATCAACAAATGGTTACTACAGGGAAGGACGAGGGTGGCGGGCTGCCTGAGGGCTTCTGTCTGAGGGCTGGGGGATCTGAGGCAGAGCAACCCTGTGTCTCTGTCCCTCTTCTCCTAATGCTCTTATCTTCCAGTGTCCCCAACAACTGGCTCCTTCCCTTTAAATAATCTGACATTATGAAATTCCTCTTCAGATTTTTCTGAGGCTAGTTAGAAATTTTAAACGAGAGTGAGTGCATTCTTTGTCACAAGTTCACAAATAATCGAGTGGAATCATCCATCTAGAGCAGCTCAGAATCCACCTTAAAAGGCGCCAGGACCTGGGATGGGGACTCAGGACTCCACTGTCGGCAGAGCTCAGATGTGCGGAACGATTTCTTTTTACACTTGACGTCTTTGCGTAACTTCTCGTATTTCCATTTTCTCCTAGAGAACGTTCCCCTTCACGACATGCCGCAAAGTCTCTGTGTCAGCCCCCTGCTCTGCAGTGAGTCCGGCGCTCCACGTGCAAGTTCCTTCCAGTTCACATGCTGTTCCCTGTGAGTCTCTGCACCTGCCTTCTCTGCCTAGTCAATTTTTCACGATGAGGCTCCAGTGAACCTCCTCCTCTGTTTCTCCCACAAACGCAGAGTCCACCACACCTGTTATGCCAACAATGGACCAACATATGCCGCTGTTACTGTACAGAAACGACTGACTGGCTCTGGCCTCACCTACTGTTTTTTATGAGCACGGACTGTGGGGTACTGATTCTTTTGCACAGAGTAATGGCAGGGCTGGAGCATAAGGAGGACCACTCAGCAAGTGCTCGTTAGACGGCTGGGCTGAACGCTCCTGAGGAAAGCGCGCCAAATCCCTCCTGCACCGGGTCCTCTCAGCTGCCCCGAGTTTGCCTCCGCCTGTCTACACATCTCTGGAGCCATTCCTCAGACGACCCAGAGTGAGGACGCTGGGCATGATAAACTCCTTGATTCTAAGCAACGTAACTGAATTTCCTCTGGAAGAAGCTTAACAGAGCTCCTTTATGTTGTTAAAACGCACTGCAAAGATCCCCCTTCTTTGCACTTTAAAAACAGGGTCCTGTACCTGTGAGTGAGGCAGTTCTGCAGGCACGCCTCTCTAACCAAGTGCCAGGAGACCATCAGTCTGCACGAACCTCTGAAGGACTCCTGTCCTAGACAGAATCCATGCCTCCACTTTCCCATCTCACCACCATTCCACCTGCCAATCTTTCTTTATCTCCTATTTCTCTCTCATATCTTTCCTCTACATTCCCAACGTGACTACATTAGAATCACCCAGAAGCTGCCTAGTGCTTCTTTATCTAATCCTTTCTCCAGAATTATCTGCTAAAATGCAAACCTAAGCTTGTTGCTGCTTCCTTGCTTACAAATCTCCACTCCTCTCTCCTGGTTCCTACGAGAGAGACAGTGCACTGTAAGCTTCATCAACACGTTAAGGACCCTGAGGAAGCCTGTCTGTTTCATGCTGCAATTTCTCCGCACATGCTGTTCCCTCTTTAGGTCTTTCACTGGGAGACTCCAGGCTGAATTATCACTCCCTTCTCTGTGCTTCCCTGATAACTTGCACGTACTCAGTGCCCACAATTATTTCTCTGCCTCCTTTCTCTCCCCCTGGTCTACAAGGTCCTTAAGAGGAAGGAACAGACCTTGTTCTCCTGTATTCTCAATGTCGGGAACACAGTAACGAATAAAGAAAGGAACTAATTAAAGACCAAGTGGCAGGAAACATAGCAATAGCTTCTCTAAGATGAATGCGAATTAAGGAGATCTGCTAGAGTAAAATGCAATATTTACTCAAATAGTGTAAAAATTTGATAGGGAGACCTCACCTGAATTCTTTTTTCAAATGTTACCTATCAATCTTTCATTCCCTGCACTCAGGAAAAAAATTTCCCAGTGAAACTCTGTATTCGGGACTTCCCTGGTGGTGCAGTGGCTAAGACCCGCGCTCCCAATGCAGGGGACCTGGGTTCGATCCCTGGTCCAGGAACTAGAGCCCACGTACGTGTCTCAACTAAGACCTGGCACATCCAAATAAATAAATATTAAAAAAAAAACCCTCTGTATTCTATTCCTGAAAGTCAGAACATTATTAAAAAGAGTGAACAAAGATGGACAAGAAATAAATGTATATTAATAAACATTCTTGAATCATTATAAGAGACTTATTCATCAAGATCCACTTCTGAGTTTTTGTCTTCGATAAGGAAGATGTCTAAATGGAACTGACAGGGTGACCTGGACACTTGACAGGTGTCAGGGGGGTCACATTATGGCAAAACATGCCCTAACACAGGCAGAGGTCCTTCATCTGCCATTCCCGACCTGAAAACTCCACCGACATATGGCCCAACACCAAAGAAATCTTGCTCTGAAGAGAAAAGATTTTCTAGGATAAAGGAAACAGCGTTTAATTCTATTTCTGTCACAAGTAAAATCAAGCATAAAATTTAAGCTGGGAAAAACCATTTTAAACAGAGAATTTACAAAAGTGATTTGAAAATAATGTTTAGGTTTTGAGTCCTTTTAAAAGGAGACAATTATGCTGACTACACACCACCTCACCAGGGTGAAACCTGGTCATTTCAAAATGTAAAAAGTTTTCACATAAAATAGAGTGTTAAAAGATTATTTAAGTTTATTCTTACCATGATTATTTTGAGTTTATAAAACACACACATTAGCTAAAAATAGTCTTTTGAGAAATTCATTCTTGCTGGGGTTCTGAATAATACTAATTTCCTCGTTGAGTATCAGCAGTGACCGTGAACACATCACATAACCAAGTTATTTTATAATTAAGGACAAAACCACAACATTAATAACAATGCTAAATAAGAATCTGTCCCCCATAATCACTTAAATAAGACATCATTAATTCAACAATCAAATTGCATCCCCACGTGCTGATCTATGGCTGTGAGGAGTATATTATGCAGCTTCTAGACTCATACAACTTCTTCATCTCAGTCTTTGGAGTCTGATGCCCATGTTCAAATTCCAGCTCTGCCTCTTAACTGGCTATGTGGCTTCGGGGAAATCACCTACCCTCCTTCCCCCTCAATTTTATAATCATAATCCACATCCTGGCTGTTTCCAATGGTTGTGGGAGGATTAACCAAAAAAAAAAAAAATCTATGAAAGCTGTTTGGCACAGTTCTTGCCCAATAAAGCTAGTTCCATTTTGTTGAAGACCTGTTCCCTTTAACACTCTCAAGCTATTAGGCCAGAGAAACATCAGAGCTATCCAGGTATTTTTCTTTTGTTGAATGTGATAAATTCTTAAAATGTTGTCTAAACTGTGATGTCTACATTTTCATTCTGCAAATACTAGTATTAACGACTACTGTGGTTTTTAGATAAAGGAACGGCTGACCAACAGTAGTTGTAATTCTATCCACATCTGAACACAGCTTTTAAAAACACATCTACATCAATTATTCAAAGTCTTCTCTTCTCTCAGTTTGTATCTGAGATAGAACTAGATTTATCTAGATTTGACAAGAAATACAATACAATACAGAAAATAACAAAGAGGTTAACCCAGAAATCCCACAAAGGGAAGGGAAAACTTGTAAATAGAAAATTAAAGAAAATAAAATTAAACCAGAAATTCCACAAAGATGAGAAAAAGGGGGATAACTAAATTTTATTAAGCCCACATTATGTAACTCATGCTAGGGATTTTGGTATCGGTTTTGCCATCTTCCCCAGGAAGCAGGCATTTGTTGAATGCCTACTGTTCCGAGCCCTTGGGGATATCGTGTTGAACAAACAAAACAAAACGAACACCTCTGTCCTCATGGGGCTTACATTCCAGCAGGGAAGCAGACAAACATCAATGCTCACATACACAGCGCGTGACACAGGGAGAGCAAGGAGGAGCTGGAGATCTCGGACAGGTGCCAGAGGCGTCCTCACAGAAAGGACCGCAGACAAACGTGAGCCAACGGAGCAGCGAGCTATGCTGGCATCTCAGGCAGAAGGAACAGCGGACACAGAGGCCTGAGCGGGGGAGCCGGGGGAGAAGTGCAGGCGCCGCATCACACCTTTGGGGCTTGAAGGGAATGAGGTGCTGCTGGAGGCTCTTGTGCCTCATGCGATCTTCTGTGTCGTCCAGGTTTCTGTTTCATTGGTTTAACCTCCAGTACACTATTTCTTCCCTTAACTGTGTCTAGTCTGCAACTAAAACCATTCCGTTTTTTTTTTCAGTTCTAAAATAGCTGTTTTCTATATTTTCCAGTTGTCTGCTTAAATCATCAACTTTATCTTCTAATTCCATGATCATAAAGAGCGTAGTTATTTTAAAGTTTGCGTCTGCTATATGAATCTATCGTGGTCTGTTTTTTACTGTCTCCTCATCTTGTATGCCTGTAATTTTTGATTAATTGCTATTACATATGAAAAATTAAGAGAAATAATTTAAGGCCTACACTGTTCTATTTCTCTAGAGAGACTGTGTATCTGCTCTTGGTGGAGGACAGAAGAATTAGCAACCTGCACCGCACACAGCACTGAGATGATAAGCCTTCCTCTGGGAGTATAGCTTTTCTGGGTTCTGATCCAAAGCCTAGGGGATTAATCAGCTCCCTAAACCCAAACTTGGGGAGCCTTAAACTCCAACTATTTTGTTTTATCCTTCCCAAATTCTGGATTTCTTTTAAGGCTCAATTCAGCTTCTCAGCTACCTCTTCAGGAACTGGTAGAAGCGTTCACAGCCTTTCTCAACCAGGGTTCCACCAGAGAGTGAAGCCCGGTGCCCTAAGGTGTCCACTCTGTATAAAGTGAGTTCACGTCTCTCCTGTGCATCTAGAACAGCAGTCGTTTGTACCACCCCTGGGAAGCTCAGGAAATAATTATGCACATCATTTTCTATGTTCTGTGGGCTCTGGAACCCCAGTTGAGAAAGGCTGCCCCAAGGGAAAATCAGCCAGAAATTCTAAAAGGGTCTGACAGCTGATTCCCATCGATACCCAATATATTTGATTATTACCTATGTCCTCCGCTGGAAATGCAGTCTCCCTGAGAACAGGGGCTTCGCCTACCTTGTTTACTACTGTGTCCCCAGTGCTTGGCATAAGAAAGCATTCAATAAGCACTTCCTGAATGGATGCCTGGCTGGCACTGACGGATTTATATGGGTTCATTCATCCTTCCAAGTGTTCTTATGTGACTGGCCAGGAGAGAGGTAGCAAGTGCTTCCAGTCCCGTGACGAAGGGGAAGGGGCTCCTGGCCCACCTAGGTGCACACCTAATTCATGGTGCAGAGGTTTCTCCACAATGAAAACATCAACTATCAGAGTTTCATAATGTTAGTATTAAGATTACTCCTTGCTCAGCTTTGAGACTCACCCAGAAACCTTCAGATTCTCATCTGGTTTAACAGCAGAGGGACCAGATGTGCTGAAGGTTTGTTCGGCTTGAACAAATCTGCTAGAAGGAAGACGTGCTGTTCTGTTATAAACAAGAGTATCTGGTCTGTCTAATACAATGTTTTTAATACACAGACTGATCACATTTTTAAACTTTTTATTCAAGCATAAAATAATTCATAGAAAGGTACAAATCCTAAGTGCACAGCTTAGTGAATTTTCACCAAGTGAGCACAGCTATGTAACCAGCACCCGGATCAAGAAAGGCAACATCAACAGCCCCCAGTAGCTCCCCTTGTGCGCACCCTCAGTTATTATTATCTCCCCCACAAAGGAACGCCATCCTGACTTTCAACACCACCAGGGAGGTTAACCAGAGATGGAATCAGAGTGGCTACCCCTTCGTGCCAGGTTTCTTTCCGTGAACTGCGTGCCCGTGAGATCTGTCCACGGTGCTGCAGGCAGCAACCCTGGTTCCTTCTCGCTGTGTGAAAACTTGGTCTGTATGGTTGTACTACCACTTCTTTATCCACCCCAGTTGTGAACACTTTGCTTCTTTCTAGTTTTGCCTGCATGCCTCTTCGGCACGTCTTGTCTCTGTTGAGTGGTTCCCAGAGCAGAATCACTGGCCCTTGGGGAGGCATGTTTTCAGCTTTAATATGTGGTACAAACATTCTTCCAAAGCAGTTGTATCGACTTACATTCCCACAACAGTGGATGAGAATTCCTATAGCACCCCATTCCAGTTAACACTTGAAACTATCTTTTTAACTTTAATCTTCCTGGTGGGTGTGAATAGTACTGTATATTTTGTCTTTCATATATTAATGTTTGGGGTACAGTTAGCAAGAGTTGGCCCTGAAAGATGGAGCAATACTGGTAAACTGAAGAACTAAATATTACTTTTAATGTGCCAGGCACTATTCTAAATACTTTCCATATGTTAATTTACCTAATCTTCCTAACAACCCCATGTGATAAGCACTAATATTTCCATTTACAGATTAGGAATCGAGGCACAGAGTAGTTAAGCAACTTGCCTAAGGTCACACAGCAATTAAAGGCACAGCAAGGATTTCAAACTAGTGAGTTCGGCTACCGACTTTGCTTTTAACCACGGATATTCTGCCTGACCCTATAAAACGGAGGGTCAGACCCTGTACCTTAATGAACTCCCCAAGATAATGTCACACTATGAGGACATATCGAGATGGCCAGCTGGTCTTCCACTTGTATCACCCAACCTGATGATGTGGCTTTGCTTTAAACTGCTTTAGCCCTAAAGTATCGTTCAAGATTCCATGTACTGTTATGTACCTCCGCTCTATTCTACCTATGAACAAACTGAATAGAATAAAAATAAAGGTATAAATAAAAAGACGCTAGTAAACCTCATCAGTACTGTACCAGCAATGTTCCGGCTGTCCCTGCACACGCCTGCACCTGCATGTGCCTATGCCTTTGAATGTCACGTGAGCCTTCATGCAAAGTGTCCTCCCCCCCCCCCCCAGCTCTCCCTGTCTGAGTGCTGCCAGCCCCTTTTCCTGTTTGGTTTACACAGTTTCCTCTGGAAAGTCTTCCCATGTTCCATCAAGCAGTTAGCCTTCCTTCCTCCGTCCTCCCTAAACGCTCTGTATGTAAGTCAATTGCAGGTGTTCCTCTCCTGAATAATCACTGGGCTTTGTTTCTGAATCAAGAAATCAAACATTGATTACTTACTCAATCCTGGGCTCTGTGGATAAAAAGGGATGGCCCCTATCATCAGCTTAAAATATAATGGGAAACAGTAAGACCAATAAAGGTGCGATCACATCACTCTAAGGTAAGTACCCTAAATAGGATGTACACACGTGGATCCAAATAACGACCACCTGACTTTTCCAGGGGATTGTGAAAGGCTTCAAAGTGAGGGTGATAACTGTTCCTTCGTAGACTCTGGTCTGCTTGCAGGCGAGGACTGAGTTCTATACATGCTGGTGAAAAGCTCAAGGAAAACAATAAAACGAAGATGGCAGGTTCTTGTGGGAAATCCACTGCAACAGAGGACTAGTCTAGTGGTTCTCAAGTTCCTCCCGGCCTCTGCCCTGATCCACCCAAGGGATGTGACACGCCCCTCACATTAGCTCAACTACGGTCGCTCGCTCACCTTACTTGGATGGGCAAGCCTAGTTAGGGAGGCAGAATCTGCTTTCCATGCCTTAGAGACATTGCCACTTCAGAGTCCTCTACTCCCTTATTAATAATAAAGCACATTTTGGGGGGTTGTTTTTGCTTAAAGGAGGAAAAACAAAAACAAAATCCCTTCATATTCACAACTTTAAAATCTGAAATTATTTCCTAAAGTTTTACATTTCTATAAAAGAGGTCAACTTTTCAAGCAATTTAGGAAAGAGACAGACTCGTGAAGCTCCTGATAGACATTTCAAGTAAATTGCACACTGCTCTTATTCTTGCTTCTGGTAAAATAGATATAAAAAATTACAGAACCTTCATCTTTTTATCTAAAATAAAAATTTTAGATAAATTTTTATCTAGGCTTTTCAATCCACATTTAAAATGCATTTTCATAAATAACCTTTTCACAATCTGTAACTCTGTTTTAATTAAATTTCTCACTGTGGAAAACAAGATAATTGAAGCAGTTTAGAGATTGCTTGTCAAAAAAATTACGCCAGCAGTCACTGCAATGGGAAAATTTGCCGTTAGTACAACTCTCATCTGGACCGAAACTCCCAGACTAGTCATACAATTAAAACTTCAGGTGAGCTCTCAGAAGAATGACAAGGAACGTGACTTCCCTGAGTCTTTAAGCGAAGTCTACATTACAGAATTACGTGTACATTTTAAAGATATATTTGGTTTTCCCCTACAGGCTTTCACTGATGTTCCTAGTTGACAAAATTTCAGAAGAGTTTATCCGTAGGGCCGACGGAGACATGGTGGTCCCCGCGGAGCCATTTTATAGACAAGGACACTGTTGATGGTGGCAGCAGCGTTTCCTGAGACAAGTTTCTTCTCCTACAGCTTTAACGAGGCTGATGCTAGAGAACAGGCAGGAAAGGCATGTCTTTGTGTACAAACACAAGGTACAGATTTCTGCTCCCATTTAAACTGTCTCTTTGACCCTTCACACTTGCGTTAGGTTAACCAATGGCAGAAGTCCTATGAGGACACACCCTCCAGTAGTTGCAGAAGGACTAGTAAAACCAGCTACTAACCAATCATGGGCCTCGTGCTCTAAGTTTCGCATAGGAACCCTCATGTCTGAAGTGATTAAATAATTTTTCCCATTCACCTGTCAGTTTCTCTGTCCACAAACAGAGTTTTAAATTAGATGAAACTGACTTGTCCAGGAAGCACCAGATCTTGGTTAAGAGCGTGGGCTCTGGAGCCAGACTGCTGGGCCTTAAATCCTAGCTCTGCCCCAATCAGTTGTATGACTTCTAGAAAGTATTGATATCTCATGTGGTGTTTTAAGGATATGACAGATCCACGTAAAGCGCTGAGGAAAGTGCTGGTTAAGAAAAATAAGGGCATGTGGGTTTCATTACTTACTAGAAGTGTGGTTTGGGAAAAATTAGTTAATCTCTCTAAACGGTCTGGTGATCATGTTTACCTCACAGGACTGAAGTGAGGATTGAATAAGATGACACAGGAGGAGTGCGCGGCACACTAATACGTTCTATAAAGTAAATACCCAACAAGCGGCAGCTGCCTTTTCTTCCATCAGCTTCTAAAAGTTGCAGAGTGCACTGTTTTCCTGTGGTTACAGAATCAGAAAAATATGAGAGGACTAAAACAGTCAGGAGAACACTGTCCTACACTCTTGTGATCGCTTCCAAATGAAGCCATCTCCTTCAGGTACTGTCCTTCCAAACATATAATAAATTAAAGCAGCAACTTCTGACCTTAAGACTGAAGTGGATGATTTTACAAAGAAGCACCTAGAAAGCTCAGGATCCTCTTCAGTCAGTCAGACAGACCAGATAAGGGCATCAATCTGGAAGAAAGGTCCATGCCTAGGGATGCCTCCGCTATACAGTTACGATTGTGTCTCCGGCTCTGGTTCTTATACTCTTTCCTCACTTCTTTTCTCATAAACACTACACAAGCTAGAACACTGTGAATAAAAGCTTTAGACCCCGGGTTAGGGAACCTGGGATCCAATCTCAGTTCACCCACTTCTCTTCCCGCAGGCCACTGGACGGGATGTCCACCCTTGCACAGTGCAGGCTGGGTCATCCCGTGTGTCTGTGGCTTAGTGACCTTCCTTCCTTCCTCCTGTCTAGGAGAAGACACCACCCGGCAGCACTGTGAGGGGCTGGGGCAGCAGCGTACGGGGAAGCACGGGGGGACCATGTGCTCCAATGCACACCACATCCCCCGTGGGGAGGCCCTGATCGGAGGATCTGAAGAGAAAAGCGCCTGGTGCTCTAGTCAGATGTACTTGGCTCTGCTACTTCCTACGGCCCAGCAGCCTCAAGGAGCCTGCACATCCTTCTCTAAAACGTGTAAAACTCCTTCGTGTGCCCAGCCATCCCCTGCCTCGCTCCAGTAGGCGCTGCCACACCAGATGGGGTGGTTTCAGGACAATTCCACATTCTGTTCAGTAAACATCATACAGCTGGATAATCAGAGCATTTTAAGTACCTGAGAGAGCTTTCATATTCTGATGAACTCCTACGACTTCATCTAGAACGCCCCACTGTACGTATGTTTAAAGGTGATTAACCCATCAGCTCAGGCTCAAAAGCTTAGAATGATTACACAATATTAAGATATCAAGGGATATTAGTGAATGGTAAATACCTCCCATGAATAGAAGGCTGATGCAACCATAATTAAATGAGTTAAAAAATAATATGATTAAAATTTCTAAGACAATTCTAGTTTATACATCTTGAAAGGTGAGTTTGCATTTAAAAAAGGATCTCACTTTTAAAATTATTTTTCAAAACTTGTTTCAGAATTCAAAACATTCAGAGCCACTCACCTTTAGCTTGTTTCTCTCATGAGAATGTTTGCTTTGTTTATTTTGTGACTTTCCTTTCAATATCAAGATTTCTATTTGATGAAAATACAATTTCTTATTAAAAGAACATGTTTAGGGTGAGTGGAAACTAGGTAAGTTTCAGAAAACAACCAATTATAGAATTTTAAAGTTGGAAAAGAGGTTAGAACAGCATCTGGTCTAACCTGCTGATTTATAGGTAAAGTACCATCACCTGCACTTTGCAGATGAAGAAACTAAAAAGGTTAAATAGTTTACAAAAGAAAAAAAGTAGACGTCATACAGACAATAAGGAGGATTAGAAACCAAGTATTTTACATCTCAGAATAATAACCTCTTTATTAAACTGCATTGTCTTTCCTATTTATTAGGTCACTAAATGTCTGCTAAAATTGGCTTTAATTTTATTTCACTAAGTATGTTTAACAAGGCACACGACACACGGAATGACAGAATTAGTTGGCATTAATAAAAGCCATCCTCCATATGTTTATTTAGTATCTCCAAAATGTCAGGCCCTGTGATAGGCTCTGGGCAAACTAAGATTTAAAAAAAAAAAAAAAAAGACATAGTTCCTGCCCTGAAGAAATCCAGCCTACAGGGGACAAAGACAAGTAAGCAGACACTGAGGCAGGCACCACGTGCACCCAGGGCTGCCTGAGTAGGACCAGGAAGGCTTCACAGCTGAAGAATAAATAGTAAAAAGAATTGGTAGGGACAGAACTAAAAAAGGCATTAGAAGAGAAGCAATAGTACATACACAGATAGCCACACAGTCCTGGTATGTTTAAGGAACTGCAGTATAGGTACTGATTGAAATAAAATGATGATGTGGGGAGAGCAGGGGGTTAAGAGGCTGAAGAGGGTAGTCAAGAAAGCCTTCAGACATCACTCAGCAGAATCTCGACTTTATCCTCCTAAACTTCTCAACTAGCTCTTACGTTCTGGGGCTGGCGGGGCGGTAGCATCATCAGACTTTAGATACCAGAAAGTATACCAGAAGTAATATGAGTAATACATCATTTAAGGGAAGGACCCAGGGTTAGGGCAGGACAACAAGCAAAGGTGGGACTAGGGAGGCTAAGGCAATCATCTGTCCGTGTGTCTGTCCATCCATCTAAACAACCAGCGTTAGAGGGCAGACAGCAGAAGCAAGAAGAACTACAATCCTGCAGCCTGTGGGAAAAAACCCACATTCACAGAAAGACAGACAAGATGAAAAGGCAGAGGGCTACGTACCAGATGAAGGAACAAGATAAAACCCCAGAAAAACAATCAAATGAAGTGGAGACAGGCTACCTTCCAGAAAAAGAATTCAGAATAATGATAGCGAAGATGATCCAGGACCTCGGGAAAAGAATGGAGGCAAAGATCGAGAGGATGCAAGAAATG
Organism: Lagenorhynchus albirostris; assembly: GCF_949774975.1. Lineage (NCBI taxonomy): Eukaryota > Metazoa > Chordata > Mammalia > Artiodactyla > Delphinidae > Lagenorhynchus > Lagenorhynchus albirostris. Next base: position 75,783,026 of record NC_083111.1, on the reverse strand, counting down.
TTTAACAAAGACCTAGAAGAATTACAGAACAAAGAAACAGAGATGAACAATACAATAACTGAAATGAAAACTACACTAGAAGGAATCAATAGCAGAATAACTGAGGCAGAAGAACGGATAAGTGACCTGGAAGACAGAACGGTGGAATTCACTGCTGAGGAACAGAATAAAGATAAAAGAATGAAAAGAAGTGAAGACAGCCTAAGAGATCTCTGGGACAACATTAAATGCAACAACATTCGCATTATAGGGTCCCAGAAGGAGAAGAGAGAGAGAAAGGACCCGAGAAAATATTTGAAGAGATTATAGTAGAAAAATTCCCTAACATGGGAAAGGAAATGGCCAGCCAAGTCCAGGAAGCGCAGAGAGTCCGATACAGGAATAAACCCAAGGAGAAACACGCCGAGACACATAGTAATCAAACTGGCAAAAATTAAAGACAAAGAAAAATTATTGAAAGCAGCAAGGGAAAAACAACATATAACATACAAGGGAACTCCCATAAGGTTAACAGCTGATTTCTCAGCAGAAACTCTACAAGCCAGAAGGGAGTGGCATGATATATACTTAAAGTGATGAAAGGGAAGAACCTACAACCAAGACTACTCTACCCGGCAAGGATCTCATTCAGATTCGATGGAGAAATCAAAAGCTTTATAAGCAAAAGCTTTACAAGCAAAAGCTAAGAGAATTCAGCACCACCAAACCAGCTCTACAACAAACAAATGCTAAAGGAGCTTCTCTAAGTGGGAAACACAAGAGTAGAAAAGGACCTACAAAAACAAACCCAAAACAATTAAGAAAATGGTCATAGGAGCATACATATCAATAATTACCTTAAACGTGAATGGACTAAATGCTCCAACCAAAAGACACAGGCTTGCTGAATGGATACAAAAACAAGACCCATATATATGCTGTCTACAAGAGACCCACTTCAGACCTAGGGACACATACTGACTGAAAGTGAGGAGATGGAAAAAGATATTCCATGCAACTGGAAATCAAAAGAAAGCTGGAGTAGCAATACTCATATCAGATAAAATAGACCTTAAAATAAAGAACGTTACAAGAGATAAGGAAGGACACTACACAATGATCAAGGGATCAATCCAAGAAGAAGATATAACGATTATAAATATATATGCACCCAACACAGGAGCACCTCAATACATAAGGCAACTGCTAACAGCTATAAAAGAGGAAATCGAAAGCAACACAGTAATACTGGGGGACTTTAGCACCTCACTTACACCAATGGACAGATCATCCAAAGTGAAAATAAATAAGGAAACAGAAGCTTTAAATGACACAATAGACCAGAGAGATTTAATTGATATTTATAGGACATTCCATCCAAAAACAGCAGATTACACTTTCTTCTCAAGTGCGCATGGAACATTCTCCAGGATAGATCACATCTTGGGTCACAAATCAAGCCTCAGTAAATTTAAGAAAATTGAAATCGTATCAAGCATCTTTTCTGACCACAAGGCTATGAGACTAGAAATGAATTACAGGGAAAAAAACGTAAGAAAGACAAACACATGGAAGCTAAACAATATGTTACTAAATAACCAAGAGGTCACTGAAGAAATCAAAGAGGAAATCAAAAAATACCGAGAGACAAATGACAATGAAAACACGATGATCCAAAACCTATGGGATGCAGAAAAATCTGTTCTAAGAGGGAAGTTTATAGCTATACAAGCCTACCTCAAGAAACAAGAAACATCTCAAATAAACCATCTAACCTTACACCTAAAGGAACCAGAGAAAGAAGAACAAACAAAACCCGAAGTTAGAAGAAGGAAAGAAATCATAAAGATTAGAGCAGAAATAAATGACATACAAACAAAGAAAACAATAGCAAAGATCAATAAAACTAAAAGCTGGTTCTTTGAGAAGATAAACAAAATTGATAAACCATTAGCCAGACTCATGAAGAAAAAGAGGGAGAGGACTCAAATCAATAGAGTTAGAAATGAAAAAGGAGAAGTTATAATGGACACCACAGAAATACAAAGCATCATAAGAGACTACTACAAGCAACACTATGTCAATAAAATGGACAACCTTGAAGAAATGGACAAATTCTTAGAAAGGTATAACCTTCCAAGACTGAACCAGGAAGAAATAGAAAATATGAACAAACCAATCACAAGTAATGAAATTGCAACTGTGATTAAAAATCTTCCAACAAAAGTCCAGGACCATATGGCTTCACAGGTGAATTCTTCAAACATTTAGAGAAGAGCTAACACCCAACCTTCTCAAACTCTTCCAAAAAACTGCAGAGGAAGGAACACTCCTACACTCATTCTATGAGGCCACCATCACCCCGATACCAAAACCAGACAAAGATACCACAAAAAAAGAAAATTACAGACCGGGATCACTGATGAACATAGATGCAAAAATCCTCAACAGAATACTAGTAAACAGAATCCAACAACACATTAAAAGGATCATACACCATGATCAAGTGGGATTTATCCCAGGGATGCAACGATTCTTCAATATACGCAAATCAATCGATGTGATACACCATATTAATAAACTGAAGAATAAAAACCATGTGACCATCTCAATAGATGCAGAAAAGGCTGTTGACAAAATTCAACACCCATTTATGATAAAAACTCTCCAGAAAGTGGGCACAGAGGGAACCTAGCTCAACATAATAAAGGCCATATATGACAAACCCACAGTAAACATCATTCTCAACGGTGAGAAACTGAAAGCATTTCCTCTAAGATCAGGAACAAGACAAGGATGTCCACTGTCACCACTATTATTCAACATAGTTTTGGAAGTCCTAGCCACGGCAATCAGAGAAGAAAAAGAAATAAAAGGAATACAACTTGGAAAAGAAGAAGTAAAACTGTCACTGTTTGCAGATGACGTGATACTATACATAGGGAATCCTAACGATGCCACCAGAAACCTACTAGAGCTAATCAATCAATCTGGTAAAGTTGCAGGATACAAAATTAATGCACAGAAATCTCTTGCATTCCTATACACTACTGATGAAAAATCTGAAAGGGAAATTAAGGAAACACTCCCATTTACCATTGCAACAAAAGGAATAAGATACCTAGGAATAAAGCTACCTAGGGAGACAAAAGACCTGTATGCAGAAAACTATAAGACACTGATGAAAGAAATTAAAGATGATACCAACAGATGGAGAGATATACCATGTTCTTGGACTGGAAGAATCAATATTGTGAAAATGACTATACTACCCAAAGCAATCTACGGATTCAAGGCAATCTCTATCAAATTACCAATGGCATTTTTTACGGAACTAGAACAAAACAATCTTAAAATTTGTATGTTGACACAAAAGACACCGAATAGCCAAAGCAGTCTTGGGGGAAAAAAACGGAGCTGGAGGAATCAAACTCCCTGACTTCAGGCTATACTACAAAGTTCCAGTAATCAAGACAGTATGGTACTGGCACAAAAACAGAAACATAGAGCAGTGGAACAAGACAGAAAGCTCAGAGATAAACCCACGCACATATGGTCAACTAATCTATGACAAAGGAGGCAAGGATATACAATGGAGAAAAGACAGTCTCTTCAATAAGTGGTGCTGGGAAAACTGGACAGCTACATGTAAAAGAATGAAATTAGAACACTCCCTAACAGCATACACATAAATAAACTCAAAACGGATTAGAGACCTAAATTTAAGACCGGATACTATAAAACTCTTAGAGGAAAACATATGAAGAACACTCTTTGACCTAAATCACAGCAAGATCTTTTTTGATCCACCTCCTAGAGTAATGGAAATAACAACAAAAATAAACAAATGGGACCTAATGAAACTTCAAAGCTTTTGCAAAGCAAAGCAAACCATAAACAAGACAAAAAGACAACCCTCAGAATGGGAGAAAATATTTGCAAACAAATCAACGGACAAAGGATTAATCTCCAAAATATATAAACCGCTCATGCAGCTCAATATGAAAAAAACAGACAACCTAATCCGAAAATGGGCAGAAGACCTAAATAGATATCTCTCCAAAGAAGACATACAGATGGCCAAGAAGCACATGAAAAGCTGCTCAACATCACTAATTATTAGAGAAATGCAAATCAAAACTATAGTGAGGTATCACCTCACACCAGTCAGAATGGGCATCATCAGAAAATCTACAAACAACAGATGCTGGAGGGGGTGTGGAGAAAAGGGAACCCTCTTGCACTGTTGGTGGGAATGTAAATTGATATGGCCACTATGGAGAACAGTATGGAGGTTCCTTAAAAAACTAAAAATAGAACTACCAGATGACCCAACAATCCCACTACTGGGCATATACCCAGAGAAAACCATAACTCAAAAAGACAGATGCACCCCAATGTTCACTGCAGCACTATTTACAATAGCCAGGTCATGGAAGCGACTTAAATGCCCATTGACAGACGAATGGATAAAGAAGATGTGGTACATATATACAATGGAATATTGCTCAGCCATAAAAAGGAACGAAATTGGGTCATTTGTAGAGACATGGATGGATCTAGAGACTGTCATACAGAGTGAAGTAAGTTATAAAGAGAAAAACAAGTATCGTATATTAACACATACATGTGGAACCTAGAAAAATGGTACAGATGATCTGGTTTGCAGGGCAGAAATTGAGACACAGATGCAGAGAACAAACGTATGGACACCAAGGAGGGAAAGCGGTGGTGGGTGGTGGTGGTGGTGGTGGTGGTGGTGGTGTACTGAATTGGGAGATTGGGACTGACATGTCGACACTGATGTGTATAAAACGGATGACTAATAAGAACGTGCTGTATAAAAAAATAAATAAAATTAAATTTAAAAATTAATAAAAAGAAATAAACAACGAGCATTTACTGAGGGACTACTATATGTTAGGTGGTAGTATAAAAGAATAAACAAAGACTTAAAGTTAGCGAGAAGTCTGACGTGAAAACGATATACAAACAAGTAACTACCAATTGTGGAAAGTGCAGGCACTGTGAGAGGCCATCATCAGAGCACAGGAGTTGGACACGGGGAGGTTGGCAAGAATATTTTCTAAGACGCAGGAGGACAAGCGTCTTCCCTAAAGCAGCTGTGACGCAGATTAACTGGAGATCAAACAGTTATTCATGAAGAAGTGAGCCGTGTTTACCGTGTGAATGCAGGGAATGACGATGAACGAACGAGATCCTGGGCGCCTGGGTTCATGGAGATGCTGCTCCCTCAACAAGGGTCCTGGGAGGAACAAGGCCCCTGAGGGCCACACCACAGCCTGCACAAAGCTGCGGGCCTGTACGGAGGGACTCAGGAAGGGGCCCTAGAGAGAGCTCGGAGGAGCGGCAGATCTAGTAGTCACTAACACACAAATGTCACGTGAAATGACGGCAATGGACAAGATTTTTCAGAGACAGTAAAATAAAACAACCAGACTGAGTGTTTGGGGAACACGCAGCTACAGTCGTCCCTCGGTATACACGAGCGATTGGTTCCAGGACCCCCTCGGAACCAAAATCCACAGACGCTCAAGTTCCTATATAAACCGGATATGTAGTTATATCTGCATATAACCTACACATCCTCCCTTGTATTCTAAATCATCTCCAGATTATTTATAATAACTAATACAATGTAAATACTATTTAAATAGTTGTAAATACAATGTAAATACTAGGTAAGTAGTGGCCTGCATGGGGCAAATTCAAGTTTTGCTTCCATTTTGGAACTTTATGGAACTCTTTAAAAAATATTTTCCGTTTATGGTTGGTTGAATCCGCAGATGCCCAACTTGCAGATAATGGAGGGCCGAGTGTACTTTGCTTGTGTGTTTTCTTTGTATGTGGAGCCTAAAGCAATTTATAAAAAATGACTTCACTTTAGAAATTCATATGTAAGTTGGGCTCGGCCAGCAAGCATCAAACATGTCCTTTTGTGTAATTACAACGACGTTTTGAATTGCTAAAGTGCTCTCATTGAATATATTCTGGTTACACTAATTATTTGTCAGCTATTTAATTATTTGGACATAAGTAATGAATGAATGTCATTCTGGGAAAGAGGTGCTTCTTATTCTCGAAAAAGAGATGTGAAGTTACTGTAATTATATCCAATTTTACTAAGTTAAAAGTGGAGCAGAAGGTCCCAGTTTGTACTCAAATGGTTGAAAACACATCCATTATCTGTTTTCTTCCTTTTTGGAAAAAAGCTAATCGTGTTGAATTGCCTTGTATTCTTAGAGTTATTCTCAGAAGACTAGTGTTCATGGAGCGGTGGTGAGCCTATACTATTCAAACGGCTACTGTGTGTTACATGTACTTTTGTGATAATAACGTTTCTCACAGTGGAACAGATTTGCTAACAGATGTTCTTCTCAATGACACATACTCAGGGAATATTCTGTGACAGTGACTCCGATGAAGAACAGCTGGCTCAGATGACATTGTAAATGATCAAGTTATCTTCACCAACTCACCTTGAGAAAAATCAGTCCAATTTCAATAGGCACAACATTCCAACAAGAAAATACCTTTAAGTTATCAGGCTTTCTTGCTTGGGCTAATAGGGAACATTTTTATAATGGGCAGATTATAACTATTTACTAAAAATAATATTAACATATACCATACACTGAGTTTTTTCTTGGGCCTAAAGCTGTATTGAAATACCTTCATTTTAGTATACATAATCTGAAGAACACTGAGTATTTTAAGGGCTGAAATGTATACTTTCTCAAAAAAGCACCAGTTGTGGCAGGATTTGAAAGAACAGGTTTCATCCCCTTTTTTGTTTAAATAAGCAACTGATATGATTTCTTTGCATCTTTTATTCTGGAAATAATGGCCTCAGATACTAAATGTTAAATCAGAGTTAAAATAAGTAAACTGAATTGGTTAGATATAACCAACAAGTTCTATAGAAACAGCACATTTATTACGACAAATGTATTTCAAGGAAATCATTAAAAATTGTATTTTTGAGTTCCAAAGGAACGACAAGCCTTTTTTAGAGATACAGATGCTCGGAAATTCTTAAACAGTGAAAGCGCTATTTCATTTTTTTTTTTTTTTTGCCTATCAATGTAATAATGCTTTGCTTATTATTATTTTTTAAATCCTAACCCATCCCATTCTTCCTAATGTTCTCAGTTTCCATTTTCCTACTTAAGGTAGCTTTTAACCAGAGAATTATTAAACTGCAAGGGACCACAGTGGTTACATAATCTCCTGCCATCCTTTGCTGCACTCCTGATGACAGCAGGGTACAGGATCTGCTGCACTTTCCCCAAAGGTGAGGAGATCTTATCAACTCAGCTCGCAGAGCGCTGGTTTCAAACAAGCACAGGCTGTTCAAGATAGAATACAGGCCTTGCGTCGTGAATCCCACATCTGCCCCTTCTGTATCATCCTTGTGACGTGAGGAAAGACACTAACTTCCCACACCTGAAATTCTCACCTGCACAATAGGATCACAATACCTCCTCTCTGAGTGGCTGTGAGAACAACATGACATGACATATAAGAAAGTGCCTCATGGAGAGCAGTTTCTCATTAAATGTTACGTCCTTCTTGAAAGTTCATTCTCATACTGAGATCAGACTTATAACGCACGACTCCGTTATTTTCAGGAGCTACACAGAATCGGTCTTACGTCTTTGTAACCTGCAACTGCCCTCTGAGCACAAGAATAAGGAAGGGAAGATCTTTGTTCAAATGCCAACTATCATATTCTTCCCACGGGATGGTTACAGTAACTGACTTAGAAAAGATCAATGGCAACCTTCGTTAGGAAAACTTACCTGGTCCCTGTGCCGGGTTGTCTAGTCCAGTAAACACTTACTAAGTGCTTGCAATGTGCCAGAAGCTAGGCTAGTGGCTAGAGACACAGTGCCTTTCCTGACAAGCCTACAATCTTCTGAGAAACAGACGCATACTAAGTGAAGATTGCACTACGCAGCGACATGCTAATAAGTTAGACATAAACCGCTAAGTGACTAAAAACGACAAAGCACACAGGAGGCATTTGGGGTGGGTTCTCCACAGGCGGCAATTTTTAGAAACTCGGTCTTGAGAATATTCATCCATTCAGCAAACATGTACTAAGGACCGACTATGTGCTAGACGTTATACTAGGTGCTGAGAATATAAAGGTGGGTGCAGGGGTGGGGTCGGGGGTCCCTACTCCCATGGAGTTTACAGTCTAATTTATGATTATTCCAGTCCAATGGAATAGGTATTTTAGTAGACTCTAAGAAGACCAGCTTCAACTTTCCCACTTGCCACGTGAATGAGTAACCATTCGGGGGGGGGGGGCGGTTCCAGGACCCAGGCTAAGTTGGATACTTTGTAGTATACCCACATGATCTAAAATCCTAGAAATAAGCAAATAAAATAATTTTTTAAAGGTTTTCTTTCCCCTTCCCATGCTGCAAAGCTAAGCGTACAGTGCGAGTAATCTTCAGAATCTCAAACGGTTACGACGAATGGCAAATGCCAAGCAACACAGCCAACGTGGCCGTCTGTGATTTGAAGGCAACGCTGTGGTGTGGCAGAATGAGTACGAGCTGTGCTGGAAATGCAGCCTCAGGGACAACGCGCGCCTGGGGAGGGCCAGGCGTGAGTGTGGGCTCACGCGATGCAGGCTGCCTTTCTGCTTAGAGCCCTCCAGCCCTCGTCTGCTAATGACAGGACACATATTCTTCTGCACGGCCACCATCCCACTAGCCGCGGTAGTGGATGGGAAGGGGTGTTATTAACTCAACAGAATACTTTGCAAATCGACTGTTTTCAGGCCTTTGCCATCACATATCAATAAAACTCAGAGCTAAACACAGAAAAACCAAGTGCCTTGAATTTCTCTTCCTTTTGCTCCCCTCGACTTTAACCTTTCAAGAAATTTTTATTTGTATTCATCTAATTTCATTCAAGACTCACCGGGGTATACACACTGAGACAGAGGATGTGTGTGTCTGGCTCACACTGTAGGAATTCGATCGATCTTTGCTGAGTGGGAAGATGAATTAATGTATGGAAAGAAGGCACTAGCTCTTTCTGAGACGGGTGGATTGGTGGATTTAGCCAAAAAAAGCTAAGTACCTTGCCTGACTCGTACCATGTTTATAGCACAGGGGGGCCTAGGATCCAGGTTTCCCACACCCCCTGCCTTGGCGATTACGGCGACACCATCCAGCCACATCTACAGCACCCAAACCTGAGAGAACTCAAGGCAGGCCGAGGTGGGAAAAAGCAGACACCGGGCCACCTCAGAGGAATTTCACAACGTTTCCTTTCCCTCAGTCTCTGCTACTCTAAGGAGACTCAGCCTTTGTGGATGAATTTGAGGCACCACCGCCAGCTTGCTAAGAACACTAGTAAACAGGACCACGTCCAGCCGTAGAGAACACAGAGCCGAGACACAGACACAGCCTTCCCCAAGCGAACAGCCCAATGGTGAAGCTGCCCACATGGCACTGATTTTCAGAATACAATTCACTGAGCTCCCAGCTCAGTGCGCTCTGCCAGTGCAAAGGGGTGCAGCTCTCCGTCCCTGCCCCGCCAGCGGCCACAGTCAGGTGGGAGACTGCGGTGACGCTCAACAGGCCAGCTCTTGCCTCCCACGAGCTGCCCTAGTAACAGCTGACCTAAGTCTGCAAGGACAGACAGGAAACAGTCGGATGAGGGGGAGCAGCACTCGAGGCCGAGGCTGCTACACGAGGAAAGTTCTGGACGCCTAAGAGGACGCAGCCCATTCAGGGAATTATAAGAAGTGCAGTACGACCAGGACGAAGACTCAGCTCCTTCGGTGGCTGCAGATGACACTGAAGAAGTTGTCTGTGGCCCAGGGATTACTGCGATTTCCAGAAACTGTGCAAAGAGGTGCTGAGTTCCTAGCAGGAGACCTCCATTAAAGGGAGACATGGAAACCTAGTGGTTCTGGCATTTTAGGCCTGTCACTGCTTCCCCCTTCTTTGACAACAGTTCATATACTCTTTCTTTAATACTTTCAATTAGTAATACGAAACATCTATCCAGTACTCATCTTCCTCATTTATGTTAACCAGAAAGTTACAGTAAGAATCCCAGGGGTTCTGTATTCTTGGTAAAGATTCCGCCCTCCCCACCCCCTGCCGCCCATTTTCCATGGATGTATTTTCTTTCTCTTATGCTAAATAAGTCTATGAACCATATCAAAGAATTATGGAATGATAAATGGAAAACCTGATAATCCATTAATTAAAAAAACTGGGAACTTTTATTTTCTTCACTGAAAAGAATTTCCACTAAGAATCGGTATTCAGCAGCACAGCTTAAGAGGAAACGCTTAAGGGTAAAAACAGCTTGGTGTACGTAGGCAACTGCTTTTTGAATGACTGAATCACTCCGAGGCAACCTGCAGAGGACCGTGGCCGAATGCTACGCTACACGCCTGGCGGGCTTGCCCGCACGCCTCCTTGACCCTGGTCCTGAACCTCGCCACCACCCAAACTCATCTTCCATATCTGAGGTTTAAGTTATTTGACGAAAGAGGTTATTTCTTTCACATTTTCTGTGCCTCTGGTACCAAGTACTTATTTAGCACTCAATAAACGTTTGCTAAAGAGCTAAAGCAAGGTGAGGGATATCGGTCACAACACCCGACGCTATGTCTGGGTCACAGATCATCAGAACACCTCCACTTACATAATCTCCATAGGTCTCTTGTGTTGGGGGCGGTGGTGGAGGTCTGTACCCAGTTGGGGGGACGCCTCTTGCTCTGGGAGTGAGAAGTCCTCTTCCTCGACTCACTGGCCCTCGGGTGGAAAGGATTCCTCTGGAAGTCGGCGTCCCTCGCGGTACCCCGACTCCCACTGGCCGGGCCGCGACTCCTCCCCTTCCCCTGCAAGCAAGAGGGTCAAATTAGCAATACTCGTGGTATTCTCTAGCATTCCACTGTGCGCATGCATTTATACCTCACAAAAATCGGTGTCCCGTAATTCTGTAAAAAGAAATAAGGAAACCACGTGCAAAGTGAAAACGAAAAGCAAATGAGAAACAGGCACCTACCTAAAGGAAGGAAATTAAGTCATTTAGGCAGCTCGTCCAGCAACAATAAAGATGGTAACATCAAAGAAACCCCAGGAGTCAGGGTCTGTCTGGGACACAGGATAGGAAACTGACATCTGGGGAGGCTGCATCTACTGAGCACTCCTCCATCACGTCCTGCCAGGGTCACAGCCAACCCTCGCTCCAACACTGTGACCTGGGCCTTACCTGGCTTGTCTGCGGACAAGGAAACGGAGGCCTAAACAGGCCTTAAGACTGTCTGAGGACACACAGGTGGCACACCCGGGACCAAAACATATCAGATTCCACGAGAGAGGGAATAAAATGAACCTTCCCAAAGAGTGTACCTACTACCTAGGGGCTGAAAGCATCACTCTTAGGTTAAGTAAACACATATATTTTCTGAAGTAGGATTCAACATATTCATGTATTTCTAACATAAAATATGAGACTTCCAAGTCAGAGAGGAAGGCAGGAGGCAGAAGAGCCCAACATAAGGTAAAACTTGAGGAAGTGTGCAAGTCCCATGAAGAAATGAGGACAGAAGTTTGGCTCCGCCAGAAAATAAAGGCATAGCCTGACCCACCTCCTGTGGACAATGTCCTCCAAACAAGGAGAACCAAGCAGACAATGAGGCTGCCTACAGACCAGTTCTCTCTTCTTCTCTTGTTTGATTGGGATAGCAAATACACAGCTGAAAGCTCCAATTCCACAAACAACAGAGAAAATGAACAAAACCAAAAGCTCGTTCTTTGAAAGGATCAATAAAATTAATAAACCTCTAGACAGGCTGAACAAGAAAAAAACAACAATATCATAAATGAAAGAGGGGTCATCACTACTGACCTCAAGGACATTAAAAGATAAAAAAGGAAGATGATGAACAAGTCTAGGCCCACAAATTTGTTAACTCTGATGAACTGGACTAATTCCTTGAAATATACAAATGACCAAATCTCCTACAAAGAGAATTAAATTAAATCTGAATAAACCGATGTTTATTAAAGAAATTTAATCAATAATTAATAATCTTCCAAAAAAGAAAGCACCAGACCCAGAGGTTTCACTGGCGAATTCTATCAAGTATTAAAGGAAAGAATGATATCAGTTTTCCACTCTCTTCCAGAAAATCAAATCAGAGGAAACATTTCCTAACTCATTCTCTGAGGGTGGCCACCAGACGTGCCTCCTGAAAATTATTTCTACATTACTAGTCAGAGGCTGAGACTGGCCTGGGCCACCGGGGAAGACAGAAGTGACCGGCTTCCACTTGGTCTTGAGCCCTTATGGGGACCTGTCACAGGAGGTGCCTCCCAAGATTTTTTTTTCTAAGTCCACCTGTGGAAACCACAACTGGTCAAGGGGCTAGGAGACAGAGAGGCCGAGGAAGGGTGGCAGGTAGCTGAGCAAGGTGGTCTCTGACATCCCGAGGAAGAGACATGTGGTCCAAGGGGAGGCAAAAGGCATTAAAGACATTATACAATGAAACAAACAAGCAAGCGGACCATAAATCAGTATCTCCCATGAACAAAGACGTAAAAATCTTCAAAAGCAGCAGCAAATTGAATTTAATAATGTATTAAACACGTCACGACCACATGGGATTTGTTCCAGGTATGAAAGGCTGCTTCAGCATTAGTGAAAATCCATGTGACCAGCCTGCCAAGAAGGCTTACGAAGAAGAATCGTAAGGTCACATAAAGCAGAAAAGGCGTTTAATGAAATGCAACATCATTCATGATAAAAACTCGGCAAACTAGGAACGGAGGTAAATTTACTCAAGTTAAAAAAGAACATCTACAAAAACCTACAACTAACATCATATTGAACGGTGAGAGACTGAATGCTTTCCCCTTAAGATTGGGAACAAGGCAAGGATGCCCAGCCTTACCACTCCAATTAAAACTGTACTAGAAGTCCTACCTAATTCAATAGGACAAGAAAAGGAAATAAAACTTTTAAGATTGCGCAGGAAGAAACAAAACTTTGTCTGCAGGTGACATTTCCATGTAAGAATTCCCAAAGAATCAACCAGATCAAAACAAAACAAAGCAACCATACGAACAAACAATAAACTAGAACTAATAAGCACATGAAACAGGTCTTGGAATACGAAGTTAATAAGTCAACTGCTGTCCTACACAGCTGCAATGAATACCTGAAATCTGAAATTTTGAAATTAGTCACTAAAACCACCAAGATGCCCTCTGTTCAATAGGTGAACAGATAAGCAAGCTGGGGTACATTCATATAATGGAATATGATTCAGCAACAAAAAGCAATGAGCTAATAGTGGTAAGTCATGTGAACAGTATGTTCTCATGATATGATGTAATAAAAATAGCATTTTATTTTTTACCTCTGCGGTTTCTGTTCCCCAAACCTATAACCCTAGGCTAATCGTGAGAAAAATATTAGACAAATCCCAAAGGAGGGACATCTTACCAAAAACCTGACTGGTACTTCTCAAAACTGTCAAAATCCATGACTTTCACCTTTAGGCAACTTGTGTTATCCCTTTTTTGAGCACTGTAAGTTAGATCTTTTTTGTGTGTGTTTTCATACTAGGTCATAAAAATCGGTGCGATAAAACTGGTGGTCTAGAGCAAGGACACTGGATTCAGATCGATTTCCTGACTGTACTTATTTACCTCTGCCTTCCAATTAACCTTCAAACTAATCAAGAGTCTGACCTTTCCAAGACAGTCTCCTCAGTTGTGAAATGGGATACAGAACCCATTTCTTAGTGTTATGGTGAAGGAAAAATGGCAGGACATACACGGTATTTAGCCCATTGGCTACTCAATGAATAGCAGCAACTTAGATAAATTTCAGTCTCTCTGAGCTGTACTGATAGACACTGTAATAGCTATAGTCTTCCTCACCTTTTTATCTCTGCTATACATCTAGAAAAATCTTCAATGTGATTAGAGAAAAGAGTAGTTTCTACCTATGGTACCTCTAACTCATCTGTGATACTTCAGTCAATCTGTGTGTATTCAAACTCAATAAGCCTCCGGCTTCTTTATCTAATACCCCATCTCTGCCGTCCAAGGTACTATATCGATCACAAAATATTCAGTATTTCAATAAATTCATGTCTTTTACCACACTGAAAGACATTATATTTAAGAAGCTCACTATTCTTTCTTATCATCGTCGACATTGTTAGGTTATGTGCCCACTGGGTATATGGAATCATACTAAAGAATCCGTTACAGAATTTTAGACAAGTCATTTGATATATGTAGCTCGGGATACTTGTCTACAAAAGACACTTTGAAGATTCGTTTTTAAGAGTTTCAAATCCCACGGGAATGGTGTCGAGCAGCACGGTCTTAGTACTGCCGTTAAGTGGTCTCTGGTGAGAGGAAGGCACGACGCAGTGACAGGCCAACGTGAAGGTCCCGCTGCACTGCCTCGTGCTCACTCAACGCTACAAATGAAGTTCAGGGTAGAGCTGAACAGCAGGGCTCATAACATGGGATGAGAACAGAAAAGTGTCTGGGAGATGACATTTATAACGACAATCAATGGGAACGTACTTATTTTTTACTTGAAAGGTTGATTCAAATTGATAGGATTGGGTGCTACACCGCTCAGAACGGGGATAAGGGAAAAGCAGAAACATAACACATCTGACTAGAAAGTTTCATAAGCAAAGGGGTGTGACTGTAATGGTTCTTTCTGTTTGCATTTTTCAGCAGGGTGACCTTGGTTTCTGGTTTTGAAACTCAGATGTGAAAATAATTGAGAAAAGTTTTTTCCATGGAAAGAGTGCTTTGGATGATCAATAATTTCTTGCGTTCAGTCAATTAGGAACTAATCATTCAGTTTATATATTAATAGGAGGTTTTAGGCTATGATGAAAAGGCATGTGATGTGGGTTCCAGCACACCCACACTCAAACTCAAATCTAGTCCTGTCGTCACTGGGCTGCTGAGCCTTGGTTTCCCCATCGACAAGTCCAGTTAATAACATCTGGCTCTTGCAGAACGGTTGTGAGGTTTCCAACCACATCAAGTGCCTAAGCTAAAACAGGCGCTCAGCAAGTGGTAATTACCGTGTGGATTTCTACCTGGACTCTGTCCTGACGCTGTCCTTTTGGCTGCTAACCGAAGGGTGAGGAGAGAGAGGAGACAGAAGGTACAACTCGCATTTGTGCTCATGTCATCCATTCAGCAGCAGCGCATTTACATACATTTCATACATGTAGCAACAGTGATGCAGTGTGGTACAGAGTAAGGGTATATATACCACATTGTTTGGCCTTTGTCTATATACGTATTTTTTTGCGGTACGCGGGCCTCTCACTGTTGTGGCCTCTCCCGTTGCGGAGCACAGGCTCCGGACGCGCAGGCTCAGCAGCCATGGCTCACGGGCCCAGCTGCTCCGCGGCATGTGGGATCCTCCCGGACCGGGGCACGAACCCGCATCCCCCGCATCGGCAGGCGGACTCTCAACCACTGTGCCACCAGGGAAGCCCTGTCTATATATTTTATGGGAAGCAAAAGTATATGATAAAACAATGAATTTCGTGGAATTAGCTCAAGCTAGCTCCAGCATTATCAGCTGGGTGACCCTGGGAAACACAGGGGATGCCTGGGCCTCAGGAAGAGAAAGGCCTACAGCGGATCACAGAGGGGGTGCCTCCCGGATCCAGTGTCAAGGTCTAGCCGGTCTCACAGTAAGAATAAGCTTTCCCAGAGATCCATCCGAGGACCCATGCTTGATGCGCTAATGACCTGAGGGCTAATTTATTTTCCTGTAGGATCCCTAAGACTTGTGACAACTTTCCTTCACCTCTCTGAAAGCTTAATCACTGAGATTTTTTTTTTCTTGACAGAGGTTGACAAGGGAACGAGAAGCTGGACAGAAGGGAAAGGTAAACGCAGCCTATAGTCATAATCCCTCAACACAAATGTAAGAAGCCATCGGGGCTGATGGAGACTAGATGTTCTGAACAGAGGACTCTGGCAGCGCTCTCTCTCACCACCTTTACAGATCATCTGAAGCGCGGTGCTAGGGCCGTGCTTCTCTCACACGTTACTGTGCACGCACTTCACCTGGGGCCTGGTTTCGGGGCAGAGTCTGCATCAGTACATCTAGGCTGGGGACTGAGACTCTGCATTTCAAGTGCTGCCTTGGGTAGCTTGGATCCAGAGGTTATAGACTTGTTATGAAACCTGTCGGTTATCTCTTTTCTTTATTCTGCGAACCATCCAACCTTCGATGCAATTAAAAAAAAAAAAAAGACTAAGTGTTACGTTATCCTACATTGTACACAGTCTGTAAGGAATCCAATGCAATCTGTTTCTTCTCCAACAAGTTACAAACTGGTTACTAGTAAAACTGTTGACCACATAAGACAGTGTGAGAGAGTCCACCCTCTTAAAAGTACAAGAAACTTACCGTTTCATCCAGGGACGTAGCCCCTGAAAAGAGACAGCTCGCTCTGTACTCTGAAGCCTGTCACTGTCTTCCAATTCTGATTGTTAGCATGTTTTTACTTTTTTTCCTTATAAACAAAAATAGCAAAAACCTTTATCACTTCTAAGTATCAGCCTTACTTCTGCCTTCTGGGACTATGCCGCACAAGTCTTCTTCCTCTGTGATGGTGAAATTGATAATAAAGGAGTGAAGAAGAGATGTGCAATTTGCCCAAGGACTGATCAAATATCTGTGCTACAGGAATTCTATTTTTAGTGAGGGATCATTTTGAGTAATCAGAAAAGGAATCATGCCACAGTCTGGGCTCCGATGGGACATTTAAAAAATTAAGTAGGATATGGATTAATGTGTGCTCAACGACCTATCTCCATTTTACAGACGAAGAAACTAGGCTTAGAGAGGGAAGTTCCCTGAGACCATGCAGCTAGGAGGGGCTGGGGGTGACTCTGATTTTCCCATAGCCACACCCTAACTCCAGGCAGATGGCCCCATTTTTCCTGCTTTCAAGCCTTTGCCCCTCTGCGCGGGATGACTTCCCTCTGGCACTACCCTGCCTTATTACTTTACCTTCATCCTAAGTGTGTTTGTACCCACGCTCCGCATTCAGGATGATCTGTGCTATCGTTTCTGCTTCCGCTTCACTTTTCCTCATAACCCTCGTGCTCTGTTTCAGCCATTCTGCCATAACTACTTGTTTCTCTGACTTTCCCCTTAAAAATCCCAGAATGGCAGGACAATGACTTGGTCATCATCTCTGCAACTTCAATTTGTCAGGGAAAGAGCTCAGGAAAATGTGTGACATTAAATGACCTAACACCAGAAACTGACTGATGGCCAAAGAGGAAAAAAATTGATTAAAACTTCTGAAGAGCCAGGGTGGGGAGGGGAGGGGATGGGAGGAGACGCCCACTGCACCGGAAACACTCACTGGGCTCCTTCCACCCTCCAGGGCTGCAGCCTGACAGCGGCGCTTGCTTGACATCATTCTAGGAAAAGTCAGTTGGCCTGATGGGTATCCAAGCCTTCCTTCAGCCGGCACTGGAGTTGACAGGAGGACCGGGAACCCACACCCGGCTTTGGGCTGCGCGGATGCACCATAAGCAGGAGAACCGTGCTCAGCAGCTTTTCTCACGTGTCTGTTCCAGGCTGCACTTAAGTTACAAGTTCTTGTCAGAAGTTTTCTCGCTGTTTGGCACATTATTTGCCTCAGTTATTGCCTTCCCAAAGCCTATTAAGGTGATTTTAAAAGAAAGCACACGTTTTTCTCCTTTTGCCTCCCGTTAATCAACTCCAGCGTGGCTGCACTAACACACACTCAGAGAGCATGTGGACCCAAGGGAGTGAATGCTGAGGACTGAGGGGCAGTCCAGGTCTCACGGCAAGAGAAGCAGAGAAGCTCGTGTCCAAGGAAAGTCCTCTAGTGTCTGACCGGGGCGCGGGGCACGTGTGTGGTCAACCACTGTCAGGGTTTTAAGAAAGGCACGGACAGTAGACACAGAGTTGGAAGGAAGGAGAGGAGAGTGACTGTTCTGACAGGTCAGGTGGTACAAGGTCCTCAGAAGGTAAATCCAGGAGGCAATCATATAGTTTACATAACATCCCAAATTAATGGGTTTTTAAAACTGGAAATTCTTATAATTTTGGCTAGTAGAAAAAGAAATACCATTTTCCTATATCCAGCCTTTTCTTAATGATAAAGAAGGGCTTTTTAATAGAGATTGGTAGAATAATATAAATCATATCATATGCTGGTGAAATATTTATGGCCCATATATTAACTATTCAGCTTTCCCGATAACATTTCTCACATACTGCGGAGAAGAATGGATCATTTTCTGTCATTAACACAACCTTTAACGTCTGTGATACTATTCATAATCCATTTTAAAAAGAGAATAGGTACCATGCGAAAATCTGTGTGGATGAGAAAATGAGAGTGACCGAGTCCCATCTGATCCCCTGGTTTGGGGAAGTCACGTGCTCTGCCCAACAGGCAGAGCAACTGTGGCTACCTAATATTTATCACAGCAGCTGCTGAGATGCCGGTTTTACAAAGATACGATGTCACTGAAATCAGTGGGGCATGACCTAGTGTTAAAACAATAAATGATTAACTTAAGCTGATAGTTTCATGCAGTGTCTGAAAGCTGCCGGTTACTGCAGTGGTCCCATGAAATTTAAACTCTCCACGGCAGCCCTGTGAGCGTGAGGCAGCATCCCAGCGCCCTGGCATACAGTCTGGGAAGTGCAATCATAAGATCTAACATGGGGTTGCAGTCCAAGAAAAGAAGAGATAAGGGGAAGGCAAACTCTTTAAAGAAACTGTAGCTGAAAATTTTCCCCATCTGATGAAAGCTGATAAAAGCCGCGTGAATGGGTCAGCCTTATGTCCTAGGTTGAAACAAAACCACCACGTTCGGCACCCAACGCTGGTGAATGCGTACGTACTACTTAGAAAGACAGGCTTCATCTGCTTTGTTCACTTTTTCTTCCTGCTCTTTCTGGTAACACATGCAGGGAGAGAACACTGCCTGCTACTTGGGGAAAGGGCCAGATGGGCCAGACAAGGCCAGTGGAGAAGCAACACAGAACTAGCCAGCTGTTCTGAAGAGGGGAAAGGAAGGGAGCATCCTTGGGGGCTCAAAACTGTGCAGCCCAGACCACCAGGGCAGCAGGCAATATATGCGGTGGAGACCCTACGGGGAAAACCACAGAGCTAAACAGAGAGTTTGCCTGGAGTGGCGTCAGTCCTAATCTTCCCTGATGTGTTCTCTGCTGGGGTCCGTGTGGGGAGTTAGGGAGGTGACGTACCACAGGGCTGCACAGGGCAGAACGGAAGTAAAGACACTTCCTTATCTCCTAAGTTAAAAAGGAATAAGTTTAGTCCTCTCATTTGAAACTGAATGAAAAGGTTTTATTAAAATACTTATTTCTCCCTTCTGCAGGATTTACTTTTAGATCATTTACATCTTTCAGCAGAAAGCTACCCTGAAGTGATACCAGTGGGGAACATTCATGAAGATTCCAGTAATGACTTGTTCTGCTGTGAAATTCCAAAGTGGTGCTGTCCATGTGACCATTCCCAAAAAGCTAATCCCCTGGTAATCTAGTCACGTGACAGACAAGAACTACCCTAACAAAAAATGTTGTAAATGGTCAACACTTGATCAAAAGAGTCTAAAGAATTTGCGATTGTACTGTATTCACTCAACATATATTTACTGAGTGATTCCTATATGCCAAACATTAGGGACACAAGTACCTTTAAGGTTTTACATAATACTGAGGGGTAACCAATGAAAAAGTGAACAAGTCAGAAAGGTAAATTCAGTTTGATAAGTGCTACCATGTAACCAAGAAGGGTGTTGTGGGCCGGCTTCTGGGTTATGGGGGCGGCCACTTCAAACAAGGCAACCAGCAAAGGCTTCTCTGACATGGTGCCTGTGTGTGTTGAGAACAGGATGCTGAGGGGCAGGCAGGCAACTGCAGACAGGCCTGCCAAGGAGGAGGAGTGAAGGCAAAGGACAGGGAAAGGAACGAGCTCGGCCTGTTCAAGGAACAGAAGGGAGACCAGTCTGGCTGGAGTGCAGGGTGGAAAAGGTGATCGAAGAAAAATAGGTTTAAGGCTTATTTCAGAGCTAAAATCAAAATGACTTACTGAGGGACTGAGTGTAGCGAGGATCTACCTATGACCGTCCAGTGGTCCCAGGACTAGAAAGCACTAGGCTGCAAGAAGTGCATTTGCCTTTTGTTTTATGACTGTTTTTAGCCATTTAGATGCTGTGAATTCTAAAACCATATTTTCCTCCGCTTTGGCCACTAGAAAGCTCAAAGCGTAATCTGAAGACCAATTTTGCCAACCCTACAAAATAACATGTACCTTTCTGTGTATTAATCTCACCCTTAGGATTTTTGTAATTTTCTATCCTAATTATTTTCCATATTAATTTATTTTTCTTCTGGTAGATGGACATTAACTTAGCAAGTTAGTATATGTGATCTGATGAGAAAAAGTAGTAAAAATATGTCTTTTCATCGTAGTTTGTATTAATTGTGCTGTAATTAATATATGAGAAAAGTGACAGAATGAAAATTCTATGGAAAAACTGCAAGGGGAGAATGAGTGGAAGAAAAAAAAAAAAAGATTCTGGATAAAAACAGAAGGGAAGGATCAAAGAGAGGGAGAGGCATGGTTTCTGGAACCAGACTGCCTGCATTCCAGCCAGGCTCTAAAAATCCCCAGCTGAGTGACTGGAGCAAGTAACTGACTCCTCTGGCCTTGGTTTCCTCATCTGTGAAATGGCGACTTTAGCAAAACAGTGCCCGCCTCACAGGGCTGTTATGAGGCTTAACCCAGTTAATATCTGTGACGTGCTCGGAAAGCGCTCAGTCAGTAGTAGGCACGATGTGAGTGTCTGTTAAAGGAAGTCTCAGTTCGGGATGTAAAGACAAGTAGGACTTAAACAGGTGAGAGGGTTAGAGAGCGGAACCACAGACTTGCAGACACAGGAGCAGTGTGAACAAAGGTTTGGAAGGGCAGAGCACACCCTTTAACCCAGTGGCGGTGTCGGGGGGAGGCAGGCGCTAAAGCAGGAAACCTGGCAAAGTAATGAACAAAGACCAACTGGGAGAGAGGTCTTAAGAGAAAGTACAGAAGGGCAACTGAATGCCTCTTAGAGGAACATGAATCTCACACTGTAGAAAACAGAGTATCTGAACGATCTGGTGCCACGCCAGCCCACAACCACATGGAGGGAAGGAGGCGGTGCCTGGCTCCTTGGCCCGTGGGGAGCGGAAGTGCCCCGCGTCAGGTGTTGGATCAGCACGAACCAGCCACTGCTCCACAGGGGAACCACTGGGTCTGAAGTGTGACCTGAACGGTAATTCCATCCCAAAATACCCACTACCAAGGCAATGGAAAAGCTCAACATGGCAAGCAGGGTATAGGCTGCCACCAAGAGGAATAATTTTTCACCTGGGCAGATGGAGGTATCTCTCCAGATACTACACTCCCTCAAAACAGAAAGTTTCTGCCTTCCTTGTCGATTCATAACATAACATTTTCAACTGAAGTGAAAATGAGACAACTAGATTAGAAATTACCTTCAGCAAAAATGGAAGACCTGGTCTAAGGAACAGGGCATCCCCTAAATGGTGGCACTGCACGTGCTCTATTATCTATATTCTCTATCCAAGGGATATCCGTTCTGTGAATGTTGCCTGATTTAGAGAAAAGGGCCTTTGCAGATGTGACGTTAGGTCGAGAATCCTGAGATGGAAACACTACCCTGGGTCACCCAGGTGGACTCTAAATACAGTCCCATGCATCCCTATGTGAGGGAGGCAACTGGAGATGCGAGAAGGCAGCGCTAAGAAGGAGACAGAGCAGAGCGCGATGGCCTCAAGTCAAGGACCGCCTACAGGCACCAGAAGCTGGGAGGGTCACCACGACGTCCCCCCTACAGCCTCCAGGGGGAACAGCGGTCAGTACCTTGATTTTAGCCTAGTAAAGCTGATTTCAGACATCTAGCCTCCAGAACTGTGACCAATTTCTATTGCTTAAAGCCACCAAATTTATGGTAATTCATTGTAACAGCCACTGGAAACGAATATAGCAAATACGTAATTTCCTATGATTGCAAGTAAATTATTTAACAGGAGAAATGGAAATGATAGAGATTTACCGTTTACTGAACAGCTACATAAATTATTTCATTAAATCATCAGCAGCAATCCTATTATTATTATTAGCCTGTTTTTTACAGAGAAAACCCACCTGGTACCATGCCCAGATCTGTGTTCCTTTTACATTGCAATAACACCTGTCTGTAACTGCTCTGACAGCGTGTCGATCAGCACTCAGCAGGGGGACTCACTCTTTATTCCTCCAAAGGAACTTGGATAAATGGAAGAAACCTATTTTAAATTATTTCATGCAAAACTCTACCTGAAAAAATATATACAGTCACCAGTGAAAAAAAGTCTGTGTTACTAATTTCCACTGAGTTCTTCTGGGGGCAAAAATGCAAAAATTAAAAATCATTTTCAAATAAGTTTGAGAGTCACGTCTCAATTTATAGTTTGCTTCAACTGACTTACGAATTCATTAACGTATTTTTCATGATAAAAGCAGTCGTGATTCCGAGACAGAAATAGAAATTCGGTGTGCCTGGACAAGCTTCGGAGTTTCAGATACCACAGAGCCCCACGCGGCATAAAGGACAGCGCGCATCGGGACGCTCACCTGGTACCTGACACTGCTCAACACTGGAGGTGCGGCAATGAACTAGCCTGGTACTGTCTGCGCTCACTGGGAAAACACAAGCTTCCACTATCTCCATTTGTGCATCAAAGCTATGACTTACATTCAAAGAATCAGGGGATTAATAACGTGAGGGTGATTAAATAAACTTATCTACAGTCATTAGCTAGTAAGTGGTACAGGTAATATTTAAGGCCAGGAACACCTCAGTCCACAGTGAATCCTCTTAATACGACACCATATTGCCTGAATGTATTCCTATAGGCTTTGTACCAATACACTGGTAAAGTCACTTGCCCGTTAAAAAAGGAAACATTAAAACTGTTGCCATGGTACCCTATTCTAACAACAAACAGGTAAGTCAATTAATCACACCTACCTGGTTATTGCTGGGGTCGGTACACCTCTTGTACGCAAGGTAGGTTTCCCTCGAACAACTGGTACATCTGCATTTTCTGAACCACCATTCAAATATGTTAATTCCTGGAGCTGTGCTTGCCTGATTTCATCATTATAGTCCTACACAAAAGACAGAAGATAACAAAGAATTCAGGACATGAAGCAAATAATTTTTAATAGGAAAAAAAAAGGTAAGGAAAATAGTTAAATTCATAAAACAAGACTTGAGTTTGTTGAAATGAAAATTTATCAATAAATTGTTGTAAAAAGAAAAAAAAAAACAGTATTTTTCCCCTAAACTAGAATTTTCTACAGTCAGCCATATCTCCTTCTGCTGTGCATACTTTCCAAGTGAAATATTTATAATAAAATTAAAATGGCACGTAACTGATATATGGACATTATTATTTACAACTCAATCAACCAGTAGTTACAGAGAGCCTAGTTTAGCCAGAACTATCTCAAGAAAGAAGAACGAAGTTGGAAGACTGGTATGTTCTCATTTCAAAACTTACTATAAAGCTATAGTAATGGAGAATGTATGGTACTGCCTTAAAAGGTAGACATAAAGATCAATGAAATAGAATTGAGAGCCCAGTTATCCATTATAGTCAATTGATTTTCAAATAGTCTCTAACAAATGAATATCCACATCAAAAAAATAAGATGGGCCCTTTACTTTTTGCCATACACAAAAATTATATCAAAATGGATCAGAGAACTAAATGTAAGAGCTAAAACTGTAAAACTCTTGAAAGAAAACGTGAAAGTAAATTTTCATGATCCTGTATTACATAATGATTTCTTAGCTAAGATACCAAAAGCACAAATGAAAAAACAGTCAAATTGGACCAAGTCAAAGTTTAAAACTATTGTGCCACAAAAATACCATCAAAAAAGTCAAAATACAGCCCACAAAACAGAAGAAAATATTTTGAAATCCTATTACCTGATAAGCAACTTGTATTCATAATACATGAAGAACTCTCACAGCTCAATAATAAAAGGACACATAACCTAATTTTGAAAGGATAAAGGATTTGAATAGGCATTTCTCTCTAAGAAAAACAGAAAGTAAGCCCAAGAAAAGAAGCTCGACATTATTAGTTATTATGGAAATGCAAACAAAAAACACAATGAAATACCACGAACATACTCCCTAGGATAGCAGTAATCAAAGAGATAAGCAATATCAAGTGTTGGTAAGATTGCAGAGATATTGAAACCCTTACAACTTTCTGGTGGCAATGTAAAATGGTCCAGCCACTTCGGAAAACCACGTAGTAGCTCCTCAAAAATGCTGAACAAAGAGTTACCATATGACCTGGCAAATCCATTCCTAGGTAATACCCAAGAAAATGAAAACATATATTCATGCAAAAATGTGTGTTCACAGCAGTATTAGTCATAATAGCCCCAAAGTAGAAACAACCCCAAAGTCCTCAACTGATAAGTGGACATATAAAATGTGGTATATTGTAAAATGGAATATTATTCAGCAATAAAAAGCAACTTGAATGAACCTTGATAACAGTATGTTAAGTGAAAGAAGTCAGGGCAAAAGACTACACATACTGTACGTGTTTTATATGAAATGTCAAAAAAACCCAGGGAAATCTAGAGAGAGAAATTAGTGGCGATGTAAGCCAGAGGAGTGTGAGAAGGTAGGGGAGCCAAGTGGGAGGGACCGCTAATGGCTATGGAGTTCCTTTGGGGGATGATAAAAATCTAAACCAGTTGGTAGTCATGGTTACAAAACTGTGAATATACAATAATCCAGTGAACTGTATACCTTATGGGTAAACTGTATGGTATCTGAATTATATCTCCATAAAAGCTGTGTAAAAAGAACAAAAACTAATTAGTGGTTGCCGAAGGTGGGAGAAGAATGGGGAGTGACGGCTGTTGGTTACAAGGTTCATTTTGGGAGGCAATACAAATGGCCCAGCTGAGATTAGGGGGACAGCTGCAGAACTTTGCGAATATACTAAAAGGCACTGAACTGTATACTTTATATGAGTGAATTTTATGCCATGTGATTTATATCTCAATAAAGATATTAAAAGGAAAAAACAACACACTGGAGGCAGAAACACCAGATGGAAGCACTTAAGTAATCCCAGTACGTGGTAAAGATGGCCTGGAGTAGGGAAGTGGCAGGAAGGATGGTGACAGGTAGATATGGAGTTATTTATAATGCCTAATTTTATTAGAAATGGTAAAATATTGGATATGGGGGTATATGAACAAAGTCAAGAAGTTTGACTGGTTTCTGGAAGATAAGGAGAGTAACAAAGTGACATCATGATTTAATCAATTTTGTACAGGTCGAGTCTGCAATGGTCTATAGCACACAAAAATTGAGCTGTTGTAGAGCAATCAGACATAGGAACTGGAAATTCAGAAGTTAAAGATATGGATACAGAAGTGGGAAGGAAGGCTGCACACATTACAGAGAAGGGTGTGTCATCCCAGCTGGCCCTTGGCAGGCTCCTGGCAGATAACCTCTGAATCCCTGGTGGGTTCTGCCTACTAACAGTATGCTCCTTACCATTTTACTAAAAACGTGTGATTAATAAATTATTTTTAAAGCACATTCTAAATAAAATGTGCTACCTAAATGACGAATATTGGCCCTGTTGAAAAGTGTTAGGAGGCAGGACATAAAATTGTATGTGGTTAAAAATTGATTCATGGGAAAAGAAGATAACTGAGGCCCTATTCAAAAATACAATTAAAAATTTAAAAAGAAAAATAAAAAAAAGAAAAGCATTGCTCTAAGTAAAGTTAGGTAATTTACAATGGTGCCACGAAAACTAGAATTAAAGCCTATTTTAAACATCATCTGTGTAAAAGTACATTACAGCAGATAGTGTAGTTAGGAGGGAAAAAAAAACCCCAAAAAGCAAAAAAACGGAATCTGAGTCAATCGCATCTGAGGTTAAGCCTGAATTTACCCAATCGGGCTGACCAGCTATGTGATTTTAGACAACTTCTTTAAATGTGAGGTAACTGTTTCTTCTGAGGTCAGATAGACACTATTGACATACACACTGTAGTTACAATTTTATTGGTCTTTGAAATAATGTTTTAGATCAGTAGGGAAACCAAATCACATATGGTAGCTTATAGATTAAATTATTTTTACAATTTTACATTTTAAACTAGTCACTAGTAAATTATCACTTCAACTCCCCACCTGAAAAGTGAAACTATTATAACATTAACACCAACACTATCACCAATTGTGAAGAGTAGAAAATTGATTAGAATTCTAATTAAATATGTGTAAATGGGATTTCTCTAGCCAGTAAGTTTAGGATCTATCTAAATGTGTTAGCCTGGAGAATAGGAAAAAAGTCTTAAAATAAAATCATTAAAAGTAATTTATTAAAAATTCAGTGGGTTCTCTAACTAGTCAGAGATGTACTCTTCAGACATATTTGCCCAAATATGCTAATATTTATGTCCAAGGTTAATCCTGGGATCACTGTTTGAATTATAATCTTTAAGAAGTAAGTGTCCATTATTTGAAGACTAATTAAATAAATTCTGGAACACGCATATAATGAAACATTATGCAGACATGAAAAAGGATGAAGTGAAACTTTACATATGCTCGTATGGACAGAGATCCAAAACAACCTAAGTTAAAAAAAAAAAAAAATGAAAGGTTATGAGAGAGCACAGGACTTTCAGGATAACTAAGCAAGGAGCTCAGCAAAGCCTTTCCATAAAAAGCAACAGTAAAGGCTGACCAAACAGTTAAAAACGACCGCTTCGGGACTCTGGAAAGGAGAGTGGGAGTCTGTGGCAATCTTATGCTCCCACCCCTCCTCCCCAGCCCAGATGACGCAGAAGTTCCACGAGGATGGGGAAAGCCGTGAAAACCAGTGACGGATGTTCACGTAATTTTGAAGAAAGTGTGAAATGACTCCATGCCCAGCAGCACTGTCAACATCAGTAGCAATTCTGATAGCAAATGAATAGAGGAGACCAGTCAATCAGCAAGCCGAATAATCACGTTCTGGGTGGGGCGAGCAACAAACAGACTGGCCAATTAGCCAGAAATTTAACAGCCTGGAGAGCCTCGATAAGCTCTCTGCACGTCTCCGCCTGCTGAAGAGAGGGCTATGCACACGTACAGCAGAGAACGGAGAAAGCTAAAGTGCCCCGCACCTCCTCGCCTGTGTACGTACAAAGGAGACACAAGGATTCCTGGCAGAAAGGAGAAGCCAGGGCAGACTGGAAAACTGAGTAGCCTTTGGATGTACTCCCCAATGCACACCCAGTTCCATCAGCAGAGGGGGGAAGCCTTACTGACACAGGTGTCTGAGCACACCCTCTGACCAACCACTGGCTGATCTCTCAGCAATGCTGACCCAGAGGAAAATCCTAGCAGGCCAGGCTTCAAAATAAAAGTGAGAAGGAAAAAAATTAACAAAACTTTAAACCATGAAGGAGACAGACTGCAGATTTAGTCCAACTAAATTATTAAAGGAAAAAAAAAACCTGCAACAATAACCCTCTGGGAATAAAGTGAATCAGAATCCGATTTACTACAATACATTACTTAAAATGTGGTGTTCTCAACAAAAACCTAAGAGACATGAAAAGAAACAGGAAAATGTCACCTATACCCAGGGCAGGAAGAAACTGCCTAGGAGAGGGCCCAAATCTGGACCAGCAAAAAAAAAGAGATTAAAAAAATCCACAATAACTACAATGTAAAGTTAATCAGAGGAGCTCAACAGCAGATTTAAGATGGCAGACGAATGAATCAGTGAACTTGAAGTTAATTAAAAGTATTCAATCTGAAAAACACAGAGAAAAATGGATGAAGAAAAATGAGCCTCAGAGATCTGTGGGGCACCATCAAATGTACCAACATACATATAATGGGAATCCAGGGGTTGGGGGTGGTGGAGGAGGAAGAGAAAGGCAGAGAAATTTTAAAGAAACAATGGTTGAAAACTACCCACACATTTGAAGAAAAACATAAACCCACATATTCGCTTGAGATAAACATGTACACCACAGTCAAATAGTGGAAAATCAAAGGTAAAAAGAAAGTCTGAGCAACAGCAAGAGAAAAACAACAGATTACATACAAAACCACAAAATAATTAATGACTCTTCACATCAAAAATAGTAGAGGCCAGAAAATAGAAGAATGGCCTCCTACCACATAAAAGAAAAAACCGTCGACCAAGAGTTATACACAGGTATACTCCGGAGGTATTGCAGATTTGGTTCCAGACCACTGCAATAAGGCAAATATTGAAATAAAGCCAGTCGTACGAATTTTTTAGCTTCCCAGTGCATATAAAAGTTATAGTTAACACTATACTGTAGTCTATTAGTGTGCAATACCATTATGTCTTAAAAAAAAAAGTACTTACCTTAATTAAAAAATACTGCTAAAAAATGCTAACCATTATTTGAGCCTTCAGTTGAGTCACAGTAGTAACATCAAAGATCACTGATCACAGATCACCATAACAGATATAAAATTAGTAAAAACATTTGAGATATTGTGAGAATTACCAAAATGTGACACAGAGACACGACGGGAACAAATGCTATTGGAAAAATGATGCCAAGACTTGCCTGACACAGGGTTGCCATAAACCTTCAATTTGTTAAAAAAAAAAAAAACACAAAACAAACACAGTATCTCTGAAGCACAATAAAGTGAAGCGCAATAAAAAGAGGTACGTTTGTAAGCTAAACTTTAGGATATAGGTGAAATAAAGACATGCCGAGAAAAAAACTTTTTTTGCTAGCAGACCTATGTTACAAAAAAGACTAAAGGAAGTCCTTCAGGCTGAAAACAAGTAACACCATATGTCAACTCTATCCGCATAAAGAAACAAAGAGCACCAGAAATGCTAGATGTGTGCTTTAACAGAAACGTCTATAAAAATACTGTACTACAAGCCAATATCCCTCATGATTATAGATGTAATAATCATTAAACTATTAGGGTTTTTTATATGTTTCCAGCAACATATAAAAGGGGTTACATATCACGACCAAGTAGAGTTACACCTGGGACTGCAAAGCTGGCCTGACATCTGAAATCACAAATGCAATACGCCGTTATTAACAGAATGAAGAAGAAAAGCCACGTGAGGGGCTCAATGGACAGAAGAGCAGTTAGCACAGCCCAACACCCATTTGTGACTAAAACAAACCAACAAACCCAAACCTCTTACCACCAGGCACAGAAGAGAACTTCTTCAACGTGATAAAGGGCAGCAAAAGAAACCCCACAGTTAACATCACACTTCACGGTAAAAGACTGAAAACTAGGAAAGGGTGTCTATCCTCACTTCTACTCAACAATGCACTGAAAGTTCTAGTCAGTGTAATAAGGAAGAAAATAAAATTAAATAAGAAATTAAAGGCATCAGATATGAAAGGAAGAAGTAAAGCTTTCTTTATTCACTGATCACATGATTCTGTATGTAGAAAATCCTGATAATTCCATTAAACACACACACACTGAAACTAATAAACACATTCAGCAAAGTCACAAGGTACAAACAAGATCAACTGCATTTCTATACACAAGTAACCACCTGAAAATGAAATTAAAAAAAAAATTCCGTTCACAATAACATCAAAAAGTATATAATACTTAGAAATAAATTTAACAAAAGAAATGCAAGCCTGGTATCCTGAAAACTATAAAACACTGCTGAGAAAAAATTTTAATATCTCTTAAAAAAATGGAGAGACATTTCGTGTTCATGGACAAGAAAGTGCAATATTGTTAGGATGGAAAATTACCCTCAAATTGACTTATAAGTTCAATGCACTATCAAAACCCTAGCAAGGTTTTTTTTTGTTTTTTTGGTAGAAATTGACAAGCTGAATGTAAAATATACATAAAAATGCGAAGGAGCCAGAACAGCCAAAACAAGTTTGAAAAAGAAGAACAAAGTTGCAGAACTTACACAACCTGGATTTCAAAATTTGCTATAAGGCTGAAGTAATTAAGAGTATGGTACTGGCATAAGGACAGGTATATAAATCAATGGAACAGAACAGAGAATTCTGAAATAAATTCATACATTTATATTCAGTTAATCTTCAACAATAGTGCCAAGGCAATTCAACAGGGACAGAATTGTCTTTAACATATGGTGCTGGGACAACTGGATATCTACATAGAAAAAGATATATGTAGATCCTAATCTAACACCATACACAAAAAGTAACTTCAAGTGGATCACAGAGTTCAATCCAAGAGCTAATACCATAAAACATTAAGAAGAAAACACAGCAGAAATTCTTGGCCACCTCGGGTTAGGCAAGGAGTTTTCTGGCCAGCTCAGATTCAAGGTGAAAGAAGTTGGAGCCTACCTCTTGGTGGAAGAGTGAGAAGTGATGGGGTGGGAGGACGGCTGCTGCTACCTTTGGAGAACAGAGTCTGTCCTACTTGGCTAAGCCGGCACTCCCTCGTCCACACTGAATGACCACAAGGACATTAAACCTCTCCTTGGTCTTGTCAGTTACAATTTTTAAAGTCATTTATATAAGTATCTGATTCTTACCTGTCTCTCCCATTATATAAACTCCATAAGGGCAGGGGCCATGTCTTCTATTAGTCCACATGTGTCTATCAAATAGAGAGCACTCAAAAGCTCTGTTTTTAAACTAAATGAATAATAGGATCATCACACTGGCTTGAGGGAACTAATGAAAACTCTGTTAAGCTCCCAAATTAAAATACTTAATATGGTCCTATGCCCTGGCTTTTCCAAGACAATCATGATTTAAAACGTCCTTTCCCTATAAATGTGACAGTCTTCCTCACAGATAACATAATCGTGACACATGCTACAGTAGGTAAGTCAATCTACTACACCACTGGGAATCGCTGAACACAGTCTTATCCCAGACAGCTGTTTGGCAGATGTGACAGTTTCTCTAAAATAAACTGTCTGAAGAACCAATGTGTTCAAGTTTTTGTTTTTTAAATCTAGAACATGCAAATTATACAAAAGACCGAAATTAACTTTTGTAATGGAAATAGGGACAAATTCTCTTCAAATTATCACATTCTCAGCAATGTCAGGGTGTCTGAAAAGGATTAAAAAAGACCATCAACTGTTAACAAAAACATAAACACCCACACAGTGCCTTCCTCTCTGTGCCCGCCGCTCCGACACCATCAAGCATTCCTCACGCTGCACAGAAACCACGTGCTTCTCCCCTAAACCACACAAGCCTCCTGTGGGGCTGCGCTTACTCACGCGACACACCACAGAGCACAGCGCTTGGCACGTGGACCGCACCAACGAGCTCGCGCTCGAGAGCAACGAATTTGTGAAGTGACTGAGTGTCACAGCAAGGCTCAGGGCCTGAGACCCCAGAGGCACACCAGTGACTGTGCTCTTCAACTTTCTTGCAGTATTACCTAATCTCTTTAAAAATCCCTGGCCTCACAGGTAAAGAAGGAATGATGCCAAGTAATTCACAGGGACACTGTAACAGACAAAGCGCTATGCAAATAACAATTACTGATAAGAACTGTCAAGGATTAAAACAAAGGGAGGACTTTAAAGTACAAATTAACTATCAAGAAAAACTGTACTCACCGGAATGAGGAACTTTTTGATTTCCTCCAGAGCATGTCCCATCCGGGCATAGGCTTCTGCTGGCGGGGCAAACACTTCAATCAGAACATGGAGATCATCATTGAGGTGGAAGTACTTTGCTTCTCCACTTTTCCTCAACTCTTCTTCCTGAAAAAAGAAAAATCATGTTTAAAAGGGTGTCACTGTAAGAAAAGAAAAAGAAAAGAAAAACTACCCGAGCTTATCTGGCACGTGGTTATCACAAGAGGTTCACCCAACAGCAAACACCACCTAAGGAAGAAAGTTTCAAACATAAATCTGATCTTGCTGTCCCCAGGCCTTTATGGAGACCCCAAAGGCTTCCTGCTGCTGTGGGAGGGGTCTCAAGTCCTGCCTCTGGCCCAGGAGTCCTCCGGCCATCTCCCCAAGGCCACGCGCTCTGCAGCCTACCCGGCCCAACCCCTCCAGGCACTGCAGAGAACCGCTTCGTGTTCCTCAGACTGGCCAAGCAACCAAGCTCACTTCTGCACTGGCTACCCTGTGTGCCCCTGAGCTGTCACAAAGCATTTACCACTATCTAAAATGCCTTACTTTTTGCTCGTCCATTTTCTAATTTTTCTCACTTAAGGTGATCACCATGGAGCAGAACCCATGATTGTCTTGTTTGGGGCTGCATGCTCCTTGTCTAGAAAAGTGCTTGGTAGATAGTAGATGCTCAACAAATATTTTTGAATGAATAGGTAAATATTATTTATTCATTTCTATGTTCATTTGCTCATTCATACAAAAAACCATTTCTACATGCCAGGCACTATATCTGAGAATAAAACAATGAATAAAATAAATGAAAAATTTTGTTATAGGATTTTATATGATTATGAGAAACATTTAAAAAAATTTTGGTGGATATAATGAAATTCAGGGGGGAAAAACCCCAGATCATTAAGAGACCACTAACTTTGCTCCATTATCTTTTTCTAACAAGCCTTTGTTAGAGTAGCAATTACAGAATCGGGTTCTTTTAATAGTCTTTGTTCTCAACATTAAAATCAGACAGAGAGATTAAGATTAGTAGGAACCTACACCTAGAGTGATTTCTAAACGGCAGGAAACCTTCCTAGCCTCTCCAAAACCCACCCCGTAAGAGAGAGAACCCATGAATTCCTGGCAACAGCACCTGTTGATTCCAAAATTAGCCAAGAGGATGAGGAGGCACACAGGCCCTTGACTTCACCCCTTAAGGCTTCAACTTTTGTTACTTAACTAATCTGAATTTTTACAAAGAAAAGACATATCAAAATAAAGAGCATGAAAAGGGCAGGGGATTTAGAGTTAGATAAACCTGAATTTTAGCCATGGTGGTCACCAGGTATGTGTGTGAGTTTGAACAAGTTATATGTAATCCAACACTTAGTTTGCAAAATCAATTTGGGGTTAACACATGTATATTAATGTAGGTCCACTGAGAAGACTACAAAGGCAGCTTGTGTAAAGGTCTGGCCCAGGAGACAGTGTATATATAGTGCCCAGGACACTGCCTTCTACGTGTCAGGCACTCAGTAAATGCTAGTTTCCTTCACATTTATGGAAAGTGGGCCAGAAACTGAAAGAAAAGAAGAAAAATATTTTTGAAGGGAGAGCAAACATAAGCTACCATAATATCCTACGCATTTCCTTCAAAATTTGTCAAGTATGAAAAGGACTATTGGGACTTCCCTGGTGGCGCAGTGGTTAAGAATCCGCCTGCCAATGCAGGCAGGGGACACGGGTTTGAGCCCTGGTCCGGGAAGATCCCACATGCCGCGGAGCAACTAAGCCCAAGCGCCACAACTACTGAGCCGGCACTCTAGAGCCCGCAAGCCGCAACTACTGAGCCCGTGCGCCACAACTACTGAAGCCTGCATGCCTAGAGCCCGTGCTCCACAGTAAGGGAAGCCACCGCAATGAGAAGCCCGCGCACCGCAACAAGAGTAGACTCCGCTCGCCACAACTAGAGAAAGCCCACGCGCAGCAATGAAGACCCAACGCAGCCAAAAATAAATAAATTTAAAAAAAAAAAAAGAAAAGGACTATACTTTCATGCCAATGGTGGACTAGTTCTTGTTCTAATCGGAACATTTTCAATCATTTGATCTGACTCTGCCTTTCACAGCTGAAGTTTTAGAAACTGGATTCTATGCACAGTAGTTCATCTTTGAAAGCATGAACTACTGAAATGAACATTTCCTATCTTTTTCTAATATGGCACCAAACTAATGCTTTTAATGAGAGGTTATAATTGTTGATTCATAGGCAAACATTCTCATTGCTATTACAAACCTAAGCTGGAACAGGAAGGCCTTCTTACCATAACCACAGCAGCTCCATAGACTGAGCAGTTATGAAATGGGTTACTTCTTGGGTTAATGATGAGAGGCAATGCAGTGTTTGGGGAAGAACACAGACTGTGTTTGAAGTGCTGCTTTCAAACCCCAAATCCAATGACTGGTGACGTTACCTTATCCCCATCTTGAAGAGGTGATTTTAAAATGGATAATAATAGCGTGGTACCTACTGCTCAAAGGGTTGTTGTAGTAATAAAGGAGTGATTATAACAGTCATTAGGAGTTATTAGTAATAAAGGAATTGTAGTAATTCGAAAGACACAGGAAGTCTTTAGAATTATGCCTACCACGTAATAAGCACTCAAATGATAAATATAGTAATGATAACTATTATTACGTAACAACAGTATTAATTATTCTATTATTCTGTAATATAGATGAGGTGGGCAAAACGTCTAGCATGTTTGGCACAAACTGAAGGCTCCACAGACCGCAGCATTATAGTGATTATTGTGCTACGTAACCACCTGATACCTGTCAGCAATGACTCCTATAATATCGTCAATGTAGCAAATACAAGAAGAAAATGATTATGTTCACATTAGAATTTAAATGGTGAACACTGAAAATCTAAAAGGATGAGATTTTAGTACTAAGGAATGGAAATCTCTTTAGAAATAAACACTGTTAACTGAGAATTTTCTGTAGACTAAAAATTAGTAAAAAGGATCAACTGAAATCAGTATTCAAGAGTTCAGGCAGTGAGGATCTGATTACGATACAGCAGATGGGACACCTGTCTACTTAAATTATCACCTGTGGTTACTGTCAGTGAAATGCTTTTGAAGGTGTAACTGATGGACCACCTGGCACAGCATGACGGGCGAGGAGGAGACACGGTGGGCCGGGTGGGGTGAAAGGGGCTGTTCCTACTGTACTGAAGAACTTAAAGAAGGACATGACAGACTCAGCACGCGGCATTATCAGTCCAAGACCCACAGAGCCAGAAGCATCCCGGAAGATTCTACTGCTTATGGCCACAGGCTGATGGAGTCAACAGACCAGGCAGAGTTCAGGCGTGTGCTAACGACCAGCACGTTGCCTGGTCATCGCTATGGGAGGCTTAGGACGGTGTCCGGAGGACAGTGAAAATCTGGGAGCTGGACTGGCAACATTTGGAAAGATTCAAATAACTCTGAGTATACAAACGCTAAAGTCCCACTGAGCCTTCCACACTGGCAGAAGCCTGTCTCGAACAGCCAAGGTAGTTCCTTGAAAGGAGATGACAATTCTCATGCTTTACTACTGCTACCCTTTATCACCTCCTGGCCTAAGATCAGATCCCTGCTTGCCCCAGAGATGCAGAGAACAAAAGAGCTAAGCTAAATCTAGAGGAGAAGGCTGCGTGAGTATAGTAACTGTAACGTCTCCTGGTGTGTATGCACTGGACGCTTCCTCCCAGTCTTCCCAGTAAGGATCTGGAAACTTTTACTAGAATGACTGCACACTGAGATGAAGAAACACTCATGCAGTTTGAGGATTCACAGACTAGGCTCTGAGCAACTGCTGCCCCACTGAAGGCCGCCGATGGAAGTGGGGTTTAGGGGGCCGAGAGGTGAAGGGCTTCTGCTCCCAGGCCGTTGACCGTGGGCCCAATGGACTACGCTACTTCCTCAGTTTCTAGGTGTCTTGATGGAACGTAAATGATCAGCCACTTGCAGAATACCCCTGTTGACTTGCTGACCCATGCGGTCAAGGACACAGAAATGAGAGGATTAGTGAAGGGGTGATAAGTGGTCTGGGAAGAGGCCCAAGTGTGTAAGAACAGGGAGCCCCACGTGAGGCAGAGCATGCACTCAGTGACCAGGCAGCCAAGGGGACCCACTGCAGCAGACGTCAAAGCACCTCATTCCCCAGCCACCTCAATGCTACTCAAAGGACTCATGAACAAAGTACCTATGGTGACAGGGAAAGAGGTCTTGTTTTTGTTTGTTTGTTTTAATTTTTATTGGGGTACAGTTGCTTCACAATGTTGTGTTAGTTTCTGCTGTACAGCAAAGTGAATCAGTTATATGTATACATATATCCACTCTTTTTTAGGTTTCCTTCCCATTTAGGTCACCACAGAGCACTGAGTAGAGTTCCCTGTGCTATACAGTAGGTTCTCATTAGTTACCTATTTTATATGTAGTAGCGTGTGTACGTCAATCCCAATCTCCCAGTTCATCCCACCCTCACAGGGAGAGCGGTTATGCATTACTCCACAACACAGATTCCCCTCAAAAAGGATTCCAGGCTACTGCCACTGCTGACTGTCTAATATGCCAGCAGCAGAGAACCACCACCAGCCCTTAAAATGGCAATATGGCCTGGGAGGACCACCCAGCCCTGCTATGCTATTTAGCATTCCTTTCATTAAACGCACAGCCAGGCACTTGCTAGTTTTGGACATATAATCTGGCTAAAGACTTGCCATCCCTGCTTCCCTTCTACCTGTAAAAGGATCTTTGGGGGCCCTGATCACTGCCGCCAGAGCACAAAATGTTGCTTCTCACCAAGGAACTCCCTAAATAACAAACAAGAGCAGCACAAAGTCTATGGGCTTCACTGGTCATATCATGGACCTCATTACCAGATGGCCTTCCTGAAAACTTAATTAAGATATCAGCAAGGATGGGATACTTTCCAACAAGATACACATACTTTCTGACCAACTGACCAATATACAGTTCCACTTGCTCCTACTGCCAGAATAGATGAGTCAGGGAACCAGAGTAACATCATT
Organism: Lagenorhynchus albirostris; assembly: GCF_949774975.1. Taxonomy (NCBI): domain Eukaryota; kingdom Metazoa; phylum Chordata; class Mammalia; order Artiodactyla; family Delphinidae; genus Lagenorhynchus; species Lagenorhynchus albirostris. Next base: position 75,746,171 of record NC_083111.1, on the reverse strand, counting down.
TGAGACAGTGATGTTTAGTGAGCAGTCAACCTAACCTGGCCATGCATTAGAATCTTTTAAACACCTACTGGAAATTCATTTTGAGGTTTCACCCTAAACAGGTTGGTGCATGGGACTCTCTCTCTCTCTCTCTCTCTCTCTCTCTCTCTCTCTCTCTATATATATATATATATATATATATACACACACACACACACACACATAATTTTGGCCACGCTGCGCAGCATGCAGGATCTTAGTTCCCCGACCAGGGATTGAACCCATGCCCCCTGCAGTGGAAGCGCAGAATCTTAACCGCTGGACCACCAGGGAAGTCCGGGACTCTATATTTTTAAACAGCATCCCATATGAGTCTGACATATAGCCATGTTTTAATCAAATAATATAATGAACTTCCCTGATTAATCCAATAACATATTTAGTTTCTCTGAATCTCACTTTTCTTACATAAAATAAGGAAAATATTATGTATCTGTCACCATTTTTCCAAGGATAACATGGAGTAATGCATGTAAAATGTCTCACAGAGTACCTGACTCACAGTGGCTGCTCAATAAACAAATGGTGGCTTTTTTTTTTAATTATAAAAGCTACTGTTAAATGGACTTTTTTGTGAGGAGGCTGGATTTTGTCTAAATAACTTTTTTTCTAACACAATCATTTCATGGAAAGTGATCACTCAATGTGGATTTTGTTCTCTGTAGTATAAATCTTTTTAATAATGAGAGAACAACAAAGTAATAATAGAACTACATAAGCGACAGCACATTATGAAATGTGAAAATTTCTTTCAGAATTGGTATATTTAAGAAAGTGATCAATAAAAGTAACTCAGTAATTTTAGCTTATTTAGAAGAGGAGGCAGTTATGTGAATACATGCACGAAGAACAACTATGTGTTAGAATAGGAAGTAATTATTAAAACATTTACAATCGGGAAGACATATGGGAACATATGTTTATGTATGACTGATTCACTTTGTTATAAAGCAGAAACTAACACACCATTGTAAAGCAATTATACCCCAATAAAGATGTTAAAAAAAACAAAACAAAACAAAAAAACATTTACAATCAATTTTAACTTGGTAAAATGCATAGGATATCAAAAGAAAGGCAAAAAGGGCAAATAAAAGCATATACTTTATAAAGTCAACAATATGAAACACAAGCGTAGAAAAAAAGACCTGAAAGAACTAATCTAAAATGCAAATAGTAATGGTGAGACTATAGATAACTTTCACTTCTCTTCATGGTAATTTCAATACCACTGTACTTTCTAGAAGGTATTGCTTCTAGAATCAAAAGCACAGGTGCTACAATTCCACTCTATAAATAAAAATAATAGTTACAGATTTGGTTTAAGATACTACATATTCTGAAACTGGCCAGAGCGACCGAATTTTCTAAATAGTATCACAAATATATCACTCTATATAGCATTTTCACATAATTTCATTTGAGGTCCTAGTTAGCTTTTATATCATATGTACTAATACCATGGATGATCTAAAAGTACATTATATAACGTGACTAAAAAAGTAGCCATTGTTTATAATAAGTATTACCTTTGCCTTGTCTCTCATGGAGCCTTTTCCAAGGATGGACATTTTTGTCAAGGTTTCTTCTTGCAAGCGCTTCAGAGAATTGCCACGTGGCCCCAAAAGTTTTCCCACAAAGTTGAACTAGGAGAAACAAAAGGACAGATTTGTAACATTCATATCTGAGGAAAATAATTTATTTCTTGAATTTTAGGAAACACTGCAGTCAGTATGATACACATCATTGACTAACGACAAGTATTTAAGTTACTGCTACATGCATCACCCTATAATGTTTCCCACAAACCACATAAAACAGGGCTAAAACAAACAAACAAAGGATGTATTTCTTTCTACGAAATCACTTCAGTGATGGCTGTATTTTACAAATTGTATCAATAAATGAAGTTAATTCCCAGAATTCCTTAGGTGCCATCCTGACAATTTCAGCACACATTCAACATCAACCACGAACAGTGCTGGAATTAGACTGTTGGTGAGGAAAAACGACACCAAGTGTCCTGTAATGTGCACTAAACTGGTCACCATGGAGTGTCTGGGTTCTTCTACCTGGTCAGCACTTAAGCCTCAGTTAATCAACCACTGAGTGCACTGGCCTAGATGAGCGCTACGCCTTCAGTGGCTGACCAAGGCTTTATGACAAAATCCACCTGTCTACTTAGCCTAGATGCGGAGCGTTCTTTAGTCAGCATGCAGAGTAGCAGTGAATTAATTGAGGGTACTACGGACTCTGAGGATAGACTGCCATGGTTGTAAAACCTGGCTTTTCCATTTTCTTGCTGAGTGACCCTGGGCTCGGGGTCACTAGGCCTTGGTTTCCTCATCTGTAAAGTGGGAATAATGAATGGCAATAGGACCTACCCTTGCAGGGTATTTTGAGGATTAAATGGGTCAACATAAATCATTTAGAACAACGTTTAGCACATTAATAGAGAATAAATACATACAAGTGAATGAAATAATTATTGATAGGGATTTCACACAACTTCTAAAAGCCTTATAATAATTATGAATTCTTCTTGCTTCCAAATAGAAAGTCAGCCCTATTTACCAGGAGAGAAACTGTTCTCTTTGGCAGGATTCTTGATCACAAACTCACGTAGTTGCTGCTGTGATATCAGCCACCTTCCATGAGCCATGCCACTGCTGTGCTGTTGCTGTTTTTAAGACAAAATCGTTCCTCGTGTCTCTAACTATGGTAATTAAAGTAATTTTCCTGAAATATGTAGTTTTAAAAAGTCAAAATGGTATTTTTTCCTTGCCCACTTTCAATTTTATTGGTCTTCAACAAAAACTAAATTGTCTATTTTTAACCTTTACATGTCATCTTTTTTTCTGCTTTTTAAAATTTAATTTTAAGTAAATTACTTTAAAAAATATAGAAGTGAGGTCTACAGAGTTTAAAATATCAAATACTACTACAAGGGGTGGGGGGGGGCGGGGAAATAATGTCTCAACCCACCCTCCCTCATTCTTGTTCCCTGTTTTCTCTGCTTTATCTTTCTGGAAATCCTACTATCGGATATTGGGCCTCCTGAGTTGGATCTCTAAGTTTCTCTGATTTTTCCTCCCTCCTTCACCTCCCTCTGTCTTACTTTCTGGGAGATTTAATTACGTTTCCTACATTTCTACTGATTCTCTCATTTCTGCTATCACATGTTTCACTACTAACAGCAGTTTCTTATATCTGTCCCTTCCTTATGGCACTTTGGAAGTAATACAAATTCTTATCCTCCTGAGGCGTCAAAGGCGGTAGCTGTCCCCTCCCCGACGCCGTGGAGCTCACAGAGCCTGCTTCTTCCCACAGATTCCCCTTACCCTCCACGTTCTGAGAATCTGTTTCTTGCTACACTATGGCCTTTCCTCACATGACTGGTAATCCTCTGCTGTTTGTTTCTAAAAATTTTAAATTGAGGCTCAAACAGGCTAACTGGATGTTCTGCTTTCATACATGCAATCTGACAACTGGACATAACAATTCACTGCAACACAGCAGCCCAGTTTTTTCACCCAAAGCTACTCAAATATCAATATCTGTATTTCTTTTTCCTTGTGCTAGGCATTTACCTGAATAGGAATTCCCCAGCTTCCTAGGAGGAGGTATATAAGCCCGGCTGCCAGAATACGAAGAATCCCATTATGAAGCACACACACCTCTATTTAAAGGAAATAATTCCCACATCTTCAGTGTGGCATCTCACTGCAGCCCTCAGCCGTATCCATCTGGGTCTTAGAACCTAAAGTTTCTCTCATTCAAACTCTTCAGGAAATCTCCCGTCTGTTGCTAGGTTAAGAAGGGCAGACGCCTGCTTTTCTCAGCTGGGGAGAGGACCCAGGGGTCTAAACTACTTTCATGCACACTTTCCACCAAGTTCCCTCTTGTCAGTTCCACCCCATAAATTCACATGCAGCTAACTGGTATCTACAATTCCCGAGAGTCTTCTCGAGGTTTTCCCACACTAGTAGGCATGCTTCTGGTTGGCTTTCTCTTGCCCTGCAAGCTCAGGATTCTGCTTTCTCTGGTCTTTACCAGAGAAGGTTATTACCATTTATCCATGTATTTTGCAGCCACCAAAAAATTTTTTCTTTTTTTTAAACATCTTTATTGCAGTATAATTGCTTTACAATGGTGTGTTAGTTTCTGCTGCATAACAAAGTGAATCAGCTATACATATACATATATCCCCGTATCTCTTCCCTCTTGTGTCTGCCTCCCTCCCCCCTCCCTATCCCACCCCTCTAGGTGGTCACAAAGCACCGAGCTGATCTCCCTGTGCTATGCGGCTGCTTCCCACTAGCTATCTATTTCACATTTGGTGTATGAAATGTGAATATATGTGTATATATGTCCATGCCACTCTCTCACTTCGTCCCAGCTTACCCTTCCCCCTCCCTGTGTCCTCAAGTCCATTCTCTACATCTGCGCCTTTATTCCTGTCCTGCCCCTAGGTTCTTCAGAACCTTTTCTGTTTGTTTTTTAGATTCCATATATATGTGTTAGCATACGGTATTTGTTTTTCTCTTTCTGACTTACTTCACTCTGAATGACAGACTCTAGGTCCATCCACCTCACTACAGATAGCTCAATTTCGTTTCCTTTTATGGCTGAGTAATATTCCATTGTATGTATGTGCCACATCTTCTTTATCCATCCATCTGTCAATGGACACTTAGGTTGCTTCCATGTCCTGGCTATTGTAAATACAGTGCAGCACCGAATTTTACTAACATCGTTTGTCCATTGTTGTCTCACACTCCCATTCTTATCTTCATAGATCAGTGCCTTTTTAATTCATTTATATTCATTTTAGCAGGTTTCAAGGATAGCATAAAAATTAATTTGTATTCAAACAACCATATATATATATATCACGTCTGTAACAGTTAAATATCTCCCAATTAATAAAAATTAAGAGACCTTAGAAAACATCCAGTCCAAACACCTAATTTCATACTGAGGAAACTGAAGTCCACAGAATGATATGATTTACTCAAAGTCACTTGATAAAACATAAAACCACGAGATTCCATATAAGAAGGAAGAGCATTTTATCTGCAGTTTTCTTTCTCCATTTAACTTCTATTAGTCTTTTGCTCACAAAAAGTATACAAACGCGCATTTTGACCGTCGGAAGCACTTCTGCTCTCTTCTTTGTCACCACACACTGCGCGTTAGTTGCATCACCCTGGTCAAGTTACCCTCGTGAGTTGCAGACGCCTCATCCACAACACAGGGGTCAACCGCTTACTGCGGGCGCCTGATGTATGAATTAATATGAAAATGCAAAAAATCACCTAGCAGAGCAGCCGGCAGGCTGTGCACTCTCTGTGCTGACAAATCAGTAGGTAATGAATGGATGAATTTAGCTATCGTGAACATACATAAATTGGGGTGAACAATGCCCACCCTGTACGTGTACAAGGCTGCCGAGAAGCCACCACCTGGAACAACACGGCTGCACCCAGGCCACCCAGGTGGGTCGAGGGGCTGAGCTCTGTCTGGGAGTCGGGGTGTGAGGCAGAACCAGGCATGTGGATGCTGACCGTCTGCACAGCTGAGCCACACAACGGCGATGGGCTTGGTTGCCCGACGGGGGTCTCCACCCAGGCTGCGTCGCCTCCCCGGCAGGCGTTTGGAGATGGCCAGAGTACCTGGTGACAATGACTGTGGGCCACCACTGCATTAGTGGTCAAAGGCCTAGCGTCACACATCAGCGTGGATGGGGCCGCCCTGCACAGCGAGGAAGGGGCCTGTGTAAAACGTCAGTCGTGCCTGTTCAGAAGCCCTGCGGGCTGAAAGGAGGGGCCACAGACCTGTTGCTTACTCTGCCTCTTCGGCTCGCAGCCCTTGCTGCTGTCTCCCTCAGATCACAAGTTCACTTCCTCCAGGGGTTCTAGAAGATACCCCCCACACACACGCACCCCTGAAGCCCACCACGGCCTGCACCTGCGACAGGGCCTACGGGCTGAGCACGGTTCAGACTTTAAATGAGCAACTGAGCAGCACAGCCCTCCGATCTGCCGAGTTCTACGACCCACCGAGGGTCCAGCCACCTGCTGCCGACCTCTGAGGCGCGTCGAGGGCTCCCTCTCGCCCGCGGTGTGACCCCAGCAGTGTCCTCAGCCCCACCGAGTCCACCATGGCTGAGGTTCACAGGGGTCATTAAGCTGAAGGGGCATCATGAAGACGAAGAGGTAGCGCATCCAGCGCTGAGGGCTGGGACCTGCTGAAAGCCACCTGAGCCCACGCCCCCTCTGCACTACTGGGAACGGCTCACTGCAGAGAACTACTCTTCCCCAGACGCGGGCGACCCCCTTGCTTCTCTAGGCTGGACACAGACCCTCCTTTCTTTGCGCCATAAGAGATTAACTGTTCTTTTTGTCTCCACTGATCAGTCAGAGAATGTCCCTTAACCTGACGTGATCGAACTCCAGTTAAGCTTCTGTCCTTTCCTCACACAGCAACCTGGGCTGGCGCAGGCCTCTGCGACAGGCCCTCTGCTCCCAGGGACCAGCCTTGGGCGAGACGCTCTCTGCCGCCTGTCCCTTCCTGCCCCCCGTCCTGTCCTCCACCCACGTCCCTGCACCTTCCCGGCCTCGTCCACTCTCTCTCTCTCTGTGGTCTGACCTCTGAGACACCGACAGGCCGCAGGCTCAGAGCTCTCCCTATCACAAGAGCAGCCCCTTTCCCTGATCTTCCAGAAACGCTTCCAAATACAAAGTCTGTCCTTCCTTAAGCCAGGATTTGTTTTCTATTTGATGAGTGTATTGGCAAGACAGACAGTAAGAACCTAATACATTTCAGCCTTCATTTTTACTAATGATTTCATTTGTGCACAGATTTGAATCGCAGGTAAAAGTGTTATTTCCAAGACCAATGATTTTTCTCCAGATGCCAATTATTATATGACAAATATACTATCGTATTACAAATGTTATAACTGTAAATAGGAAACTTTTCAAATGATTATGAAGATGGTAAACCAACATACAGTATATTTGAGCTTTACCACATAACGGGTATGATCCAATAATGATGTTCTTCCCCAGTAACGATCGAGGAAGAACTCGCTTTAATTGATCTAAACTACATTTGTGACATGACACTGTTCCATGGGGACAATTAAAGTTAAGCTGTCATTTCATAAACAACTAAGCCTCAGTCAAGGACACGTCACTGTCTCCATTAAAGCATTTCCCTTAATTGGGTGCTCACCAAAAAGTGGATTAGTCTAACAAAGGGATGCTTTATCGACCTCTTACTCAACACTAAAACTGAACTTGTAATCTCTGCCAACGTAGCAGCAGCAGATACGTTATTCTTCCCAGCAAATGGCACTACCGTCCATGCAGCAACTCAAGCCAGAAACCTGACATTCATTCTATGAGGGCAGTGACGAGGCCTTTTGCAGTCACTGATCCAACACCTGTGCGGCGAGGGCATTCAGTCAATGTCCAGTGAATCAGTGAATTGTATCGTAACAATGTTAACTCCTAGAGCTCTCTTAAACTTGCCCATTTTCCTGTAGCCTCACCACAACCACTAGTCCCGCCATCACCATCCCTCACCCTTGCCCACTGCAGGATTCCATCTCTGCATCCACTTCTATCTCCCTGGATCAGCAGAGAGGTCTTAACCCAAAGGGGACCTTGTTACATCTCTGTTGCAAACAGGACTGTCCGACTCCCCTTCGAGGAGTCCTCATGCCCCGGAACTGCCGTGCAAGGCCCTCTCCAGCACTGCCCTTGCTCACCTCCCCAGCCTCACCACTCTCCTGCTTTTGACTTTAGCCATTCTGGACTCATTGCAGCTTCTCAAAATTACCGTGTTCCAAGAAGTACCCATTTCAGCTCAGATGTAGAGCTTGTAAAGAACGTCACTCTCACCCTTAAAACAGGAAGAAAACTGAACAGAATACAGACTAATGCTGAAGTGCCACGGCAAACACCAACCACATGGCTGGAGAGAGTACAGACACCTGCGGGGAGAGATAAGACTCAAGCACCTGCTTCTCTGGACGGGGGACGAGCATGAGAGCAGAGAAGACCAAAAGCCCAGAATTAAGAGAGCTGACACCTTCTCAAAGGTTTTTCCTGCAGGAACTCACCCCCACCCCCACCCCCAACCCCCAAGTGCTCACAGGCAAGATCAGGGAAGAATCCTGAGACCACTTGCCTTGGCTAGTGGGGGAGAGGAAAACAGCCTCTACTGAAATCTGCTCAGAGCCACATCCCCTATATCTCCCCTCCTAATCTGCAGGAGGAAGGGCAACAAAACCCACTTTGCTTTGTTTCTTAAAATATTGACAAAATCAACAACACAGGTCCTGACATCAGTGTCCAGCCCTCAGGAAGTGTTATTCTCGCTACAACACTGGTGAAGTGCAGACACGTTCTAGGTGCTGGGTGAAGAACCGAAACAAGCAATGGCCACGTCCGTACTGAGCCCCATGTGTTCACAGAAGAGCCGGATGACAAACAAGAAAAACAGAAGCGCAGACACAACGTCTGTTAATTACTGCTAAGCGTCTATGGAGGTGGGCAGAAGCCAACTACTGAGAGCGTGGGTAGTCATGGAGGGCTGGGTAACGTCAGACCAGATCTGGAAACAGAGACTTTCCTGCACTGTGAGTAGCAAGTGCAAAAGCCCTCAGGCACTACGGACCTTCTCTGAAATAAGAAGATGGCCAGCCTGATGGAGCAGAGCAGCCAGGGTGGGGAAGGAAGGGGCAGAGTCATCCATCCAGGCTAAGAGCTTGGACTTAATCTGGGGTCTAAGGGGGTTTCAGTTTTTCTTTGTAAAGGACAAACGCAACACAGCCAGCCCTTCCCGGGCTCAGCAGAGTCTGGCAGGCCTGGGCGGCTCCTCCAGGCACCTCGACCCTCTTAGCCCCCCCGCACTCCCTCTCCTCCTGCCTTCTTTTCTCCCACTTACCAAACTACGGTTTAAAACATTTCCTTTCAGGTTGTACTCCTTGGACAAGAGGAAATGTGTTTTACTCAACTGTGGAATCTTTACATCTTAACCCCAGTCATCAGTCTTAATACACACAATAATACTCAGAAAAAGAAAACTTGTACTGGATCAACAAAAGCAAAAGAACAGGTTAATAAATTCTGGGTCCAGGAACCTAGTCTTCTGCCTATCGTTGCTTTATTTTAAAAAGGCCACGGCTGTATCAGCAGTAACATAAAGTCAAAACAGTCTTTGGCACAAAAGGAAAGGAATTTCAAAACATAAAGGTCCTCTCAATGGTAGAATCCCTCCTGTTCACTATGGCAAAAATGCTCAAAAGCACTACGGTATCTTTCCTGACTATAACATGAACTACTTAACGCTCCTGGTACATTAGTTATTTTTCTTAAATGTACTTCACTATTTCATCAACAGAACAGTCTGGGATAAATCTCATATGTGCTAAAAGCAGCTTCCTTTGGTCCATTACAGTCCCTTCTCCCCCTCAGCGTCCTCCCACCTGACCCTAAAACCCCGGTCCAGTCGACATACACACAGCCGCACCTGCCTTGGTAATTAGAAAATGAGGGACTAGGTTATGCTTTAATGACATCTTGGGCATCTACTGTTGCATAACAAACTAACCCAAAATGTAATGGCCTTGAACAACCACCATTTTATTTATTTGCTCACAGTTCAGCAATCTGAGCCCTGGGGGGAGCTCTATGTGGCAACATCCAGACCAACTGCAGCTGGAGGACCCACTTCCAAGACGGCTTATTCCCATGTCTCTTAAGTTGGTGGTGGCTGTCAGATGGGGACCTCAGTTCTTATTGGTTTGATTCTCCTCCACCTGGGTATCCCAAGCTTCCACCTCCCATGGTGGCCTCGGGGTGACAGGACCTTTGCATGGTATATGTCTTCCAAGGTCAGAAAAGCAGAAGCTGTCAGGCTTCCTTAAAGCTCCAGCCTGGAAGTTCACATCTTGTCAGTTAAAGGGAGCTGCAGGGTCAGGACAGACTCAAGGGAAGGGCACGCACGATACAGGTCATGAACGCAGGGAGTGGCCACTGGGGGGCGCACTGCCCCAGACAAAAAACGATGAAGCAGTCATTTATCAAAAAGTTTTAAGAGCCTCAAACATCACGGTCTTTTCTAGGCCTAGCAATCACCTGCCTGCCTTCCCTCCCTTAAGAGGGGATGGAGGTGGCACTCTCTGAGGGCAGGGACCCTGACTCACCCCCCGTGTGCCTCAGCCACAGACGAGAGCCGCACTAGCTCCCAACAGGAAGCAGCATTTCATGCGCTGCGAGTGACTGATGAGTACCAACCAAAATCAACGTCCAAAATGTACCAATCGCTACCCAAGATTTAATTAAAACGAACCCTAAAGTATACCATACAGGCACAGATGGAGGGAGGCGTATTTTGGGTACATGGTCCTAACTGTCCAACATCTTGTAATCGAGCGTCGTATAAAATCTACGTGTTTATTAAAAATGATTAAAAAGGCATCTGACAAAGACTAAAATAAGGAGGTACGTAATACATAAACAATGTAATTCATTTCTGTAGAGGTAGGTCTGAAGTAGGATGTGAGAAATGAGAGGATATAAAGAAATAAAAAAACCTTTGTTTGCATACAGTATGTGTCTCAAGTTTAATGAAGAGCTAATAAATTGTGAGAAAGGAAGGAGGTGAAAGGAAGCAGGTCCACCGGTGCAGTCCATGGCGACTAAGTGTTCCCCACAGACTATCACGCCCAGTGTTCCAGATCTTAAGTTAGGCAGCCAAGAAGGATCCCTGGCCCCTGCACTACAGTTTATATGCACATAAAACGGATGTGAGTGTGTGTGCATATACATGTATGTATACATTTATTTTAAAATGCTACACCTGATCTACCATTGGGTAATAATATTTCGATCCTTACTTAGGTCAAGAGATTCATCATTAACGATACTGGATGTAAAAAAACAGTCCCAATTTGAAAAGACTGTTCTTCTTACGCCCATCTGGACGGCAGCTGCTCTCCCCCTGTCCCGGTGCCGAGCCTGTGCTGGGCACGGGGATGGAGCGGCTCTGCCGTTTTCCTGCTCATTTCGACTGCATCTACAGTGGCCCTGAAGTCGCAGTCTCTCTTGCAACAATCTTTGTCCACTGAAGAAGGTAAGTGAACTAAAACTAGTAGATGCAACCCAAGAATCCATACGCAGGCACATACACAGCTATCTGCCCCAATTACTGAAAGCAAGTGAGCGATTAAAACCTGGGAGCTTCTGCCTCGGAGAATCCCCTCTTCTACTCCAGCATCCTGTCTCACTGTGCACACAACTGTCCTGGACTCACATGTGCCAGGTAATAGGACTAGTGTTAACCTGTGTAATAAATATTAATAAAGCTTAATTTCTTGAACAGGAGCATGGGCTCTGGAGCCAGATTTCTGGGGTTCAAATGCCTGTTACTGTGTAATAACATTTAGCAAGTTACTTAACGTCTCTGTTTTTTAGTTTTTCATAAGTGAACAGGAGATAAACATTCCTTCCTCCTAAAACTGTAAAGATTAACACGTGAAAAGTTAATACATGTAAGGCCCTTAGAACAGTGCCTGAGATGCAGAAACCATACGCTACATACATACACTGAAATAGAAGTTCTAGCGTGTTCTTCTAGCACCCAAATGTAAGGTTGGACATCACATCTCTCTCTGGAAAACGTCACCCCATATTCTCTTTCTAGACCTTACTGGAGAGAAAGAATTAAACTGTCAGGAAACACATTTGGTTCATCACCTCCACATTCACCTAATTCCTGCCCAACGGCAAGAATGAAAAGAAAGTAAACGAGGTTTGTTTTACCTATCTTCTTCTCTTGAAAGGAAAAGACCGGATCACTACTTTCACTAGCTTTACGAGCCATTTTAGGTTCCAATAATTTAACCACTCACACAATGATTAATTAAATAAATCCACCTCTTAGTTGGTATTCAGAATACTGATCTCATTTGAATTAAGCCAATGTCATAAATGCAAAACTCCAAACAGTAGTAAACCTAACAACAAGCTTGGGACCGTAGCATTCATATGAAATGGAGCAGCCTCTTTGGTAATAGAACACTTGTTTCTTAGGATCGTTAGTAATTGAGTCAAGCTTTGGATTACTGACAATAATTTTCACGATTCTGATAATCACCTCTAACAATAACAATCACTTTTACATGAGAACTTGAATTTCTAGGGAATAAAAGTCATTCCAACTTGTGTTTAAATCAATCATTCCTAAATGTTGAGGACTCAAAAAAAAGGTAAGATCTTTTATAATGCAGAATATTTCCTACTATATATTCTACTTGTTTATTTGTATCTGTCATAAATCTTTCAGGGCTCCCTAGGCCATATAAAAATCTAATGCGCAAGTACAGCACTTGAAGGCTTTCCACGCTAGTCATCACCATTCCAACGAATGCTACAAACTACCATTCCCCATAATTAAATCATTCTGGCCCAAGAGTTACTCTGTCTTTCCCCCGATCTCTGCTTGTTAACATCCTGAATTTATACTTAAGGACTACATTTAATTCCACCTGTAATTCTTTCTCCAGAAATAACTCTTCCTCACTCTTTTAAAATCTTGCAGTGTCCATCTATTTCTCTTATGTTAGTTCAGTCTTTACCCTATATTATTTAGTAAAATTTACTGTGGTTCTCCTGTTAGACTATAAATCCCTGGAGAGTAATTAGGACCCATATTTTATTCATCATCCTTCCTGCATAATGATTTCTCAATACATACTTGTGAAACTAAAGTTTATTTTGCCCCAAACCAAATGGCATTAGTCAACATAGTTTTTATTGATTTTCTTTGCTGCAGAAATTATTGCAACATATTAGAGCTATATAAATACTATTATTTAAATTTATTAATTTGCCAACCAGAAATCACTAAGCATTATTGGTAGTGGTTGAGATTATTTGGTATTGCTCCACTGACTGTAATTTTAACACAGTTATCTACTTTCAAATGGTAAACAACCCTACTTACTTAGACATCAGCAACCCTGAAAATCAATCAAGTAAAGTACACAAGTAACTTCTTCAGGAGATGACACGGGCAAAATCACACACACAGTGACACACCATCTGAAATCATCTACTTTATGTACTTTTTAATCTCTATATGCTCAAAGCTGGATTATATTCTTTGGGCGGGGGTGGGGGACTGGGTGGACAGCAAAACAAATAAAACAAGCAATGTAGCCCATATATACTTAAGTTTGAAACTGTTAATCCAGAAAATCCCAGACTGCAATAGTCTGGCTTCAAGTGTGGAGAATGGGATGGAGGATTTGAAACTGGATAAGAGGCTATTACAAAAGACCGGGTGATGGATGACAGCGGTCTAAAGTAAGGAGTGGCAGTGGAATGCAGAGATAGAAATAGATGTGAATTACTTTAAAAGTAGAAGTAATAAAGTGCATATGTCATTGTACTTCAAGAATGGAGGGGGAGAGGTAAATGAAGGAGAAATTAGTAGACAAAAATGATATGCTAGTTTTAGGCATGGGCTCTTAGATACAGGGGCTGTTTGTCATTCACTAAAATAGGAGCACCGGGAAAGGTCCAGGTTTGCCAAGAAGAGGTATGAAGTTCACTTATGGACACATCAAAGATAAGTCTGCAGGATATCCAAGTGGAGGTGGTTCAGTAAGTGTTTAGCCTGATGAGATGGAGGGGGGGAGGGGGGGGAGGGAGGGGGGGCGAGAGAGAGAGAGAGAGAGAAAAGAAAGAAAGAAAGAAAGAAAAAAAGAAAGAGAGAGAGAGAGAAAGGAAGGGAGGGAGGGAGGGAGGGAAAGGAAGATGTGACACATCTGGTGTCAGAAAGCTAGTAAATGGCAGAGCTAGTAGGCATAACAAAGAGGGGCTGACTTCTAAACCTGACTGCTTTCCCCTCTGTAAGTGTCTCAGTATCAATGTATATACTGTGCCCTCTGTTTCATGTAATTGTGTGTCAATTACTTGTTTTGATAAAAGTTCACAGTTTGGGCCATTTAATGAATTTCTGCCATTTTACGCCACTGCAGGGGTGGGAGGTGGAGGTGAGGTGGGTGGAATCCTAGAAGAGAGGGGTTAAGCTTTGTTCAAATTTCCTGTGTCCAACAGTACAGCTGTGCAATTTTCAGGTGATCCAACTGGGAGGTCTTCATGGGGCCCAGAGCCAAAATAAGCCGTCCAATAACATTTAACACATCTAAGCCAGTAACATATCGCTAAGCACTAAAGTTGTTTTACCTTTTGGCTCAGCAACACACTTAAGAGACCAATCCTCCATCACCTCTCAAAAATAAGCAGTGATGCAACAAAAGATTTACACAGAACAATATTCATCACGGACTTTAATTTCTAAATGCACTGCATTGTGACCAAAGCACATATAATGGTAGCATTTCTACTCTTTTAAATGTAATGAGGTTTTGGGGGACCTATAGATAACCAAATTTTCATTTGACTTAATAAAATAGTAATAACAATAACACCCCCTCCAAAAAAAACGTGAGTAAATTCTGTCACAAGCCCCTTAATACATGCATTGCTGTTTCTGAAGTCCACTTAACTTTAAGTTCAAGGGCTGCTTTCTGGGTCAATAATCAAGCATTTTAAAAGAGAAGAAGGGAAAAGTCACAGCATAAGATTTGAAATTCCTTCACAGTGTTTTTTGAAAGCTATCATATTCACAAATACCAACTTAACTTTCTAATTCTCATGACATAGGGGCGTGTATCACAAGACCTCAAGGGTCCAGAGAAGACCTCTGAGAAAAGAACGAAAGTAGCCTCGAAGAGGCTCATCTCTACTTACAGCTGCGCTTTCCTCCCGCTCCCACTGTAAGACACGGGTTGTCAAGGTGGCAGAGGGCTGGCCTGGAAGGGGACTTGCGCTTAGTGAAGCAACGGACCGCGGGCCAAGACATTTTCCTAAGGCTCCGTGTTCCAGAGTGGCCTTTCTGCTTCCCCAGAGGGTCCAAGATGTAATGGATACCAGGAGGGACACTGACCATGACTTGTCATAAACACATGTGTCTTTAAGTGATGATGTTTATTATCAGGCTTCCTCGACACCAACAAGTTTCAAAATCCCCCCTGGACAGCATTGTGGATTTCGGTAATGGCACGTAAGGACTAACAAACAAGTGCATTATCATTTTATTTCTACAGGTAAAGTATCAACTGGACACCAAAAATAAAAAGGATTTTCACATGAATCCTCTTGAAAAAACATTATTTGCCTCCAAAAATTAATTAGGAGTCACAGAAAAGGCAACTTTTAACATACCGATATGACTGTCAAATATTTACCATTCTAGGAAAATTTTGATAGCCATGATGATTTCTATGGAATAGGCTTCCTTCCGCCCAGTAGTAAATCCGTGGGTTTTTAATTGTCTGCAATTCACTACAGGGGAAAATGCGAGCCAACTTTAAAAAGAAAGCTTCTCGAGCTTTAATTCAAACTCCAGAGGAAACATGTTTTATAAACACTTCGCTCTTCTCTCTCAAAGACTCTTAACCAAAGAACTTCTGTGAGACAGCAAATATATCAAATTTAAAATATGCACATAATAGGAAAATATTTAATGTAAGAACCCATATTGCCTAATATAAAGTTACTGAAAATAATATGTAAGCATTAGAATGCTGAGAGATTAGACAACAATTACCAAATTATGAAAATTAATACATCTAATTTAAACCGGTAGAATCTAACTCAGTACACTAAATCTTAAAAACCATAATCATAGTACACAGGTATCTCCTAAGTTAACAATCTCGGGCACTTTTTTTCCCCCAAAATGGGAATCTTTTTTTTTTATACTAATTATAAAAGTGACACCAAGTTATTATTAAAACATTAAAGTACAGAAACATGTGAAGTAGAAAAGAGCACATGATCCTTACCCTCCAGAAAATAACTGCTAGTAAGATTCAAGTTAGTTTTTCTTAAAATAAATGTTCAACTAGGGTATTATCTGTCCTACATGTTGCTTTTCTTTCTTTTATTTAACAGTATAATAAAGACAATCTTACCATAGCAGTAGAGCATGTATGCATAATGATATATACAGATATAATTCAATTTCCTATGACAACTGACTTTTTAAAATGGTGCATAAGCCTTCTTTTACCCTAGCGGGACTTTACATGTGGCATTCCATTTCCTGAAATAGTTTCCAATAATTAAACACCTGGAGAAACCCACCTCATACTCCAAAGCAGCTCAAAGGTCACTTCCTGTTCTAACTTCACAGCCCCCCCCCCTTGGCCAACCCTACCTTATATAAGTAAAGTGATGAGGGATCAGCCTCCATTCACTGCTCCCTTATCACTTTATTCCAAAAATAAACGCAAAAGTCAAACTGAGAAGTAAACTGAGTTCTGCACTCCTATCCGACAGAGTCTGCATCTGAATCCAAAAATATCAACATCCCTCAAAGAAACATAACAGAATCCAATTTCCACAGTATAACACAATGTCCATTATACAATCCAAAATTACTCAACATATAAAAAATAGGAAATATATGACATTATCAAGATAAAAGAGTATCAATTCACATCAAATCTAAGATGACTAAGATTTTAGAATTAGAGACTTTAAAGCACCTATTTTAACTGTGCTCAATTACACAAAATATAACACCTGCAATAAATGGAAAATCCCGGCAAAGAAAAAAACATGTTTCCAAATACATATATTTATATATGAATCACATATAAATTCTGAAACAGATAAGTACAATACGTGATACAAACATTTTATCTGATCGGCTTTACCAAAAAAATAAAGATGACATAGGAAAGAGTCAATGAGTTTAAGATACAGCAGCAGAAATGATCCAAACTGAAGAAGAGGGGGAAAAAACTAATAACAAAAGTAAACAGAGTCACAGGAATCTTTTCGAGAATATCAACAGGTTGAAAGTACCTGTAATTAGAGTCTCAAAGGGCGGGGAGTGAAAGGATCAGAAAAAGTATTTAAAGAAGCAATACCTGAAATATTATGATGAAATAGACAAATCCTTTGAAAAACACAAAACAATTTTCACAAAAGATGAAATAGAAAATCTGATTAGTGCCTTGTCAATTAAAGACACTGAAGAACTTATATTTGATTCATATATAAATATATGTATTTGAAAAGAGTTTTTCACCACCAAACTCCAGGCCCCAGACAGCTTCACTAGTGAATTCTATCTAATAATAAAGAAAACAATAGCACCAAACTGACATGCATTTTTTTTTGGGGGGGGGGGGAGGAGGGAAAGAACACTTCTATATGTGTGTGTGTGTGTGTATAAATTATAGGCCACTATCACTCATGAATACAGATGCATTTGAATCCAACAATGTATAAAAAGGATAATACATCATTAAGTAGGGTTTAACCCAAGAATGCAAAACTGGTTTAATTTAGCCAAATCAATCAATAAAATTCACTATATTAACAATATAAAGGAGAAACATCCTGTGTTCATTTCAATAGATGCAGAAAAGGTATTCACCAAAATTCATCACCCAGTCAGGATCAAATCTCTCAGCAAAACTAAAATAGAAGAAAACTTCCTCTACCAGATACAGGTCACCTACAAAAAAAACCTCACAGCTTTATCATGCTTAATGGTAAAATACTGAATGTTTTCCACATTGCCTGAGAACAAGAGAAAACTGCCTAACGTCACCACTTGTATTCAAGCATTATACTAGAGATCCTAGCCAATACAATAATAAGATAATAAAAAGCATAAAAATTGGGAAGAAAGAAGTAAACTGTTTATGCAGATGATATGATTATGTACATAGCATATTCTAAGGAATCTATAAAACAACTTGCTAGAACAAGTGAATTTATTAGCAAGGTAGCAGAATACAAGGTTTATACTAGAGGCAAAAGGTTATAGTAGAGGCAAAAAAATTGGAAAACAAGATTTCGAAATACTTTACAAGAGTGTTCAAAAAACATGAAACACTTAGGAATAAGTTCAACAAAAGACAAGACCTCTACCCTAAAAAGTACAAAACACTACTGACAGAAATTAAAAATCTAAATGGAAAGATATACCATGTTCAAGGAAGGGAAGACTTAATATTGTTAAGATGTCAGAACTCCCTAAACTGATCAACAGATTCAATGCAACGGCAATCATAATCCCAGCAGAATGTTTTGTGAAAATAAAACAATAAATTTATATAGAATTGCAAAGGATCTATATGCAAGCAATCCTGAAAAAGGACAAAGTTGAAGGGACTACATTACCTAACTTCACGTCTTACTATAAAAAGCAACAGTAATGAAGATGGTATGGTACCGGCATAATGATCCATAAACAGATCAATGAAGCAAAACAGAAAGTACAGAAATAGACCCTCACTTAACACAGTCATCCAGTTTCCAACAAAGATGCCAACACAATCCATGGGAGGAAAATATCTTTCAGCAAATGGTACTGAAAAAACTGGATATCCATAGGAAGAAAAAATGAATTTTGACTGTCTTTCTCACACCATACACAAAAACTAATTTGAGATGTATCACAGACGTAAAATTAAAAGCTATAATGGTAAAGCTTTTAGGGGAAACACAGGAGACTATAACTTATAAAGGACTCTAACATTTCCTTGAGGTTGGCAAAGATTTCTTAGTTGACAGAAGGTAAAATCATAAAAGAAAAACTTGATACATTAGACGTCATCAAAATTTAAAACTTCTGCTTATCAAAAAACTCTGTTAAGAAAATAATAGGCAAGCCACAGACTGAGTCAAATATTCACAAAACGTATATCCAACAAAAGATCTGTAGCCAGGATATATTTTAAAAAAGCTCCTACAACTCAATGATAAGAAGACATACAGCCCACTCAGGGAGCGGCAAAAGTTCTAAAAAGAGACTTCAAAATTGAAGATATATAAATGGTCAATAAGTGCATGAAAAAGTACACAAAATCATTAATCAACAGGGAAATGCAAATTAACACCACAACAAAATACCAATACCCTATCAGAATGGCTACAATTAAGGAGACTGACAACATCAAATATGGATTTAGATATATGGAGTAACCACAACTTTGCATGCACTGTTCTAGAAATGCCACAAATACAACCACTTTGGGAAAAAAATTATGGCAATTCATTATAAAACTAAATACACAGCAATTTAAACCCTAAATAGTTACTAAAAATAAATGAAAACGTATGGTCACAAAATGTACGAAAAGGTTCCCAGAAATTTAATTATAATAACCCCAAACTGAAAACTGCCCAGGCAAATGGATAAATACATTGTGGTATTTTCAGGTACTGGATTATTGTTCTGCAATCAAAAGAAATTAACTACTAATATATACAACAGTATGCATAAATCATGTACATGGACACTCAGAGGAAAGAAAAAAGAAAAGCAGAGTAAAAAGAAGATCAATTTAGGCCAAATCTGAGATGATCAAGATTTTAGAATTAGACTTTAAAGCACCTATTGTAACTGTGCCAAATGTCATAAAATAACACTTACAGTGAATAAAAATCAAACTTTTTTCTAGAATAATTAGGGAATATTTTAAGCATTTATGTGCCAAACCCTATGGCCAAGCATTTAACATGGATAATCTTATTTCTTATCAATCCAACCTTATCTTACAAACGAAGAAACTACAGCAGGAAGAAGTTGAACAGGCTGTCCAAAGTCCAAAATGTAACTCAGAAGAATAAATTTTAGAGTTCCGCAACTCACGCCAAACAGGAGGGACAGAATCACCAAATAAGGTTTCACCTGATTGTAAAAGTATGTGTGTTGGGGCGTCGTGCTAAGGGAGAACACCTCAAGAACACACCAAACAGAACGTAAACGGAGCGTGCGCTCCCCTGTGATAAGCTCTGACACACCTGCAGTGCAGGCTCACGGTCTTACCTTAGGGAACTGTTTTACAGGAATCAACACTTTCTGTCCCAGCTTCATGTTCTTATTAATCACCACATCAATGTACTTTTCTTCGTCCTTGCCTTCTCCTTTGTGAAACTTTTCTATTTCTGTGGAAGAAAAACAGACAACTGTGAAGTGTCTGACTTAGAACTCCGGAGGCTGGGGGTTCTCCTTAGCTCTACGGTGGCAAGAAACCCAGTACAGAATATGGACTTCAGATGGCTACAGTTTTTTCAAGTAATGACATATGTCCCATTGTCTGGATGATTCTCTACCAGTACAGCGGGAAAACGCACACACCAGGGCACTACAACGTGAAATCTCAATCGCCCAAGCTAATGGAAGGGAACAAACACAAACGTAAAAATAGATTCTTTGGGGCCTTTTGGAATCCTAGGAAAAGGCTGATCAAATGGCAAAGAAAAGCCAGAGACTATTCTCAGCTCACCATTACCAAGCACCAACATCCCTATTTATCAAACCCCGCCTGGCTCTCCAAGGCGTTTCCCATCAAGAATGGGTTCTCCAAGATGGCCTTAAAAGCCCTGGACAACCTTCTGTCAGTCGACCCTCCCCAACCAAATCCTCCCTCCTCACAAGTGACAAGCCCAATCACAAGCTCATGGCTTTGTTAATGCTCTTGTCTCTTCTTGTGATGTTATTCTGATGATTTCAATTTCACACATCTCCTTCAAGATTCAACCACATTAAATACTACCTTGTATGTGTTACGGTCCCTTTCCTCGACTGGGCGGCAGCAGCAGCAGTGGGAAACTCAGTCCCTCCCACCACGGTACTCACAAAGCACTTCATGCACAATGCTACTACCATTTCTAGCTTAGCTCTGCAGCTTCCGACCAAAGCTTCTAAAAATAAAGATAATTACTAAGTCTCCAAATGAGCTGATCATTTTGTTTCCTTTCTTGTATTATCCTAAGTTTTGATCCTGTAAAACTGATCATTCTCTATAGAATCTGCATGGGAACAATATACACTGAAACGGAAGCATGTGAAATGTAAACGTTTACATAGATAATTCTTGTTATTGTTGCTGGAAAAAATTCTTCCAGGGTACTTTTAATTTTGACATTTTTCTATAAAAATAAAATATACATATGGTGAAAAGTTAAAACAGTATCATAGAATATAAAAGTAAAAGAAAGCTTCTCCTATACCCATACTCCAGAGGTAATAATAAAGAATGTTATATACTCTTTCAGAAATTTTCCATGAATAAATCAGCACACAGGCATGCACATATACAATCTGTTTGAAAATTGTAGAACTAACGGTGGATATGAGCTAAATTAGCTTTGTTTTCCTCAGTAAAAAGCAATAAGTCACATGTCACCTGCTCCACTGACTTCAGCTTTAATCAGTAGAAGAAAATAAATTCCACATTTTATTTTTATTTATCCATTTATGCTATAATTGGGAGTACCTTTAGCGAGTTAGAAGATTTAACAAAATTAGGTACACTGAAACTTACCAGAAAAAAGGGTTTTTAATGTTATGTATACATTTGTCAAAATATTTAACTACCTATCTTCTTTTTAAATAACAAAGCATTTTTATAATTTTGAGAACTTAGATGCATAATTTAATATTTAATTCCCTAATCAGCACTCAAAATGTTATTCCTTGCATCAGTGACGTTTAACATTTGAAGTAACATGGAAAGTCATAAAGGTAAGATTAAAAAATTAGAAAAAATTATATATTTTACCATATATTAAAGTTTGAGATATGTTTATGATTTTAAAGAGGAAAGTAAAATTTAAAAGAAAAAATATATAAAATACCTCATTTCCTCTCCAGTCAACTTTGCAAATCTTATATTGCTAAAATACCTAGTTGTTACATTAAGTAAGCTTTGAAATATGATGAAATATAATATTTCACTGTTTAAGATTTATTTAAGAAAAAAGTTTAAAGCCCGATGTCATGTTAAAGCATGTAGGTCTGCATGTACTGGACCTAACACACCACATAGCAATGGAAAGAGCCCCATTCCTGTCACTGGCATCAAACAGATCTGGTTTTCAGCACAGCTCAGACCCCTGTGACCTCCTGTGGTAACATTCAGAACTGCTCAAAACAGTTTTTTTTTAGGCGTTTTTTTTTTTTAGGCGTTTGTTTTTTTTAGGCGTTGTTCAATCAACAATTTTGCATTTTCTGCTTGATTGAAGATTATAAGTAGGTTGATGTTTTTATGAAGTCCAATAAAGTAATATGCAAAGTAACAGAAGTGTACAAGATGATTTAATGAAATCTTGAAACTGTCCCTAACTGGGAGTTTCATATTCTAAAACTCAGGCTACTACCCCTCCGGTCTTCCTTAGGGAAGGGAAGGCACTGGACACCTACCAAGGTGGATTTAACCTTCTAGTAAATTGGAGCATATGAAGGTCAGCCATAGAAAATCCAGCCAGATGTTCAAGGTGGAACACATAGGGGATCTGACTGTCACTAATCCCTAGATTACATTTGTTACATACAGTTGAATGTACCAATGCCATCTCCCAGTGCAGAAATAATAAGCAAATGTGTGATTAGGTTTTAGATGACGGAGGGGATTAAAATGCTATGCTTTCAAACCATGGACACCAAATTTCTGTCAACCTGGAAATCTAGTGTCAGTTATGTCTTTTTTGGCTTTTGTTTTTCTATTTCTTTTTGTTTTTGTCTTGGTCCCGTATGGAGCCTCCCTAAGCAATGGCCACTTACATTTTAGCCTACCAAATATACTAAAATCCACTAATCCTCTAAAACACAGCAAAATAATCTTTGAATTTAAATAAGTTAAATTTCCAATATAAGAAAAACTAGTGAATTTTCATTAAAACTGCTTAAGGGCTTCCCTGGTGGCACAGTGGTTGAGAGTTCGTCTGCTGATGCAGGGGACGCGGGGTTTGTGCCCCGGCCCGGGAAGATCTCGCTGGGCCCGTTAGCCATGGCTGCTGAGCCTGCGCGTCTGGAGCCTGTGCTCCGCAATGGGAGAGGCCACGACAGTGAGAGGCCCGCGTACCGCAAAAACAACAACAACAACAACAACAACAACAAAAAACTGCTTAAATTCTCTCACAGAATCAAACACATCTAAATTGACATTTTCCTTTGTCCCAGCAACTCCATTTCTACAAATTTACCCTACAAATATACTTGGATAGATTATAAAATATTACATACAAAGTTATCCATTTAAAGCACTGTCTTTAATAGCAAAACACTGGAAATCATCTAAATGTCTATAATTAAGAACCTGGTTACTAAGCTAGGGCACAGCCATACAACGAAATCACATACAGCTACTTTACAACGTCAGGAAACTCTTTATGTTCTGATAGGAAAAGGTCTCCACCAAATAACTGTTTAGTACACGTACACACACACACAGTGTAAAACAGTGTAAGAATATATGTTCATATTCATTTGTATATGCACAGAAAATAGCTCACTTCTTCTATATAAGAAACGAGTAACAGTGATTCACTGTCAAGGGGGAAATGCAGTGGATAAGAAACAGGAATAGGTCTTTCGCAGTATCTCTCTTTTACATTGTTTTAAAATTTTGAATTATGTGAATATTTTACCCTTCAAATTTTAAATCTTTAAACACTTTGGCAGAATTTTTTTTTTCATATTGGAACAGAATAAAATAAGAATGTATACAGAGATTGCCATGTTTATATTTTGCGTCTTGGCTGAAAATCCAGAGCTTGACTCTCTCTTGATCATTCATTTAAGCTCTTCATTAAAATATTCTTTCACTGAAACTGTGATGAGGAATTTACCTGGACTGCCTATCCCACTTGAAGCAACAGATGTGTTTCTGGAAACTACATGCACAATATTTTATCTTGAGAATCCAATAATACTTACAATGCAATGGGGTTCACATAGTGAGGGAGAGAGGAACAGGTATCTATCCAAAAAACACTGACTGAGGTCTGATACATTGGAGAAACTGTACTGGGTGCTGGGAAGAAAATACACAGAATATGTGGCATGTAAACAAACGAATTTAATATAATGTACACAGTGTTGCAGAAAAGGGACTAACAGCTTTGGAACTTTGGAAAATTATTCAAAAAGGTAGCAAATGCGTGCTAAGTTCTTAAAGGATGAGGAACAGAGTTTGCCAGGCAAAGAGCCGATGAGTTCTTCTGTGAAGTAAAGTAACCCTGGGTAACACCAGTTCACATTCCCTCATCTGACCAGTTAGACGGTGCAGTTGATAATGGAGTTTTACTCCCCCCCCCCGCTTTTCTCCTTTAACAGTACAAAATAGAATAAATCACACAAGTAATCAAGACGAGCTCCTGCCACTGTAGAGCCAGTCAGTGAACAAGCTGAGACATGGACTCCATTTCCTCACCCCACATCCTGGGTTCCTGCAGAAAGAACCAGGGTGAGAAGAGGGGGTAGTTCTCTGCGGCCAACACAGAGGAGAAATGAGGACAAAAGCATGAAAAGGCAGGCCAGGTTCTTAAGGTCAGCACTGATATACTAAGGGTCCTGTAACAACAGGGAGATACTGAGAGCTGTCAGCTAAGGAGTGAGGTGATGGGCACCAGCCTCAAGGAAAGGGGGGCCTGAGCAGAAATGGAATGGATGGAGTGTGGAGAGAGAGCGCAGATGACATCACAGCTGGATGATAAGACAATCTGTCCCATGAACAGCGCATGAGGGATGGAACTAGAGGGCTTATTTCTATTTGGACAGAAAGCCACCAGAGAGGCAAACGCTTCGTGTTCAGAGGAGGCATCAAGCCCACAGGACACCCGGGCTGGAGCAAACACACAGGCGTGCCTGCCCACCTCTCCCCTCCCTTGCCCTCTACCCCAACCTAATGCCCAGCTTTTCACGGCTTCTAAAGCACCCGCTCACCGAGGTTCAGGCTTCTGCACTTGTCCCCCAAGACTGGAACACTTCTGGGGACTTTTCCTGGAATAACAGCCTTCTCTTTGGTGCCTCGGCCTAGATTCCACTTCCTAGAAAGACTGTCTTTGAATTCCCAGATTAGTTACCCAAAACAACGCAGCGTTCCAGCATGATACTCACCACAGGTGTTAACTTCCTACTAAATGTCTGTCTTCTCCAACAGACTGCCAGTCCCCTCCCCACACTTAACTCCTTTCGTGGTCCTAACAAAGCTGGGAGGCAGGAAGGGGCAAGGAAAGGGAACGAGGGACTGCATGGAGAGGGCAGCCTGGCAGGGGTTGCAACTTCCCCAGAGGAAGCAGCCAGCCTGTGCTAACCTAACAGGGGGGAAGCCAAAGAGAACACACACTGGGATCTCACTTCCTCCTGCAGACCTGCTGCTGGTGGCTCCACGGGGGAGGGGCAAGCCAAGCAGAAGCCAGAGGGTGACAGTGTCTGCTGATGCAGCCCTCAGGCACCCACATCAGCCCCGGGCACAGAGCGGAGGAGGGTGAAAGAGGAACTGGTGAGGCAAAAAACAGCAATCCAGCCCCACATCTTTGGTAACTGAAGGAAGCTTTAAACAGTGTCTGATGCCTCCGATACATACAAAAGTTTCCTTTTGGGCTTACACCACATATAATATTACACAGCAAAATACTGAAAAGTAACGAAAATCATTTTAGAGATCACTTATTACGACAGTACTAAGTAAATAATAATTATCATGACTTTGTTGACAATGATTCACCAGGTTAAGGGCTGCATGTTTGACTTAAGGTCTCTATTCTAATGAACTTATGATCTATCACCTTCATTTTACAGAATAAGACCCTGAGGATTCAAATGGGTTCGAAGCTTGCCAAAGGTTGGACAGTTCGTAAGTACCAAGGCAGGATTCACGCTAAGATTCAGCTAATGTTAAAGCCTGTTTCATTAGCTGTTTAAAAGCTATGTAATAAAAATTCATGAAAGGTTCAGATAAGTATAAATAATGCAAATCAGCCTGCACAATTAACTACTAGGGCAGACAGTAATATGGTCAAAAGCTGCCCCCCGCCCTTTCCCAAGGACCTTAACTATGTGTGAACTTACTAAAGGACAGGGGTTAGCCTGGATCTACAATGAAGCAAGAAGCCCACATAAGCAGAATGATAATACCTACGTGCTCCACATTCAGACAGCTATTTCAAAATAATACAAGAGCCTAGTTGGAGGATTTAAAATGATCTTAAAATATATATAGTGTTCACAGCCATTGTAAATTCTGTTTGACAGATTACTAAAATGTTATTATGCCTTCTGGTCAGAAAAGATATTCCTTAACCTCCAACATGACAAATGTTTTCACAACGGAATTATTTTATTTAAGCAAACCAAACCTAACAGAACACCTATTAGATTCAAACCAGAGTTGAGTACACTAAAACCTGCCCAGACTAGACTGATTCATACAGCTCATGATCTTGCAAATAATCTTCCATAAACAGAAATAAACGGCACAGCAGAATAGAGATGCATATCACTATCTGGTAAGAATAAGCTCATCATAAATACACAAAAATATACCATCCGGGGAGCAAAAAACAGTCAATACTTTAAATATTAAAATGCTTGGAAGTAAACCTCTTTTTATGAAGACAAGACAGTGTTAATAGTTGTACGCAAAGTCTCCTTAAATACATACACAAGGCATAAGATTAAAACATACACACAAGGAAATGACAGTTAAATTCCTCCAGGGAGGAAAAGGAAGATTGATAAGGAGGGAGGGAGAGAGGAGGGAATTACAGCTGACCCTAGAACAAGGAGGGGTCGAGGGCGCTGATCCTCCCCACAGTCCAAACTCCGTATGTAACTTATAGTTGGCCCTCCGTATCCACAGTTCCTCTGTATCCACGGTTCCGCACCTGCGGAGAAAACCATTATTTTCTATTCTTAAAAAATCTGGGTAAAAGCGGACCTGCACAGTCCAAACCCATGTTGTTCAATAGTCAACTGTAATTCTACCCATCATGGATAATTAACAAGAATATAACAATAATACTGGCAGCTGGAGTTTATTTACTGACTATTGTCCAGGTATTTAATCCTTGTAACCATGCAGCAGAGTAGATATAATCTTCATTTTACAGAAAGGGAACAGCTGCTTACAGAATCCAGTGATTTAGCTAAGATCCCAGAGCAGGCCCAGATCTAGGATTCCAACCCCAGTGTATCTGATTCCTAAAGCCATGCTCCCCTCCAGTTTCTTAGTATAACTGTAGTAAAGGGATCTTGATTTTGAGTGAGAAAAAATTCTTTGGATTATTACTTAATTTGGGGGGAAACTAACCAAGTTATTACAAGTATCAAAAGTAATGATGTTTATCAAAGTGCTTTGAAAACTATAACCCATAATGCAAATACAGGTTATTCTTGTTTACTCGATACAAAGCCTAAATTGTGATGACTGATTTACATGTATCTCACTGTAGAACGGATTTCAAGAAGAATTTGTGAAAGCAATATGATTCTACAAATGCAAATCAAGGTTAACTAAAAAACTCTGAGCACTACTCAGAATTATTATAACAAATTTTATCAATTATTTTTAAGAGAAAAAACATGCTTCCAGTGTACTGGCCCCTTTTCATCCCCTTAAATATATGCAGTCATTCACCAAAAAAAAGGCATCATGGCAGAAAAAAAAATACAAAGATAAGACATGTTGATCATTCAATGCCCCAGTGAAATGTAAATTTATCATCTAAACAAGGGGAAAGACTCAAAGACCTTCAGAAATGAGGAGGTCACTGGATTTTGGTACTGAAGTCTAACAATTTTCAAAATAAACTTCTGATTGCAAAGGTTTTTGTGTGTGTGTGTGTTTTTTTTAAGAGAGTTTGAGCCTTATTAGTAATGGCAATGGGAAAGCTTAAGGATTTTTTTTTTAAATTAATTTATTTTTTGTTGTGCTGGGTCTTCGTTTCTGTGCTAGGGCTTTCTCTAGTTGCAGCAAGCGGGGGCCACTCTTCATCGCGATGCGCGGGCCTCTCCCTATCGCGGCCTCTCTTGTTGCGGAGCACAGGCTCCGGACGCGCAGGCTCAGTAGTTGTGGCTCACCGGCCCAGTTGCTCCGCGGCATGTGGGATCCTCTCCCAGACCAGGGCTCGAACCCATGTCCCCTGCATTAGCAGGCATATTCTCAGCCACTGCACCACCAGGGAAGCCCGCAAAGGGTTTTTATAATTTTAAAACCATAAACACCAAGGAATGTAAATCAGAGGTGAGATGTTCCTTAAAATTGGTAGAAGGAATCTAACAAGTTGAACAATTACAGTATTCTAGACACTACCCTGGTTGCACACACGAAGGCCACAGAACTTCTCAGAGCGCTGGGACAGGAATTACCACCCCCTTTTCTCCTGTACACCTAGTAAGTGGCAGAGCTAAAGTCTGACTGCAGGATTCTCTGACTCTCAAAAGGTTTGCTTCTCCCTCAAAATACTCACAACTGGCTTCTGTGAAATAAAATTCATGTTTTATGGCAAGAAAAGAAAACTGGAAACATAAAAAGGTTTCTCTGCCCTTTGGCCTCCTCTCTCCCCTCTACTGTGCATTGTGGAACTGCATTAGGCATCAACCAAACCTCCCCACTGGCAGAAACACCTGCTCAACCATGAGGAGCAACATTCTAGAATCCACAGGACAACTCCTTAAAAGATACCCTTCCTTATGAATCTTGCAAGGGGTCACGCTGACCCATGGCCCACTACCTGCTTTGTAAGCTTAGATCTGGATTGTGTAAACTGTCAATAATACATCATTTAGAATACAGCCCTCTGTCTCAAACACGTATATAACTGCGCTTTGGTTTATATACGTGACCTCTGGAGCCTGAACCGGCAGAACAGTTCCCAGAACTTTCTGAGAGGTTGTTCCCGGGTTATAACCCTCAATTTGGCTCAAATAAAATTTCAGATTGACTGATTAATTTCTGTCGACACTTCAAAACAAAACAAAACCTCCTGAGCCAACAGGTAACGTAACAGATTAAATTCCACCTCCAATATACGAACAGAATTTTATAGGAATAGTCAGTCAACTGCATTCACTGAATACCCGCTGTTTACTGAGAAACATAACAGGAGCAACAGAGGAAGACGAAGACATAATAAAAGTACAACAGCGCAAACTAATTTCCAGGATGCTTCTAGGCACAACAAAAGATCAGGGCTCGGGGTCCCCCAGTTTTACCAGTCCTAATGGTTAACACCGGCAAATTTCTCTCTTGACTCACTTTCATCTGGTAGTAAGGAAAGTTCTGAAATAAGTATTTATTGAAACTGGTTGCAAAGAAATGTCTCAGCTTCTACTTAAATCACCCAAAAAAGGCAGAAAGATGAACCTAGACAACAGAGAAAGAAGAGGCTAGGAGTTCTTGCCAACACAAACTGACCAATTCCAAAAGATTCAGGATTACTCTTTTTTTATTTTATTTTATTTATTTTTGGCTGCATTGTGTCTTCGTTGCTGAGCATGGGTTTTCTCTAGTTGCAGCGAGCAGGGGCTACTCTTCATTGCGGTGCGCAGGCCTCTCACTGCGGTGGCTTCTCTTGTTGCGGAGCACGGGATCCAGGCCCATGGGCTTCAGCAGTTGTGGCCCGCAGGCTCTAGAGCACAGCCGCAGGGTCAGTAGTTGTGGCGAAGGGGCTTGGTTGCTCCGCGGCATGTGGGATCTTCCCAGGCCAGGGCTCGAACCCATGTCCCCTGAGTTGGCAGGCGGATTCTTAACTACTGCACCACCAGGGAAGCCCAGGATTATTCTTAATGTACCCCAATGCATTTGTCAAATGAAGATTCGGTAAACCTACAGACTAAATGAAGACAACAATACATCAGGTAAATTGAAGTCAATAATGACTTAAGTCAGTAACTATTGGGAGGAGGAATGGGATTAACTACTAAAGACAAGAAAAGGAAAATCTACTGTTTAGTTTTACCTGCCTAAGGGTTAAACCACATTTCTCACTTTTAATTGCAAACATCATTAAGTATACTGCAAAAGACCAGCTATCTTAAACAATTATCAGGCTCCAGAGGTCACCAATTAGAGCCCTGCAAGGACTTGAATTAAAAAAAGGTTTTATGATTAGGTGAAGTAATGATCCAAGAAAGAGATTAGTTCTGTTCAGACTGCACTCATTATAAAACCCATTTCCTTTGTGTGAAGAGTCAATGTCTTTCTCATTTATCCCGCAGGCATTATCACACTTTGAGATAGAAATATGACTGTACTAATGATATTCTATAACAGCCATATAATACGAGCATTTTGCTCTCCTTCACTTTCATATCTAATAAGATTACCAATGAATATTTTCTATTGGTTAGATATACAATAATACAAACTCTATGGGTGTGACAGACTGTTCAAAATAAATTCAAAGTAGGATACGATCATGCTTTGGCTCTACATTTTTAGGTCAGTTTCAGAATCATAGCCAGTCTCTATTTATGCAGCAAAGAGTTAGAATAATTGGGGGAAAATAATCCTTAAGACATGAAATCCTATTTCTTCATATAATGATTACTTACAGGTTCACCTTTATAAAAATAATTCTAAAAATAAATAGCATGATCAAGGATTACAACCAGATCCCCAAGAACACTGACTCTGATGCTGTTTAAAAGGCATATTGACGAAATCATGAGAGATATGCTAGAATAATAAACGTCACTAAAAAAAATGCAGCTTAATATTAGTACAAAACATACAAGAGGGCTTCCCTGGTGGCGCAGTGCTTGAGAGTCCGCCTGCCAATGCAGGGGACACGGGTTCGTGTCCCGGTCCGGGAGGATCCCACATGCCGCGGAGCGGCAGGGCCCGTGAGCCATGGCCGCTGGGCCTGCGCATCCGGAGCCTGTGCTCCGCAACAGGAGAGGCCACAACAGTGAGAGGCCCGCGTACCACAAAAAAAACCCACAAAAACATACAAGATGCCTAGAATACTATATTTCCCTCACAACTCAATGCTCTTCTAAGCTAACTAAAAACTGCCGAACAAGCATAAAACACTTTTTAAAAACAAAATACAATTACAGCAGAAACATATTTTGTCACTTAGATTTAATCATCATAGAAAGTTAAAACACTGATAAACAATCCAGCTGTACACACTATTTAATAGTCACAGCCTCTGAGGACAGGATATATCTCTACACAGATACATACAAGTATTGAAAATGAGGACACCTTCCCACACAAATTTAAAGCCAGGATGTGTTACCCGTACTAGGTCATTCTCCAGTCACATTTCATATTTTCCTTCTCCTTATGAGTCAGATGCTATCTCTCCACGGTGGACATTCCCACTGGGGGTTTTCTTAAAGGGATTTGTCAAGTTACATACAGATCTCCACATTCTAGACCAAGCTGTACATTAAAATCATCTAGGGTCTTACAGAAAGATAACTACACTGAGGCCAGTAAACAGCATTCTTCGGTTTTCATTTTGTCCTTCAACCATGAAGTATCTGGTTAAGCAATCATGCACTCTAGTGGGTTCCACTTGTCAAATCTACTGACAACTGGGCCATCTATTTTAAGGCTGAAAATACAGATAACTTTTAACTTCACAGAACTGCACTGCACGGCCTACCCAGGTAAATGAGACACAATCAAAGGATAAATACAGAGCATTACTTTGACTAAAACTAACAACTAGCATGTTAGGTTAATGTCTGACTGTCCTCTATTCTCTTTTCTTAAAACACAGAGGTGGGATAATTTATTGATCTACTCTATGAACGAGTAACAAACTAAGATGAGAACACAGAGACTAATAACATGGACAGGAATCCAGAGAAGTGTTCCCCTAGACTTTCAAGAATCTACCAATTTTCACAGCAACAATGGTTACTGGCTCACCAAATGGTCCCCATACATAATCAGATATACAGTAAATGTAAAGTATCACTATTTCATCGGGGAAGGGGGATGACAGGAGGAGGATGATTAGAGGAAAAAAAGAAGTCTAAAAGGCTCTATAAGGGAGGAAATAATGGGAAAAATTGAAAAGTACTATCTAAAAAAACCAACTGAAATAACTGAAATGCTTATCCTAAAGGATAAATGATTCAGGAGAGAATCATTAACTTATATACAATTATTTCTGCATGTCATACAAAAGAGAGATTAGATTTGGTCGGTAAGAAGGCCAGTGGCATAGAATTAAAACTAAAAGGCAGAGATAGAGGAAGGAGCTACCACTCATTTTAGAGATGAAGATTCTAAAAACAGCATTTTCTGAAGAGGGAACTAGCTACCCTGAAGAGATTTTAAGTTCATCTATAGAGGCCTGACCAGCACAGGCTGGACCCACTTGGCAGGAATGTTCTAGAGAGGATTCAAACGCCTGATGGCAAGCTGAACTTGAAGGTTCCTCTCGACCCTGAGATTTACACACGTCCCTGTCATCTGTCTCACTGACTAGCTCTTATACAAATAACACTGTGTTATTAATCATCACATGCCCAGTACCTGGCTCTTCATCATTAATATAACATGCATTCAAAAAATATTTGTTGAGTGAGAATGAATGATGATATTCTTCATGGAAAGGCCCAGTAAGACTTGATGAACTTTTAAGAACACTCAAGGTTCAAATTAAGCAAAATGGAAGTCATCTATCTTTCATTTCCATAAGCAAACCATCTATGCCAGTTACTAAGCTATCATCTCAGCTCCATACGCACCATCGGGAAGGCTGGGCAGGGAATCTAGCAGCCCCGTTTCTCCGCTGCCGGCGCTTCCCTATAGCTTCTGCATCAGGGGTGCCAGAGGAGGGAGGCAGGGGCACCATCCCTTCCGTTTTGCTCCAGGTTCCTGGCAGCATACAGAACAGGGCTTCCAAATTCTGGCATGACTGATTTCCACATTTCCCCCACATTCTCTGCACCTCCTCAGTAAGCCAGGACCCTCTCCTCAGAGGCCCGAGTCCCAGCCCTCTGAGCTCCCTTTCCAAGCTCCTGAGTAGCCAGACTCATCGGGCCTTGGTCCCAGCTCCACAGAACACTTCCTCCTACGTGTCTTCTCTTTGTGTCTCCAGCCCTGATGGTGCTGGCTCGCGGCACAGCCTGTGTTACTATTTCTGTTACTTCAGTATTCCTCATTTGCTTTTTCAGTCTTCTAGCACCTCCCTAACCAATCCTCTATATTAAATCTCCTTTGTTGCAATGCCTGCTGTGATTCCTGTTCATCTGACTAGATGCTGACGGACACACCACCTTGGTAAGCTCCTGGAAGTACAGTGGAGAGTCCCTGGACTCCACAGGCTGGACGTCTCAGTACTATGTGCCAGGCACCACGCTGGGCCCCCATCAGCCACAAACCAGGCAGGCAGTGAAGTGGTGAGGAGGACACAGGGGTCGGGGGGCAGCCCCAGCCTGACCACAGGAGAGTCTCTGGCAAGTCACTAGCTTCGCTGAGCCCTCCTTTCTGCGTGTGTAAAAATGGGGGGAAACCCAGGTTTGTGTGACCTATCCCCAAGTCTGGGGGGTGGAAGTCACTAATCTAATGGCATCAGCTTCTAATTTGATGCTTCTAGTTCATTATTACTTGGAAACCCAATAAACATTTTCAGACCAGTGATTTATGAATGGTAAGAAGGCCTTCCTGGGCAGCATCTCTTTCACCTGCTGAGAGCGCTTCCTCGCTTGCTTCCTGGGTCTCAGCCACATCTTGGAGAGCTGAGAACAGGAGGTAACTCAAGTACTGTGGGAGTGGTGTGCCTGTTACTCCCCACTCCCCCTGCAGCATATACCACCATGATCATCAGTGTGTGGGAAAATGGCACCTACGTAATGACATTAGCATAGACGGTCTCCATTCAGGGTAACGTAATGAATATCCTGGAGGCTGAATTATCTGAGCTACATCTCTGATTTCCCTTGTGAAAAGCACAGAAAGACAATGTAATCTGGGACTAGGCAACTGCAGGTGATGTTTACCTTGAGAAGCAGACCTATCGGCACCCTAATTTGAGACGCATAGAGTAAACTTGCACGAATATATAACCATTCAACACATTATTCAGAGGGAAAGTGTTTATCATCTTCAAAACATTTGCTATTCCAAGAACTAATTAAGTTTACAAACTAATTAAGTCTGGTACTGTGAATACCAGAAGGCAGGAGATGTACAAATCATATTGTTAATTATGCCTCTGACAAAGAAACTGTATTACAGGTATTACATACAAATGCTACAACCAGCCAAGTCCTTTAAATTCCATGATCTCAAGCTTGGGAACAAATGAAGCCAAAACATGAGCATTAAGCTGCTTAGAGGAGAGTTCAAAAATAGCCCGAAGTGAATGCTTAATCGAGTTATTCTCTCACCTGTTTTTGCTCATGGCACTCCCAGAGCAGCCCATTAACCCACAGCCTGCAGACAAGCACGACTGTCTAGCTCTTTGACACTTGCATTGAGAGTGTATAATTTAATGATGATATGGAAAGAAGAGCTTAATTTAGTGAGACTTGAAGTAATAAAAACATGGGTTCAAATCACAGACCAGCACTTACTTACACTATGACACTGGGAAAAAACTAAGCGAGTCAGCGGGCTCTCAGTCCCCTGGACTATCAATTAGGGATACTGAGACCTACGTCTGGAGTTGCGGGGATTGATGATACACCTCAAGTGCCCTGCCTCGACGCCACACACAACAAATTCTCGCCTCCTGCACACTCCAGATTTCTGTATATTAATTCAAGCAGAGGCATATATGAAGAGAAGGCTAATACAAATTTAATGAAAATTTAAATATTAATATAATTAAAGCAAAGATCATCAGAAGAAATCATAGTCACAGTCATCTAGATCCTCTTGTAGTGAGAAATCTGGTCACTCGTGGTCGTGCCGCCCCTGGGCAGGGTCTGGGCACCAACAGTCAAATCAGGAGCTCTCTGAACATGAGGCCGGAGGGCCTTAAGTCCTCTGTCCTAACTCACTCCTTGCTTAGGATTCACTTGGGTGAGTTGCTTAATCTCTCTCTGAAACTCAGTTTCATTGCCTGTCAAATGAGGACTCCCTATTACCCCACATAGTTGAGGTGGAAATTGAGACCACCGGAAAGAGCTACGCAAACATCAGGGGGACCACACAGCAAGGGCCCCGAGGTGATTCCTGTGTGGGAGGGAGGGTCCCTCTAAGTGGGATAAGTAAGCAAGCTGCAGGGCCATCGGTCCTTACAGGGAAGCTTTCCAACTGCAGTTAACAGAGGGCTGGCAGGTTAGACCTTCCCTTTGCCCTTCAGGGTTCGGCCAGCTCTCTAAACTCAGGGCTCTGTAGGAAAAGCAGATCTGCTCCCTCCGCAGAGCAGTGAGGGTGGTGTGCTGGGTAAAGGACACTTTCCCTGCTACAGCTCACAGAACCGTGCATTTGCACAAGGTGTGCAGAAAACTGTGCTTCTGGGATGACTCTGACACAGGACACTGGTCTGCTACGTGACTCCCAGGCTAGAAGCACAGCACACAGTCATTCCACATGTGCGCAGGGACCACTCAGACGGGAGTCAGACCCACCTGGACCAGCGCCGTCCTGGCGGAACCTCTGTGAGGGTGGAAACGGCTCCCGAGCACCCGAGGTGCAGCTGTGTGGCTGGAGAACTGAATGTTCACTTTTGTTTCATTGTAATGAGTGAATGAATTAAAATTTAAATGTAAATAGCCCAAAGTGGCTAGAAGCCACCCCAGCACAGATCTAGAATACAGCTAAACCTAGACAGGACGTGAAAAGGCCTGTGACAGCAGAAAGAGGTGCCACGAAGTTCGGACACTTCTGGGTCATTCAACAACCAGTTCCTGAGTGCGGACAACATGCCAGCCGCGCTCCCTAGCAAACACCTACCGTCCGTGGGCAGCAGCTGGACAAGCGCACACGGACTCTGGAGCCAGGCCGTCAGGCTCAGTAAGCGCTGGGCACGCTACTGTGTAACACAATGATACCGACTCTACTCTCAGGAAATACATGCTCCAGGAAAGCCTACACGTGGCTACTCACAGTGTGAAGTTTACATTTTAAGTACAAATGAAGTATTACAAAACTTAAAGGACACAGTAAACACTTCCAGGTCAGCAGATCAAGGGGAACTTCTGGACAGGCGGTCCCTCAGCTGGCCCTGAACGAACGGGCCTGGCTCCGTGCAGGGGAGCCCTATGCAGGGGGGCGCACGAGCCGCCCCGTGCACACAGGGCCCTGGTGATGTCTGCAAAGCCACCGAGCAGCAGAGTGCAACAAACCCACGTGGTGCAAAGGCGGGAGCACCTGGTGATGCGGCTGAGAAGGCGGGGAGACTGCAGACAGACTCCCAGCGCTCTGCTGGGTGAGCAGCTCTCCTGTCAGGACTGGAGCCTCAGGAGGCACTGACACGGGGCAGGAGCAGGAAGGCCTTCACGGTCCAGAAGAAGAGAAGCGGCCTCGGACGGCAGCACCCCACGGCGACTGTGTCGGAACTGGTGCTTTAGTGTCCGCAGCTGTTTGCGCTAAGGTTAAGCTACTTTCACAAACAAAGATGTCCCATAAAAGCTGCACAGGAATGAAAAAACATGATACAGAAAACGTGGGTCTTGAGACCCTCTACAGGCCCTTGTAACTACCTACATCAGAAGAATGAAGCAAATTTTCAAACTTCAATAATTCATGCAAAAAGTGCAAGATGTGCTGGTATGAATTTCAGTGAAAAAACTCACACATTATACGTTAAACCTGAGGCCATGGGCGGAACACAGAAAAAAGTGAGAATTACTACACAATAGCACCCGCAATGCCTTCTTGTAAATACAAGGTCATTTTACTCTGAGACTAAAAAATAAGATATTAAAGAAAATTCTGTTGTATAACATCTCTGAGAGAACAACCAAAAAATCCCTACACTACAACTTTTCTACACGACAGGAAGAAAAGGAGTGATAAGCGACATGTCTGGTAAACATGATAAGCTATAACTAACTGGTAAAACAGATACAAATCGTACTGAAGGATGGGTAAAAACGTGTGACTTCATTTTTCTTTTCCTCTAATCTACTTCTAGCTTAAATCTGTTGAATTCATGCCTATTTCCTTCAAACGCATTCAGATCTCCTAAACATTCTCTGATACCTTTTAAGTTTCTTGCTCAATTGCTACACCTGATTCTTCCAGAAATGATTTTTACAAGTCATAGAAAAAACATGTTAAAAGAAAAAAACTTTGCGTGAAACAAGAACCAACGATGCCAAGAATCATGACTGATATTATACACGGGCTTTCAAAAGCCTGAATGCCAAGGAATCACACCTTTACGGAGCCCTTTGTTCACGTTCCTGAGGCTAAGTCTCACCTGCCTTAGCTGCAGTGATTTTTTAGGATCAATGATGTAGTAATAAAAGAGATATAGTATCATTAAGTATGAGAATATGATTTTCTATTAAAAAGTCCTGAAAGTCATTGTAACCATTAAATAATAGTCTTAATTCTATCATAGAACTAACAAAGGTAAACTTTAAGTGTAACAATTCTTTTTCATTTAACTTTTTGGCAGCATAAAGGGGATAAGAACTCTAGCATGAGCTCTATTTACAATAGCCAGGACATGGAAGCAACCTAAGTGTCCACTGACAGATGAATGGATAAAGAAGAGGTGGCACATATATACAATGGAATATTACTCAGCCGTAAAAAGAAACAAAACTGAGTTATTTGTAGTGAGGTGGATGGACCAAGAGACTGTCATACAGAGTGAAGTAAGTCAGAAAGAGAAAAACAAATACTGTATGCTAACACATATATATGGAATCTAAAAAAAAAAAGGTTCTGAAGAACCTAGGAGCAGGACAGGAATAAAGACGCAGACATAGAGAATGGACTTGAGGACACGAGGAGGGGGAAGGGTAAGCTGGGACGAAGTGAGAGAGTGGCATGGACTTATATATACTACCAAGTATAAAACAGATAGCTAGTGGGAAGCAGCCGCATAGCACAGGGAGATCAGCTTCGTGCTTTGTGACCACCTAGAGGGGTGGGATAGGGTTAGGGTGGGAGGGAGACACAAGAGGGAGGAGATATGGGGATATACGTATATGTACAGCTGATTCACTTTGTTATATAGCAGAAACTAACACACCATTGTAAAGCAATTATACTCCAATAAAGATGTTAAAAAAAAGAAAAAGAAAAAGAACTCTAGCATGGGAGGAGAACAAGATAAAAGGAAACTATTTAAAAAATATTTTTTCCTTGCCACCTAATATAAAAAGTCTCTTTGATCAAATAAAATCCAGAGTAAATTTCCTCCTGCCAGGCAAGCTTAAAAACTCAGGAAAAGAAAATAAGTAAGATAAATGAGTTTAAGGCACTCTGATGTGTCTCTGGAGTAAAAATTAATACTTTTTAAAAACTAAGATGTGTAGACACTATGCCATAACAAAAAGATGACCTGCTGGCCATATCCTGTATCTAAAATTTTGTATCTTCAGAAACGGGAAATTATAATGAAAGACAAAGTTAGAGATAAGAACTGCAATTTCCTTTTTGTATAGATAAACACATACATAAATAGCCAAGAATTCAGGAATTTTAATAGCAAGAAAGTGGATCAGTAGAAAAATCAACTTAACAATAAGCGTTAAGTGGACTTGAATTATATCTCCAACACAGAAAGCTGCATGACTGTGGTCAAATTACTTAATCTCTGACAGTCTATCTTTTAATTGGCAAAATGTAGATAATAATGTCTAATATGCACACTGTGGTGCGCAACCAAAACAGAAAACAAATGTAAACAACGCCCGACAGGCAGTAGATACTTACTATTTATATTGCTATTATATTTCATTTAGGCACATCTAAGGTGATACCCCTCCTCCCCAAAAATGAGACACTGTAAATATCGACCCTTCCCAAACACAAAGCTCTTTGCCATCTTCCAACTCTTTCTTCCAGCAGTCAGGTGCCCGCCTGCTAGAATAGGCACCAAAACTGACCTGTGGGTTGTAGGGTAAGAGAAATAGGAAAAGCAAGTCAATTCTAAGAGTAAAGCACAACGAACAGAACCACTCTGAAACACAACTACCCCAAGGTTATGGTAATGAGGATTCTTTCAAATACCCTGGCCCGTCCAGCACAGAGGGAAACAGGTGCGCCGGAGCCCCCGCTGTGATGGCACTCCCAGTAGCGTGTCTTCTCCCAGCTCCAGACCCTGCACCTGGGGACAGGTTAATAATGTCTTTCTTACCTCTTCCATACCCTCTACACCTCAGAGTAAGTGCTCAATGTATTTTAGACGAGTAAATGAAGAAATGATTAATACATGTGTACTTATATTCAAAACAAACAACAGCGGAAGAAAACAAGTATAATCGTTACCTACTCCCTCAAAACCATTTCCATTCACCTATGTATGGAATGCCTGTTGCATGCCAGGGGCTCTGCTGGCTGCGGAGTTCTTCCAGAAACAAGACAGAGATTCGGTGATCCCGAAACTTAAGGCAGAGCAGGGAAGGCAGGCATCAGGGAGACAATTACAGCAAAGGCGATGAGTGTTCTGGCTGGGGGTCCACAGGCTGTGAAAGACAAGCCCAAAAGCTCAGTTGAGACCGCTGCAGGGTCAGCGATGGACAAGCAAGTTAAGACTTGCTGAGAGGTTTTCAGCACAAGAATTATATGCTCAGGTCTGGATGTTAGGAGATCACTCTGGCCGCCCTAGAGAGGAGGGTCTGCCAGGGAGGAACAACTCCGTAGGGCAGATGAACCACTTAGGAGATGGCTGCTGAGACATTTCTTAATGACCAAAAGCTCTCTTTATCATCCCCCCAAAACTCCCAAAGAAAGCGTGTTTTATGTACTACGGCTTCAGTGCCGCAGAGCAATCCAATATGGATAGAACACAACCAGGTTTTTTTCATCTTTGAGTTTGTGAACATCTTGAAGCCCATTCATTCCCTTCATAGAGACATGAAATATCCTTAAATGAACACATTAGCCTAAGAATGAAACCGCAAACCACAGCGCAGCATAAAGAAAAGGTACACAGTTTCACGGTGCCATGGTGATTCTGTGGATTTACCATCACATGTAAATCATCTGACAATGACCTGATTACTAACAGAATAATAATATATTTTTGAGGAGCTGGATAGGATAGTACAAAATGAATGGCCAATTTCTACCCTCATGACCTCAGGTAAGTTAGTTATTCACTTGGTTACAACTTCACTCACTTTTAAAAATAGAGAAAATACTACCTACTTTTCATGATTATTGAAAAAAATAAGTTCAGTGTATAAAGGAATACCTACTATTTGGGGGAAAAAACAACTACTAAGCACAGTATCTGACACACAGCAGATGTTAATGACTGTTGCTTTCATATGCGTTTCCATTAAAACATCATCAGTTTCTTCCGATGGGTCACTTCATCTGTATAGACTTGGCCTAATAAACTTACAGGATGTATGCCTTTCATTCCCTCTCCCAGCCCAAGAAAGGAGCTTTCACATATGTTGCTTCCTATTAGTAACAGACCACAAGATGCTTATACTGAAGGTAATAAGGTTGAATTCATGCAGAAAGCAAACATTTGCAAACCTTGAAAGCCTCCAAAACAGCCATTAAAATGTAGCAACAAAGACGAGGAAAAGGCATGCAGAAGGGTTGCTGCTAAGGTCTTGAGAAATACTGTCCTCTCAGAAATACCCTTACAAATCGACCATTAGGACATATGGAACACTTCTGCCACATCCACTGGTGACAGCACAACCGATTTTCTGAAGC
This sequence comes from Lagenorhynchus albirostris, assembly GCF_949774975.1. NCBI lineage: Eukaryota > Metazoa > Chordata > Mammalia > Artiodactyla > Delphinidae > Lagenorhynchus > Lagenorhynchus albirostris. The sequence goes on along the minus strand of NC_083111.1, from coordinate 75,705,460 downwards.
CCCCAAAGGGCGCTCAGAGCTAAGTATGGGAGTGAAGGAGGAAAACCCTAACTGGATCGTGCCGTGTGCTCTAGAGAGCAGCGTGTCCTGTAAAATGCTGAAACCTTGTTTGTGCTCATCCCAGTTCAAATAACGCAGATGACCGCGGTATCTCTGCTACTCCCCCCCATGGGGAGATGGGGGGCTAATTCGTTCCTCTTCAATCTGGGCTCACTTCAGTGACTTAGTCAACCAACGGAATGCAGCAGAAGTGGCACCCCGGGACCTCCCAGTCTAGTTGTAAGGAGCGCTGCAGGTCCTGCCCGGCCGCTTGAAGCGCTCACACTCCCTCTGGCAACCCCGTCCGGAGCTCTAAGAAGCCCGAGCCACGCACGGCGAGGCTGGAAGTAGGCTAGATGGCCGACAACTCGGGCTAAGCTCTCAGCTGAGGTCCCAGCCACCAGCAGCTGGCGTCGCCTGCCAGCTGCGGGAGGGAAGCACCTGGATGTCCAGCCCTCAGATAACCGCAGCCCAGCCACTCTACCTGCCACGACATGGGACGCTCCACGGGAGAGCTGTTCGGCCAAATCCCGCCACTCACACAACTGTGCGAGTCCACAACACGCTGTTCTAAACCACTTTAAGTTTGGGGTGGCGTATGACACGGCCTGAGATAACACACGTATCTATCAGGGTGTGCGGGTGTGAAGCTGGGGACTATTCCCCCCGCAGTCCCTGGCTGCAGTATGAACTCGCCTCCGCCAAGTTCAACATGGCAGACATTTACTTTTTTTTAAACCCTGGTACTTGTTTTAAAAAATGCTTCTGAAGAGTTTCCTTCAATTCCTTTGATCTATCTTCTTGAGGAGGTTTTTTTCTTTTTCAGCTTGACCTTTCCATTTCCCTGCAGTTTTCCTCCAATTCCTGCTAATAGAGATCAGTGGTTAAACGCGCCCCTCAGCTGGAGGTTGCCAGCTCTGTCCCCAACCTGGCCCTTAGCTTCTCTGCAGAGTCTACTTTTATTTCCCTAGGAAGGAACACAATTCTCCATAGCACATATTTACATTTCAAAAGGAATATTTACTTGCTTAAACTGTACATTCTAAAATATTAAAAATACCACATATCTGCACTTAAAACACAAGTAACTACTTCTGTATCACAGTGATTCATTCCCCAAATTCTCTTAATCACCTCCCTAGAGGCAAAAATAGGCTTTTCGCACACGGCCCTTCTCCCCATCACTCATATGTTCAGTTGCCCATTCATCCTGCTACAGTGACTGCCCAGGTGCCAGGACTGTGCTCCAGCCAGGGAAACAGAGCTTAATGAAACAGCCCCTCACCTTAAGGAATTCAACCCTGGTAAAACAAACAAGACTTGTAAAGGCAAAGTCATGTTACAATATAAGGGAAAATGCGGAATCACAAAGGACCCACCAACACCATAAAGAAAAGGGAGTATAACTGCTGTTTATCGGCCCAAATTCAGCAAGGAGACAATACCGCCTTTCTGACTGATATCATGTACTAATCCTAAAGAGCTGGTATCAGTAAAATTACAAACATAAAACTATAGAGAAAAAAAATCAATAAAACCAAAAGCCAGTTCTTTGAAAAGCTAATAAAATTGATAAGCCCCTAGCCAAACTGACAGAGAAAAAGAGTGAAGACATAACTACTAACATCAGGAATAACAGTGACATCACCACAGATCCTACAATTATTACCCAACAGTTTTATATTAATAAATTGGATATTTCAGATGAAATGGACAATTTCCTTAAAAGACACAAACTACCAAAGATCACTCAAGAAGAAAAAGACAACACGAATAAGCCTCTATCTATTAAAGAAACTGAATTCACAGCTTACAAAATTTTCTCAAAGAAAACCCCAGGCCCAGATGGCTTCACTGGTGAATTCGACCAAACGCATAAGGCATAAATAATACCACCAATTCTAAAAAAACCTCTTCCAGAATAGAGAGAAGAGGTGAACACTTCCAAAATCATTTCATTAGCCTAATATAAAAGTGAGACAAAGATTTTAGAAGAAAAGAAAACTATATCTCAATATCCCTCCTGAACAAGGATGAAACAGTCCTTAACAAAATATTAACAAATTGAATTTAGCAATATCTAAACAAGAGTAGACAAGATCACCAAGTATGGATCGTCCCAAGAAGGTAAGTGGCTTATTTAACATTTGAAAGTTATTCAATGTTATTCACTACATTAACAGGCTACAAAAGAAAAACCTTGTGATCGATCATCTGAATAAATGTTGAAAAGGCATTTAAAAATATTAAACCTTCATTATGATAAAAACTCTCAGCAAATAAGAATAAAATGAAACTTTCTCAATCTGATAAAGAACATCTATGAAAAATCTACAGATAACATCACAATTAAAAGACTGTATCATTTCTCCCCCATAACCAGGAACATCTACTTACTGACATGGATGGACAGAGCCAGCACAATTAAGAGAAGAAAAATAAAATAATTCAGATTGGAAAAGGAAAAGTACCTTTATTTAAAGAAAAAATAATCTAGAAAATCCCAAGGAATCTACAACAAAGCCACCAGAAGTAAAAAGTGAATTTAGCAAAATTGCTGCATATAAGTACTACACAACAATCAACTGTATTTCTAAGAGCACATGCGTTAAAAAAAAAAAAAGAAACTTCAAAAATAACATTTCATTAGCATCAAAAAATATGAAATACTGAGGGATAAGGTGAACAAAATATGAATAAAACCTATACATTAAAAACTACAAAACATTGCTGGTAGAAATTTTTAAAGATCTGAATAAATTAAGACAGAATCATGTCCATGGATCAGAAGACTCAATATTGTTAAGATGTCAATTCTCCCAATACTGATTTATAAATTTAATGTAATTCCCTGTCAAAGACCAGTAAACTTTCTTGTAGAAATTGATAAAAGCTGATTTTAAAGTGTATATGCATGTTCAAAGCACCTTGCATGTATAAGGTCCTTGTAAGTATAGGGAAGAAAATTCTGAAAAAGAACAAGTTGAAGGACTCATTTGATTTCAGCAACTTAGTATGAAGCTCCCGTAAGTAATACAGTTGTGGTGTTGGCTCAAGGAAAGACATACAGAACAAAAGAACAGCGTCCTACATATACACTAGGTAAGCCATACATATGCTTAATTGATTTTTGAAAAAGATTCAAAGACAATTCAGTAGAGAAAGGATAGTCATTTCAACAAGTTGTGCTAGAACAATTAGATATACATATGCAAACAAATTAATCTCGAGCTCTACCATATACAAGAAATAACCTGAAATGGAACACAGACCTGAATATTCCCTTTTTGCTTCCTGTTTTCTTTGATGCTTAACTCTTTCTCCATACCTAGAGCTTTCTCTAACTGGATTAGTTCAACAGATACACAAGTATTTTAATTGCTGTCAAAAAGTAAATGAAAAATGCATTTTGCTTTAAGATACAAAAAGTTCAGGTGAAAAAATATAAAATGGAGCAAAGTATTACAACCCACAAGTGTAGTGCTGATATATTTGTTCAGCCTAATCTACTACTCAAAGTGCTCCTGTATCCATTACATCGTATGACTGCATCATAGAAATCCCTGACTTTTGGCAAATGGTTATCAGCATTTCATTTGCTACTTCCAGTCTTGAGGCTTATTTATCTAGTTACCAATCTATATGCTTGTCAAATAATCATAAATTGGTGATTGTGGGTAGGAAAGTATACAGTAGGTACTAAAACATATCCTTAAAAAATTAGTGACTTTTCCTGTTATCAAAATTCTCAAATGTGCAAAAGAATTTTAAGAACAGTCTACTTTATTACATTAGAATAGCAGTTTATAGAGTAAGCAGTTACTGAATAGACAACCATAACAACATCAAACAACGTGTTAATAGCTACTGGTCAAGAAACACTTTACTCATGGAACAAAGTTTTCTACATTTCCCTGCAAAAGTACAAAGCATTATTGTAGATGTGAACCATGATCTCACAAACCCAAGAGTTTTCCAGCGTTTCAGTCTCAGGAGCCCATTCGACTTAAGACTCATACAAAATTTTAAGAAGCCCAGAGAACTTTTTGTTTATGTGTTACAATCTATCAGTATTTACCATATTGTAAATTAAAACTGAGAAATTTAAAAACATTAATTTAAAAATAATTATTTGGTTCTAAAATGTCGTTCAAAATAAGTATGTGGGGCTTCCCAGGTGGCGCAGTGGTTGAGAGTCCGCCTGCCGATGCGGGGGGACACGAGTTTGTGGCCCGGTCCGGGAAGATCCCACATGCCGCGGAGCGCCTGGGCCCGTGAGCCATGGCCACTGAGCCTGCGCATCCGGAGCCTGTGTTCTGCAACGGGAGAGGCCACAGCAGAGAGACGCCCGCGTACCGCAAAAAAAAAAAAAAAAAAAAGTATGTGTACCAAGTGGCATATAACATATACTAAATAAATATCGGATACATCGAGTCAAATGCTAATCGCCATTTTTCAATGCTATTATTGTCAGTGCCTGTTTTAACAATCTGCATTTAAACCTAAAGGTGTTAAACAAAGAAGTGTTTTTTTTTAAAATCCAATTAAAAAAAATAAAGAACAATTCTCCATCATTCACTAGTACTAACGTTGACAGACAGTGAAGTCCAGAATTTCAAGCTCCGGTGACACAGCCTTTTCTAAACAACATACCCTCGGTCTGCTCCTTGGCTTTCCTCTTAACACCTGACTACACAATGCATTGTATTAGTCACTCACTTTCATATTATTAATCTTTTCAAACCTAATTATATAAAAGATGTTGACTCCCACACCTGTGTTTTAATAACTCTAATAATAACAGTGATGGCAGTAATGATAATACTCCGGCTTTGTGTTGCAGCTTACAAGCCTTTCAGATTTTTCCAGTTTATCTCAACCTACAGCTCTATGGGGGTGAGAAAGCTAGACACCACTATCTCCACTTTACTTTTTTTTTTTTTTTTGCGGTACGCGGGCCTCTCACCATTGTGGCCTCTCCCGTTGAGGAGGACGGGCTTCAGACGCGCAGGCTCAGCAGCCATGGCTCACGGGCCCAGCCGCTCCGCGGCATGTGGGATCCTCCCAGACCGGGGCACGAACCCGCGTCCCCTGCATCAGCAGGCAGACTCTCAACCACTGAGCCACCAGGGAAGCTCCTATCTCCACTTTAAAGATGAAGAAGCAGAGCAGGGCAGGGAAGTCATTTGTCTGCGGTCACAGGGCTCCAAGAAGGGCACTACACCATCAGACATCCATGTAGGTGTGGAGCGAGGAAGGGCAGGCCTAACACCTCTTGAACCAGAACACTGCACTTAACAAAGTGTAGTCAATTTTCTATGGTAAAAAGCTACAAACCCAAACTGTAGACAACATATGTCAAAAGTAAGTGACGCTGGGTAGACGTGTCCTTTTTCAGAGCTGGAGGGGTCATCAAAACAGTCATTGGCCTTGGATTATAAGGCACTTTCCCTCCACGTATAGATACAGATCCATGGCTTCTCTTTTCCAAGTAAGAACCCCAGTCTCTCCCAGACACAAGGGGCCCATCTGGAGGGATCAGGACTGTGACAAGTGCTCTGTAACGAGGAAATGCTAAAGTGTTTCTGTATCTATAACACAAATGTCATTTATTCCACAAACATTTGAAGCCCACTATGTGCTAGGAAATCAACAGTGAGCAGAAAGAGACATATCACATGCCCTGTTGGACCTTAAGTGTTAATGTTAAATATATTAACCACCACTGACAAATGATGTCAAATGATAAATATACTCAGACATTATATAAAAATATTTAAATAATTTAAAATATTGAGAAAAATGAAAGAGAAACATAAAGAATATTGAAAGAAAATTTGTTTTACATAGGTCTAAAGGTTCAAGGTCAAAATACCAGAGAGAAGAGAAAAATCATTTTGTCCAAACAGGTGAGCTCGAATTACCCTCTTCTAGAAAAAGAGAGAACATAAAAGAGAAGAATCAAACTGCTGTCTTTCATCAGAGATGCTTGTGAAAATGAGTATTTTTGTGCAGTATTATTGATGTTTGATCAGATCTGATAACAGTATTTCCACGAATCAAGTTCTGTCACAATTAAGCATGCCAACTTATAAATGAATATACACTGTATAAGAATGGGTTTTGCTACACAGGTAAACATGATTGTCATTATGAGTATATGCTCATATACTGGGAACATTTGGGAGACAAAACACAAGACATACATATCTAAATATGCACATATTATATAATAAACTATTACTATTCCTTTCTAATGGAGCTGAGAAAGCCATTCAATTGCTTTGGAGGGACCTGTGTTTGAGTAGTTTCTGCCACCTGCCTACCATATAACCCAAGGCAAGTTATTTAACCTCTCTAAGCCTCCGTCCTGTCACTCAGAAAATGGAGGTAACATCCGCCCTGACTACTAACAAATCTCTAATTTCTGGGAGGGGTCTAGACTTCCCCAATCTCCCCCTGACCCACTAACAGGAGCTCAGACAAGGGCCAGGAACAAAACGGACTTCTGGTAGACAATACGAGGCCACCGCCCATTTACTATTCATCCATCCAAAATGTTTACTGAGCATTTTCTATGTACCGAGCACTGCTTTGACTGTTCGGCATCAGGAGTGAATAACAAAGACCCTGCCCTCATAAAGCTCACATTCTGTGGAAGGGATGATGCCTCTGGAGAGAAAAATTAAGGATTATAAATGGTACTGGAGAGGGACTTGGGCTCATCAGCCACAGTCTCACTGACCTCTTCTTTGGCCTTGCTTCTCACACTCAAGGTCCACATGCTGGCAATGAGCCCTGGAGTCCCTCGGGACCATGAGCATCCCCGCCCTTGGAAAGTTTAGGGTGACACCAAATGGAGCACATGGACCAGGCTTCTGGGACACGTTGCTCTTTACCCCCGGGGGCCCGGGTCCAGGACTGCAAAGGTGAAGCAAAGACAACACATAGCACTCAGGAGCTAAGGCCTCTGGTAATAATAAAAGGATGTATTTCAAAGGCCTAGGCAGATGAAAAAAACATACAGATCAAGGATGCTACTCAATCTTGCACACCTCACCGTGCTATCGAGAGGCTTAGTGAAGTAACATGTAAAAGTCTTCGGTAGAAGCACTGTAAAGTGACCTGCAAATGCCATCATCATCATCATCTCCATTACCTTTACCAGCATTACTTCGTCCTATTTGTGCTCGGTTGTATCACTAAGGAATAGCTAATATTCTAGAAATTAACTTCACCCGAAAAGATGAAGCTACCATATGAAATCTTACAAAAACAATTTCCTACAATAAGCAAAGGAAGAGTTTAGTACTGAAAACTAACCAAACAGAAAATGAATTCCTATAATCTCCATGCAAACTACCCATCAGAGCATCCGATGTGACAACAGGTGTGAGTCTTTCCTCTCACTAACACACCAGAGACTTTCCTATCTTTAAACCCCTGCTCTTCTGGCTGCAATGCCCTTCTCTGCAGTACCTGTAGACAGCTGGCAAACTCTTGCTCGCCCTTCAACGCCCAACGTAAAAAGTATCATCTCTGTAGTTTTCCTTGTCCCATCCATACTAATGCACTTCTTTCTCATCAGGGCTCCCAAGGCACTTTTGGCATTCATTCATCCTGTATCTTTTACTGAATACCTACTATGTGTCAGTCACCATCACAGGTGCTGAGGATACAGCCACAAGTAGGCAACATGCTGTTTACAAGTTTACACTCTAGGAGGGAGAGACAGATCGTAAATGTATCAGTTGCCAGAAGGTAAAGGAGGGCTCTGAAGAGAAGTGAACTAAGCGAGGAAGATAACTGGGATGGGGGGAGGGTATTTCTGTGCACAGCTTTTATCACGCTGCGCATATTCTAGTAGACTGTAGCTCCTTCTTTCTTATTCATCGTCACCTGCCCAGCAGTTAGCTCAGGGCTGGACAAATACAAATTGTAAAAATAACAATAATAGCAGCTGACATTAATTGAATGTTACCACCTACCATGTAATGAAAGCTTTACGTATGTTAGCCTATCTTCACAACAGTCCTTTAAGGTAGAATTTTTACAGTATTCCACATTACACCTCACTGAGGAAACTGAGGTACTGAAGGGTTAAATTACTTTCCCCAGGCATAGAGTCAGCAAGTAGGAGTGACAAGACAGATTTAAACCTAAGCCATCTGATTCTAGAGGCCTCATTCTTAGTCACAATCCACGACTGTCTTCCAAAATACTGGACGTTCAAAGTCATCTCACATCCAAACAGATTGGAATTGTACATTTGTGCTCTGTAATATATCAAAAATGTCCTGTACTGGCCCAGAAACAGAGTCCTCACAACCCTGGCCAGGGACGAGAATGGGCAGGTCCTGACTGGACCCCAGCGCTCCGAGGTCTGGATGTGGGAGAGTGAGCGCGGCCCCGCAGGAGCCAGTGGGCGAGCAGCGGGCTCTGGGCGAGGCAGCGCCAGGCGCCTGGACACGATGGCCTCGTGGCACGGTGCCCTGATAATGGCGAGGGACAGAATCATGTAAATTCAGAGTATGAATCTGATTCACATACTTTATACCTTTTAGTTCCAAAGACTAATTAGCTTCAAAGGTTCTAAAGTACAGAAAATGCCCCCCACTTCCCCTCACCACTGCCATGACAACGCCGCACTAGCCACAATGTGACAGCACTTAGGAGCCAGTGTGGGCAGCTGCAAACAACAAGCACACGCGCTAACCGCAGCCGCATGTGTTTCCTCGCCACAGTCCATCATCTTCGGGCTGGGTGCTGTGCGACAATGCAACTATAATATAATCATTAGTGGATTGAGAAGATGACGTTTTCAGACAGGTCTGACCATTGTGCCACATGTTTAATGTGGGGAAAAAAAAAAGAGTCCATAAAATATAATCAGCAACTTTCAAACATGAGCCAGGAGCAGAGAGGATTTGATTAGTAAATACAATGTTTCAACAGGGAAAACCCAATAGTCTTGACCTTTTTTTTTTTAATGGACTGACTTACAGAGAGAGGGAGACAGAGAAACAAAGGGACGAAAGAGACTTGATGTCTAGGAATGCTACAGGAGAAGGAAAAATGCTGTCATCCCCAGGGATAAGCACAAGAACAGTAACAAAGCAACACCTATTGTTTAATACACTGGACATCTTTTCTGGATGTTCTGATGGGAAAAGCCTCACGAGAAAGAAGGGAATAAACTAAACGCTGGCTGGGCACCTGCTATGTGCCAGGCACTGGTTAGACCCCTCACGAATAGTTCCTTTCCCTCCCTGATCTTCACACACATCTTGTGACAACTCGGCTGGCTGGGTGGTGTTTACCCCTTTCACAGAGGAGGGCAGTGCTGCAGGGAATATACCTGCCCACATCCTCGTGGCTAATAGCTGGCCCAGAGCCCATCTGCTGTGCGTCAGACTACTTATTCAAACAGTGAAATCGGAATCTCACATAGCAAGCTTTTCCCAGGCCCTACAGCCACTTCCCACCCATCCCAACACACAAACACCCGATCAAAAACTTAGAGAAAGAAATAGTGAAGGAGAAAAAAGACGGCACCGGTTACATTTGGGACTGTGGAGGTATACGGACAATGGACATATAACTGATAGAGAATATTCTTCCACAAACTGGTCTGGTAACCAAGAGCTCGGTTCCACCACCCCTTTTCTCTAGTATTAACCCTTATAGACCTAACCACTTCCTATTTCCCAAGGCAGCACTGTGAAATGCTTTGTAATTCTATTGTGGATTTTATCAGATGCAAATCTAAATGCTATATACATCATTGCTAATTATTTTTCTCTCTGCCCTATGGACAACTTTTAGGCACTATAAGTTCATCAGCCCAACCAGCAGTTCTGAACCTATATATTAATATAATACTCAATGATACCATAACACTTTTTTGTAACTCTGAAAAACCACAGGGAGATCAGACAAAAGTGCTTCTCCAAGAGTTTCTCCAAATTCTGAAAAAGCATTAGTCCTGGCAGTGTGCCTATTACTGTTTTGATCATTACACTGAGTGTCAAAGAAAGCTCTCTGCCTGTCTACAATATCAAGGAGCAACAAATTACATCTGAAAGGCAACCATACAGCAGAATCGGAAATGGAAAACCAAATACCCAGCTTTCCAGTTTAGTACATTATGCCCCCATTACCAATTATTCATAAAAGGTGACAGGCTGAGAGCCTGTCAAATAACACTTTCTACTTAGTATCTCCCTAAACAACCACGCCTAAGCAGAAACAACACAAACTATCCAATATATCTTACCTCAAAATAGGATTCAGAAGGTCCCATTTAAGTACATTCACAAACACTACTGGCAGAAAGTTTAACTGGTACATCTCACCTATAAATCAATTTGACAACGAGGGTTGTCAATATTGATGAACTCTGACCTAGTTATTAAACTTGTGGGAGGCTATCCTAAAGAAATTATCTGAATGGCCAGTGCAGACTGATGTGCAAAGAGGTTCCCTGCAGCATTCACTGAGTCCCTGTTGTGTTCCAGGCACAGTGGATACAGCCCCTGCCTTCAAGGAGCTTACCCTATTAAGGGGAGACATAAGGAGATGACAATCCAGGGTGATAAAGGCTATGACAGAGTTATGCAGAGCGCTCTAGAAGATGAGAACAGAAGGGGGTACCCAATCCAAAATTGAGAGTGGGTAGCAAATTGGTTCCTTCTGGGTGGTGACCCCTGAGTTGAATCCCTAAGAACATAAATGGATTAAGCACATAAGGGGGGAGGAGGGCATTTGTGTTACACAAAACAGAACGGAAGAGCAAACAAAAGACCTTACAGAAAAGAACAACTGGATTTCATGAATCAGACAAGAAATCCAGCATCACTGTAACCTCAGGATCAAAGAGGGGACTGACAGATACGAGACTGGAGAGGTAAGTAGGAGAGCGAACACCATCCTGAGAAAGATCTTGAGGATACAAGTTACCTTGAGGATATGATATACTAGTGAAAACTTTAAATAAAGGAATGACTTTATTGGATTTGCATGTTTAAAAAGATTTGCATTTTGTACTGCTTCTTTTTAAAACGCACATCTTGAAAGAGAGAAGAACACCAGTGGTAAGGAACAAATTCAGGCTCTTGCAGAGATCTAGGTAAGGGCAGCAATGTACAGAATGTAAGGACACAGAAGAGACGAATCAGAATTACCAATAATTCAAACAGTTGGAAATGCTCATTAGTGAGGAATCAGCTAAGTACAGGATGACATACATACCATAGAGTACTACTAAGCCATGAAAAACAGTATTTCCAACATTCTGATAATCTAAGAAAATGATAAAGACAAAACATTAAGCTAAATGGGAGAAAATATTTGCAAATGAAGCAACTGACAAAGGACTGATCTCCAAGATCTACAAGCAGCTCATGCAGCTCAATAATAAAAAAACAAACAACCCAATCCAAAAATGGGCAGAAGACCTAAATAGGCATTTCTCCAAAGAAGATATACAGATTGCCAACAAACACATGAAAGAATGCTCAACACCACTACTCATTAGAGAAATGCAAATCAAAACTACAATGAGATATCATCTCACACCAGTCAGAATGGCCATCATCAAAAAATCTACGAACAATAAATGCTGCAGAGGGTGTGGAGAAAAGGGAATACTCTTGCACTGTTGGTGGGAATGTAAATTGATACAGCCACTATGGAGAACAGTATGGAGGTTCCTTAAAAAACTACAAATAGAACTACCATATGACCCAGCAATCCCACTACTGGGCATATACCCTGAGAAGACCATAATTCAAAAAGAGGCATGTACCAAAATGTTCACTGCAGTTCTATTTACAATAGCCAGGACACGGAAGCAACCTAAGTGTCCATCATCGGATGAATGGATAAAGAAGATGTGGCACATATATACAATGGAATATTACTCAGCCATAAAAAGAAATGAAATTGAGCTATCTGTAGTGAGGTGGATGGACCTAGAGTCTGTCATACAGAGTGAAGTAAGTCAGAAAGAGAAAAACAAATACTGTATGCTAACACATATATATGGAATCTAAGGAAAAAAAAAAAGGTCATGAAGAATCTAGGGGTAAGATGGGAATAAAGACACAGACCTACTAGAGAATGGACTTGAGGATATGGGGAGGGGGAAGGGTAAGCTGTGACAAAGTGAGAGAGTGGCATGGACACATATACACTACCAAACATAGAACAGATAGCTAGTGGGAAGCAGCCGCATAGCACAGGGAGATCAGCTCCGTGGTTTGTGACCACCTAGAGGGGTGGGATAGGGAGGGTGGGAGGGAGGGAGACGCACGAGGGAAGAGATATGGGAACATATGTATATGTATAACTGATTCACTTTGTTATAAAGCGGAAACTAACACACCATTGTAAAGCAATTATACTCCAATAAAGATGTTAAAAATAAATAAAAATAAAGACGCAGCACTAAAAAAAAATTAAGCAAAAAAAATGAAATTTTCTATGGAGAAGTCAACTGTCTAAAATATTAACAATGACTATCTCCAAATGGTTGGTTTATGGTGAGTACAACTGTTTTTTATTTTTTATACTTTCTATTTTTTCCAAGCATTCATTTATCAAGTATGTAAAGAACACTTTCTATGGACAAGGCATGCGTGCAGGTGCTAGGTACACAATGGTCTACAAAACAGATATGAATCTTGGCCTCGTGAAACTTATAGCCCAGTAACGTATGTACTATACGTATTATCAGAAGAAATATTCAATTTTAAATACAAAAGGGAAGGGAGAGAGGAACTCATTTGTTAGTTTTAACAGATTTTTAGTGGATTCCTTATGCTTTTCTATATATGAGATCATGTCATCTATGAATAGTTAACTGTAATTCTTCCTTCCCAATCTGGATGTTTTACTCCATTTTCTTGCCCAAACCCTCCAGAACAATGATGAGTAGAAGGGGCGAAAGCTGATATCTTTGCTTATTCCTGATTTAGGGCAAAAGTCTTTTAAAATTAAGTATGATGTCTCCTGTGGGTTTTTCACAGATCGCACTTTATCGGGTTTTGGGAAGTTCTCTTCTATTCCTAGTTTGTTGAGCATTTTTCTCACCAAAGGGTGTTAGAATCCATGAAATGTTTTTACTGTGACTGCTGAGATGATTATGTGGTTTCTGTCCTTTATTCTATTAGCACAGATATGAAATTAATTGATTTTCAGATGCTAAACCAACCTTGCATTCCTGGGATAAATCCTATGTGATCAAGGTGTATCCTTCTTATATGCTAACTGGATTTGGTTTGCTAGTATTTCACTGAGGATTTCTGTGTCTATATTCATAAGAGATACTGGTCTGTAGTTTTCTTGTGATGTCTTTGTCTGATTTTTGGAATCAGGGTAATACTGGTCTCCTACAATGAATTGGTAAATATTCCTTCCTCTTCTAATTTTTGGAAGAGTTTGTCAAGAATTAGTACTAATTAGTTTTTTAAACGTTTGATAGGATTCACAAGTGAAGCCATCTGGACCTGAGCTTTTCTTACTGAGTAGTTTGGTTATTTATTTATTTATTTTACCAATTCAATCTCTTTACCATTATATTCAGATTTTCTATTTCTTGAGCCGGTTTCAGTAGTCTGTATCTTTTTAGGAAACTGCCCATTTCACCTAAGTCATCTAATTTATGAGTATACAATTGTTCACAGTATTCCCTTACATTTTCATTTCTGTAAAGTCAGCAGTTATGTACCTTTTTCATCCCTGATTTTTGTCATGAGTCTTCTCTCTTTTCTTTTAGTCAATGTAGCTAAAATTTTGGCAATTCCGTTGATCTTTTCAAAGAACCAATTTTTTCTTTTTAACATCTTTACTGGAGTATAATTGCTTTACAATGGTGTGCTAGCTTCTGCTGTATAACAAAGTGAATCAGCTATACGTATACATATATCCCCATATCCCCTCCCTCTCGCGCCACCCTCCCACCCTCCCTATCCCACCCCTCTAGGTGGTCACAAAGCACTGAGCTGATCTCCCTGTGCTACGCAGCTGCTTCCCACTAGCTAGCTATTTTACATTTGGTAGTGTATATATGTCCATGCCACTCTCTCACTTTGTCCCAGCTTACCCTTCCTCCTCCCTGTGTCCTCAAGTCCATTTCTAAGAACCAATTTTCGGTTTGTTGATTTTCTCTACTGTTTTTCTATTCTCTTTTTCATTAATTTCCATTCTAATCTGTATTACTTCCTTCATTCTGCCTCTTTTAGATTTAATTTGCTCTTCTTTTCCCAGTGTCTTAAGATCGAAGGTTAGGTAACTGATTTGAGATTTATCTTCATTTTTAATATAAGTGTTTATATCTATGTTTGTCTCCAAGTACTGCTTTAGCTGCATTCCATAAGTTTTGAAATGTTGTGTCTTTATTTTCCTTCATCTCAAAATATTTTCTAATTTCCCTTGTGATTTCTTATTTGGCTCATTGGTTACTTAGGAGTCTGTTAATTTCCACATATTTGTGAACTCCCCAAGTCTCTCTCTGTTATTGATTTCCAATCTCATTTCATTGTGGTCAAAATCCTTTACATGATTTTAATCCTTTAAAATGTACTGAGGTTTGTTTTACGGACCAGCATATGGTTTGTCCTGGAGAATGTTCCATGTGCACCTGAGAAAAATGTAGTTTCTGCATGTTCTATAAATGTTCCTTTAGTCTAGTCAACTTATAGTATTGTTCACGTCTTCTATTTCCTTACCAATTTTCTACCTAGTTGTTGCCTCCATTATATAAACAAGGGTACTGAAGTCCCCAACTATTACTTTGTTAAGCGGTCCATAATTATTTAAGGACATTGTATTAGTTTCCTATTGCCACTGTAACAAATTACTACAAGCTCAGTGGCTTAAAACAACAACATAAACGTATCATTACCTTACAGCAGCGGTCCCCAACCTTTTTGGCACCAGGGACCAGTTTCGTGGAAGACAATTTTTCTACGGACCAGTGGCAGGGGGCAGGGGGGATGGTTCAGGCGGTAATGAGAGCGACGGGGAGCGGCAGATGAAGCCTCGCTTGCTTGCTTGCTTGCTGCCCACCTCCTGCTGTGTGGCCCAGTTCCTAACAGGCCGCGGACCGCTACAGGTCCGCGGCCTGGGGGTTGGGGGCCCCTGCCCTATAGTCCTGCAAGTCAGAAGTCTAAAATGGGCACATAAAGGCAGCATTTCTTCTAGAGACTCCAAGGGAGAATCCTTTTCCTTGTCCTTCCCATCTTCTAGAGGCTGCTAGCATTCTCTGGCTTGTGGCCACATCACTCCAATCTGTTTCCACTGTCACACTGTCTTCTGTCTGACTCTGACTCTTCCTCCACATTCCTCTTATAAGGACCAGTGTGGTTATACTGGGCCCACCCAGATGATCAGGGATACTTTCTCCATCTCAAGATCTTTAACTTAATCATATCTATAAAGTCTCTTTTGCCATATAAGGTAGCATTCACCAGTTCTAAAGCTGAGGATATAGACATATTTGGGGGCCACTCTTCGGCCTACCACAAACATTAATTGAAACACACTGCTAAATCAAGTCCTAGTTTATTCCATGTCACTGAGCTCATCAGGGTCAATATAAACCAAGCACTTTTTAGCCCTACTTTTGATATATAAACTTGTGCTCTTCGGGCATTCTTTACCTATTTAATTACTACTACATCAGTCATTTTTAGTTTTTTCTATCTATATTTTCCTCATATTTTATGAAATTATTTCAAGTGATCATGTTGAATATGTAGGACTGAAGCAAAAAACTGTAAATAAGATACACCTTTTTATAGCACAGGCTTTTGAGTCACAACAGAGCTTGGTTTTAATCTTTGTCAGGCTGTTTCATTAGCTATAAAATAGGAGTATTAATAGTTATCTGTAGAAGGCTGCTGCAAAGATTAAATAAAATAATGTATGAAACAATATGGAAAATCGATGGGAAGAATGGTAACCGAGGAGGAGCTCAATAAATACTTACAAAAGGCTGTTATGGTCTAACAAAGGGATAAAAAGTTGGAGCGTAGAGGAAAGGAAAGAGAAGTTGTCAAGTCAGTCAATTAACTACCTGGTCATTGTGATATGTGACACCAAATAATCTTTGACAAATACCCTAAGAGGGACTCTGAATGTTATCCAGACAAAAACTTCAATATGAGGTGGGATGCAAGAGAAATCAGCTCCATAAGGCCCTTTTATCTTAACCCATCGTAACTTAACAGAAAGAGTATGGACTTGGGAGTCAGACTGACAAAGTCCAAAGCATTCAGTTACAAGCTTGCCATGTGACACTGAGCCAATCATAGTTCCACGAAAGCCTGTTTTCTCGCCTATAAAGTAAAATTTATGTCATTCATCTCAGAAGGCTGTACTGAGAATTGAGAAAAATATGCTCTGTAAATCTCCTGACACAGTGTATGACACTTAGCAAGAACTCAACAAAATACCTCATTATTATTATTAATTACATGACACGAACAAGTTATTTTAACATCTCTAAAACCTCTGCTGTATAGTTTGAGATAATGTCCTAATATATGAAAATCCCTGAAACCAGGCTGAAGATACACTCGGTACTTGATGAACATCAGTTTCCCCTGCCTCCCCAATCCCTCTGTGCTTGACACACCAGTGGCTCCCCAAAGATGCCCACATCCTGACTTCCAAAACCGGAGAATGTTAAGTTGCAGGCAAAGGAGAATTAGTGGTTGCAGAGAAAACCAAGTTTCCTGATCAGCCGACCTTAAAATGGGGAGATCATCCTGGATTATCCAGGCGAGCCCAATATCATCACAAAGGACCTTACAAATGGATGAGAAAAGTAGGAGAGAGAGAACCACAGAGAAGGCAGTGTGAACAGATACACCCAGTCTGATGCTGCTGGCTCAGAAGCCTTGAGTCTGGTTACACACAGTCTCAGTGTTTGTCACTGAAACCTCACAGGCAGTCTGGGTCATAGGTAGTTTCATGCCTGTCTTAACAAACTAAAGCACTGGTGTTTAGAGAGGTGAAAGCATGCGCCCAGATCCAGAAACTCTTAAGCAGCCCAGGGAGACTCGCCACAGGTCTGACTGAGTCCCACACCACCGGGATGTACACGCCTGGCACACCTGCCTGAGAAATGGAGGATCTCCCCTGAAAACCAGCAGTCAGAAACTCAAGCAAAAGGAGAGCAGCCTTTCTCGGTTTCCCTTCACCAAAGCGTCCTGAGATGATGAATTCATTGCCCTAATGCACAGAAGAAGAAACTGAGACCAGCTGACCCTTCGTTCTACAGACATCTCCTGGGCACCAACCATCTCCCAGGCACTGCGCTCGGCACTAGAGCAGGAATTGAAGCTAAGAAGGCAGGTCTCCTGTCTGTAAGGAACTGGGACTCTTGTGGGAAAAGTAACTCCCAACGAATCACTGTAATCTAGAGTGTGACAAACACAACCAGGGCTGCAAAGAGGAGGGGCTGTACTGGGCACTGGGAATGAACGCGGAGGGGGGGGGAGGGGGACGGGCACAGGGACCACACACCAGGCAGCCAGGCCTGTGCTCCGCGGCGTGGCCTCGTCTGGCACTCTCTGCAGCCCAGCCCCTCCTCCACCACCACCACGTCAGGACCCCGCCCCCAGCCCGGGGACGACGCGGGGCTCCTGGGCTTCCGCAGAGCCCTGCGTGACCGTCTTGGTACAGCGCTCCCCACCTCACAATGTAAATGTCTTCTAATTTGGCTGCTTCCCCACTGGGCTGAAAACTCTTTAAGCAGGAATGAAGGATTACCGGCCCTGTGTCCCAGCACCGAGCCCAGCCTAAGAACTCGATCCTTGATGAAAAAGAACTGAACACCCTCCAGGGTCCAGCGGGGACAACTGCGGAGAAATACACACCCTACGGGCCTCCTCGTAAGGGTTTTCCCTGGAAGCTGGGCAGTGGTTTCCGAGAGTCTGAGAGTCTGCAGTGCGATGAGCAGACTGTGCTATTCCTGCCAGGATGCTGACTCCCAAAGCCGACAGCGCTACTTTCTGTCGTGCACCCTTTGTGGAAAGGAACGTGGGGCCCGGTACCACAAAGACCAGACCGGCAGCCAGGAATGCACACACTGTCCAGGGGTCGGCTCCGCGCCGTGTCCCCGCCTCCCACGCTGGGCTCCACGGGGACAGGCACAAGGTGCAGCACTCTGCTGGCCAAGGGCCCCGGAGCAGAGCGGACTGACTGTGAGGACCTGCAACCTGCCAGGCGCGGGACACAGATTCTCTCGTGCTCATTTTATACATGAAGAAACCGAAGCCCAGAGAGCTTACTGTTACCAAAAGGAGTGCACCCATCTAGCAGGTAAGGAGCACAGCCCTAACGGGGGTGAAAAGGAGACTTTAGAAGAAAGTACAATACAGAAAATAACCAACTACTGTGTTAAGCTACATGACCTGGATGTTTCTGCCCCCTTGCCCCCTGCGCCACCGCAGGCCACATAAACAGGGCATGCAGCCCTGTCTCCGCAGCTGCTCCGCACTGATGGCCTCAGCGCACTAAGGGAGGGGCCGTGAGCCACAGAGTGGACAGAGCCCGGGCTCTGGCCGAGAGTCCGTCACTGAGGTACAACTTCCTCGACAGCACTTTTCACACTTAAAACAACAACAAAAAGTAAAATTCATTAAGCAAATCAAAATCGTATGAGGCACCTCAGGACCTGGAAGACAAAAGCCCAGGGGGAAGGAGACGTGCTCGCCTTCCCCTTTCTCACCAGACCAGGACTCCCTGCAGAACCGTGAACTGCTCTGAGACACAGAACTTTAAAACCACTTTTTTGGATTCTAGAGAAAGGATGGAGCAAAACTTTGTGCTGCTTCTGATAAACAATGAGATGGTTTGGTGACAAACAGAGAAACTGCTCACCAGCAAGCTTACAACTGACGGAACTGAAAGTCTGATTGACTTAGTCATCAGACACTTAACCTGATTTAATCTGCACCTTTATGCCAGCGCCACTGCTCTCTGCCGTGACGCGTGTGGTTTCCTTCCCAGTGTCCACACCGCCTTGACCACAGTCAGGTGGTCTTTCCTAACGACACAGTCTTCCTGAGAAAGGGCTCACTCTCTCATAAAACCCATTTGTCACTGCTGTAATGAAGTCTCTTTTGGAATAAATTCAAGCAATAAATTACATAAAGAAAACTGCAAAGAAATAAATCAGCTCTGAGACAATCAAAGGAGTATAATTTCAAGATTTTTCGCCCACCTGACTGGTGCTGGAGTTCTGCCTCGCAGCTGAGACTACAGGGGTGACCGTGACGTCAGAGCAGAGCAGGGCCTGTGCTAACGCCTGCGTGTGAAGGCTCTGCCTTGACATGCTTTCAAGAAAAAGGTAACTTTTTTACCATGACAAGAAAAACACCCTCAGGAGTTCTACAAAATTATTTTTTCTCAGCACTACTTTGTATATTGTGCATATTATGTTTTAAAGACTCTCATCTTGCAAATAAGGACCTCAACAAATTGGCAAGTCACAAGAGATCGACATCCAAAAGATCTGTAAGAGAAATAAATAGTCTGTGATACAAAGAGCTAACAGTCATGAATACGTTCATCAAAGAGCTTTGTGCGCGTATGTGGACAGCACTGGTAAGTGGAGATAAGGCCCGGTCCCTACTCTCTAGTAGCTGAGAGCAGGGAAGGGCAGCAGGTTACAGCCCAGGGCCAGAGCCAGCACACTGCCTGTTTCTACAAACAGTGTTGTCAGAACACTACCACACTCGCTCACTTACATATTGTGTACGGCTGCTTTTCTGCTACAACAGCAGGGTTGAGTAGAACAGAGAGCCCACAAAATATTTACTATTGAGCATTTTACAGAAAAAGTTTGCTAGCCCTAGGCTTAGAGTTTAACATGAAGACAATGGTGACACACCTACAGAAACATATCCGTTTTCTGGCTCTGTCTGGTGAAAGGCCTAGAAGCCGCGACACGCCAACAGCCCAGATTGTGGTTTTTAAACACCATTCCACACTAAGAGAAACCAGGGAACCTTGGAAGAAATGGCCAATTCCAGAGCTGGGGCAGAGCAAGTACAAGATGAGCCTGAAACAAAATGCTGTTAGAAAGTGTAAAAAAAAAAAAAACTCAAAAAATGTATTGATCGATCCTGTCAATAGGACCCAGGAGTCAGGGTAAAGGGCTCCCAATGGCCAAATGTGGAACGAATTAAGCATCAACTTATATAGTGATAGTAAAGGACTACAACCAATTGAATTAAAGAAGAATCCCTGAATACAGACCGACAGCTGACGGAGGGAAGGAGAGAGGTAAAGAAAGAAGGAAAGAAAAAAATGAAAATGTTCCCTTTCTGCAGAATGTCAACCAGTAAGTGTAGATGGAATATCTCAGTTAGAAAATTACAATTTTACAACCATCATGGTAATAATTCAGATAAGAAACATTAATGGATACTAAAATTTGTGAGGGAGAGTTTAATAAGGAGCATTTACATAGTCTCAAAGCGTCTCCCCACAGAAGTACTAATTAACCACAAAAGGAAAATGGTACCTTTACAGTGCAGAAAACTGGCACCGCCTACGCCAGTGATCAAGCTTCATGTCCTCAATCATGGGATGAAGTGACACCGACCCTGTGTGCCTCCTGATACGATGTATTGAGGAGGACACACCATCACCTCAGTGGAACTCCTGCCTAAAGAGTGCACAACATGGGGCTTCCCTGGTGGCGCAGTGGTTGAGAGTCCGCCTGCCGATGCAGGGGACACGGGTTCGTGCCCCGGTCCGGGAGGATCCCACATGCCGCGGAGCGGCTGGGCCCGTGAGCCGTGGCCGCTGAGCCTGCGTGTCCGGAGCCTGTGCTCTGCAACGGGAGAGGCCACGGCAGTGGGAGGCCTGCATACCGCAAAAAAAAAAAAAAAAAAGAGTGCACAACATGAAGCTAAATTTAAGGAAACATCAGACAACCCAAATTGAGAGATATTCCACAAAGTCCTGGCCTGTGCAATATTCAAACGTGCATGCCATAAAAGGCAACGGAAGGCGGAGGAGCTGTTTCAAATTAAGAAGCTAAAAGGCTTGACAACTAAAAGCAATGTGTGGTCTTGAACTGGGTCCTATAAAAGAGGGGTCCCCAACCCCCGGGCCATGGACCAGTAGCGGTCCATGGCCTGTTAGGAACCAGGCTGCACAGCAGGAGGTGAGCGGCGGGCGGGGGGGGGGGGGGGGGGGGCGAACGAGTGAAGCTCCATCTGTATTTGCAGCCGCTCCCCATCACTTACATTATCGCCTGAGCTCCGCCTCCTGTCAGATCAGCAGCAGCATTAGACTCTCATAGGAGAGAGACCCTACTGTGAACTGCGCATGTGAGGGATCTAGGCTGCTCGCTCCTTATGAGAATCTATCTAATGCCTGATGATCTGAGGTGGAGCCAAGTGGCTGCAAATACAGATGATCATGAGCAGAGACGTTTGACTGCACAGAGACCATAATAAATCAGGTGCTTGCAGACTCATATCAGTGAATGGCAAGTGACAGTTAAGCTGCATCTTACAGAGTAGACTGGACATAAGCAACACACTTCGGGTGTCGCTGTCTCCCATCACCCCCAAATGGGATCATCTAGTTGCAGGAAAACAAGCTCAGGGCTCCCACTGATTCTGCATTATGGTGAGCTGTGTAATTATTTCGTTATATATTACAATGTAATAATAATAGAAGTAAAGTGCACAGTAAATGTAACGTGGTTGAATCATCCCAAAACCATCCCCCGCACCCCAGGTCCGTGGAAAACTTGTCTTCACGAAACCAGTCCCTGGTACCAAAAAGGTTGGGGACCGCTGCTATAAAAGACAAAATGGAAACAACCAGCAAGAGTAGCACATGGACTGCAGGTTAGATAATAGAAGTACCGAAACGATGACTAACTTCTGTCATCACTGTTATCTGCAACTGCAGTTATGTAAGAGACAGCCCTTAGTCTCAGGAAATACACACCAAGGTACTCAAGTATTTAGGGGTGAAGGCGAGATAACACACACACCTTACTCTCAAATGAGTCATGAAAATACACAGACACAGAGAGAATGGCAAAGCCAATGTGGGAAAATGTAAACAATTGGTGAATCCAGACAAGTGAGTATACAGGGCTTCTTAGCACTACTCTTTTAACTCTTCTGTAAGTTTAAAGTTGTTTCAAAATAAAAATTTTAATGCCAGGAAAAAAAAAATAACGGGAAGGGGAGAGGAAAGGAGAAGACAGATCAATACCTACAACATGCCATGGCACGTAGGAATATGAAGAAGTTATGGAAACATGGGAGACGGAAATGAATAACCTGGAGGAGTCAGACAGTTTATCCATCCCTGCCCAAGTCCTTCGCCCGGTCTTCGCAACGACGTCTGCATCCAGCTAGTCCTCTCTGAAAAAGCCTCCTCCATAAAGCCTATCTTGGTCCTGAGTGAGAGAGGCGGCCTTCTTTTATTACAGCGCTTAACACACTCTTAAAATTGTTCCCCCACATGTTTATCTCCCCCGTTGGATTACAAATTCCTTGATAAAAAATGAGGACGGGGAGGATGATGGCGGGAACAGCAGCTACTCGCCCTGTTCTTACTAAACGTCAGGCACGACACTAAACAGCTCTTAACACGTATCTCATTTAAACCTCAAAAAACTTCAAAGGGGATTTATTAATTTTTTATCGCCATTTCTCCATCACAGAAACTGAGGCTGAGAGGGGTCCATGTATCCAAAGTCACAGCCCAGAGAAGGAGAAGTGGCAGAGCTCAGATGTGAACTCAGGTCTGTCTGATTTAAAATTATGTCCTTAGCCACTCTCGCCTGAGTCTTTAGTTAGCTGTGGCTTGCACATAGGAAGCAAACAAAAGGTGAGAGGGATTTTTCTAAGCATTTGTGTTCGCTGAGCACACCCAACCAGAGAGCAAGGGACAAGGGTGGCAAAAGGTGGCAGGAGAAAGCCAGCCCTCAGAAAATTACTGGCAGATAGTCCACTGCACTGGTAGGCGACCAAGAGTTGATGTGTGAAATTCAGATAGAAAAAAATAACGTATATTGGATGTAAGAATATATTCTAATTTAAAAAATTTTAGTAAAATTAAACAAATACATAATCACTGTCATTTCACCCTAATGACATGTGCAGAGGGGAACACAGGCTCAGAGAAGTAACTGGCCCAGAACAAACGGTTCAATATAGCAGTGCAGATATTCAACAAATATTAAATAAATGAATGGACTGAAGGAAACCTCAGTATAAATTTCTGAATTCCTATGGACTCAATCCAGTATTCAGCTCTGCTAAAATTACTTAAAGTAGAATCATGGCTTTGTCCAAATTTCCCCATGGTTTTGTTCCTGGTACTGATCAAGTCCCTTGGCCCACTCAAGTCAGTAGACAAGGGAAGGCAAGAGGAAGCAGCAATTTCCACACCAGCTGACAAAGCTTTCGTTACTATTGCTTGCTTCTTTACACAAATCAAAGAATTTGACTTTTATACCCCAATGCAAATAACTGTCAGGACTATAATTTTCCCCAACAAAATAAACAGATTACAATGGCCGGTAGCCATAAATCAGACGACCCTAATACTTTCCTTAAAAACAATTTCAATTCAAAGCTTCTGAAATATTTTTTCTTTGGGCACAGTAAACCTTATAATGTAAGTAAACCCTATAACGTAAGATAGCTGCATGACCTTGAACAAGCTATGCATCTCCCTCACCTCCATTTCTTTAGCTGTAGAATGAGAACCACCGCACAACTTCCCGAGGCCCCAGGATTAAAGGAGGTATCGTGTGGAAAAGAACTTGCAGCAGTGCCAGGCACAACTTAGGCACAAAACAGAAAGAGGCCATAATGGTTCCCAAGCGCTGGCTACAGAGTATGCCTCTTAAAATGTCAGAAATATGAAAGGTTAATATCAGTACGTGAATTTCAAAAGCCATGCAAGCTTGTTGATGGATCAAGACTAACACTGATTCAGGAGAAGCTACCTGTGTGGAGGAAGAGGGTGACCTGGCTATGTGGAGCGCCATCTAGTGGAAGAAGAATAGAGCACAAGTGGCATAAGTAACTGAAGTAGAGCGGGGAGAGTAAGGAAAAATGACGAGTATGCAAACTGTCCCTTCTCCCTCCTCCTCTCCATTACAATTTCTCCATGGGAGCTTGAACCAACAGTGACCCCAAGTGTAAGATTCATATCAAACACAGAGATCAAAAAGGGTGCTCTCACACACTCACACTCTTTATCATACCAAGGAAGAACATCAATAATATGCCAGGAACACCTTTTAAAGTCCTTAAAATAGCAGCAGGGGCTGATGGGTGAAAAATTATGGAAATGTAAAAAATTATGGAAATTTAAAGCTTACCAATTCAGTGTAAGATACCTTGTGCTTGTGGAGAGAGGCTGCTGAGTGCCCAGACATGTTTTAAGATGTGCAGTCATAAATCTGTTTATGGAAACCTCATTTGTTAATGGAAGCTTCAGGTGCTGCGTCGTGAATAGCATAATAAAAATCAGTCAGAGCTGCTGCTAATTTTGTACATGATATTAATGAAAGAGGCTTCCTAAAGAATGAGTTTCCCCTTCAGGATCTCCAGGATTGGAAAACTAAAATCATTCTAAAACATAAAATTAACCTGAGGAATGAAACTGGATAATTTATGTATTAAGTTCTTATTATATACTTTACTCTGCAAAGTGCCGCCAGTACGCACACACCTGTCTCAGGCAGTTCTGTGAAATGAGCAGGTAATGTCTGTCTAGCACTCATTGCATGTCAGACACTGTACTTACCTCACGCCTAACACAACCACCCCACAAGGCAGGTATAAGGTCTCCAACTTTACAAATGAGAAGCTGAGGCTCCGAGAAGTTAAGTAACTGGCACAGGGTTACAGCCTAGAAAGTTGTCGCCTCCCATAATCCCGCGGCCCTTTTAGAAGCTCTTCCCTGTGAAGTAACGCCACTCCCCATCGAAACGCATCCACCAGACATTCCGCGCTGCCCATGGTCACACAGCTCGTACCCCACGTGGTCGCACCACTGTCTGTGCAGTCGGCTCTGCTCACGGATGACCAGTCCGATGCCGGGCAGTGCATTTTAAGAGCTGCATGACAGAGATCTTCCCAGGGGAGTCAACATGAAAACCCAGCCATGAGGAAAGCTCCCACCTCTGCCTGGAGCTCGCAGGTAAGCTTGCGGTACAGCGCCCTGGAGGTGGGCAGATACAGATCTGAATCCCGGCTTACCACTTGTTAGCTGTCTGACCTTAGGCAAATTATTTAACCTTCCTGCCCTCAGTTTTCTCACCTATAAAATAAGGTAAAATGATTTACTCTTTTAAGACAACTGTTAGAAGAATTAAATGAAATAATGTACATAAAGCATCTAATCCAGAAAAGGTTCTTGATTAACAGTAACTATGATTATTAACAATTGCAATCAAGTATATTCAAACCCCACTCCCCTTCAGAAGGCCAAAACCATTATCTGCAGGAATATGTTCTTGTATGTTCTAGCACTTCTTTTTTCCTTTTATGGACCTATTTTTAGAAGATGGAGAATTTTTAAACATACCATAAACTGACTATAAATCCCTGATATCATACCAATTGTGTCTGTGATAGAGTATTAAAATACCAACACAAAGAGCCCTGTGTCCCTGAGAGATTCCCTCAAGAGACACTGAACTTTATCAAGAGACGCTTGATTAATTTCAATACAGGAAGTTTTCCATTTCCTCCTTGACTACTGAAATATACATAATTAAAAATGCTTACCTTGAATGCTTACTGAACACTGAAAAGTACTGCCGGAGAACACAGAAAAAAAAGGAGCTTGCCTTTTTTGGTAAAACACATTTTCAGGAACCTCTTTTAAAAATTCATCATCACAAATGGAAATTCCAAACTGGCTTCTACTACAATGAAACTCTTAGTTAAAAACAAACAACAATGTTGGGTTCCACCCCTCTGCCTCTTAAAGTATCCTATCAAAACACGGCAGACTTGCTTTGAAAGTTCAGCCTGACTACTTAAAGCTGCATACCTAGACTGGGCAAGTTACTTTACCCTTTTGAGCCTCGGATGCCTCACTGGAAAAAATAAAGGAAGTGGGCAGGGGATAAAACCACCTACCTTGCAAGACCTTGTGGGGATGAGAGACGATGCACAGGAAGCACCTGGCACAGAGGCCTTTATTATAATCATTATTCCAAAGCTAAGGAACACGCTACTTCTATTTTCTGATGAAACATGAAAACCATTCCATCTCCACTCAGGGGGAGCCATGACAACAAGCAAAGGGTCTTGTGACGTCCAAGTTGCTGCTGGCATTGCATCTGTGACCCCAATTGCTCCTTGGGCTTTGGGGGTCTATCTGGCATCTGAGATTGAAGATTAACTCCTTCAGGTAAGAAGGCTTATTCGGCAAGTGAGGAGGGCCTCCAAATTTCTGGTTCAATCCTGCCATAAGAAATTTCATTAGGAGTTTAGGCAAGGAGAGCTAATTGTATTACAGTGCACTGGCTAACAAGTTCCTCAAGAAAGAATAAAAGTAAATAAGCATCTGATTCAAAGCAGATCTGATAACATCTTCTCATTACCTCCTGAGAAGGACCCCTACTGTTCCACCACGGGCACAGAGCCCCGGGATGTTCTTCTGCTTGTTTAACGCTGCATTTCACTTAGAACTTCCCTTCATTTCTGTCTGCAGAGCTGCTGGTGACCTCCTCCTACCCCCGACTCAGGGGCTCTGAAGTGGCAAAGAGTCAAGCCTTTAATGACTGCCAAACTCCAAATATACTTTCTAACTCTTCTACCGTTATGAGAATTAAAACACAACACTGAAACGAAGACTAGAGTTTGCCAGGGATACGTACCAAGAATTATATGAGGTGCTGAAGACACAAAGACGTGTAAGACCAAGCCCTGCCTCCCAAGCACCCCACACTCTCCCAGAGAAGACAAAGAGATCCAATCAGTACAGTGTGATGACTATGACCCCATCAGAGACTTAGGCAGCGGCTGCTTCGGGACCAGAAAACAGGCACTCTAACCCATTTGGGGGGGAGGTAAGTGGTCAGAGGAGATACCTACAGCAGAAATCGGAAGGATAAAGTATAACAACAGATGCTACATAACCCATCTTTCAATTCCGGCACAGGCTAGGGAGAAAAGAACAAACTGCGCCTAAGAGGCCAGGGTATGAATCCCCCTTCTGTCATTACTAACTGTACCATCAGAGCTTGACCCTTTAAACGTCCAAGGCTCAGTGTGATATGGTAAAGAACAATGGGCTTGGAGAAGAACAAAGCCTGAACCTCCACTTGGACATTTTATAAGTATGTCACTCTGGGTGACTCAACTTTATTGTTGGAGTCTTGGTTTCTACAAGTGAAATATTAGGCTAATAGCCTCTACATTTCTGGGTCGTTCCCAGTATTGAGATTATAGACCTAACCGGGCACAGAGAAGCACCTCGAAAATGTTCCTAGACTGAGAGTTAAATCTAAACTGCCTGTCACTAAATATTTCAAAAGAATAGCTGAAGGCTAATAAGACATTCCTTAGGAACGGAGAGGGCATCTATAAACTTAAAACTCACTCTCAATCTAATGCAGAAGAGCCGACGTTCCTCAAGAGCAGAGACTCTTTTTCCCTCTCCACCTTCAGGACCAGCACAAATGCCCCGCGTGGCAGGTTCTCAATAAACCTGCTACTTAACGTCCAGATACCAAAACACGGTAACTGACAGTCACTGGATCCCTTTGAATCATAACACACTATAAAAAATTCAGAAATGGTTTATCTAAAAATGTGAGTCATGCATCCATTTTCTTACAAAAAACAAAACCTGATAACCCTAAGAAAAACTATGAAAAACGTAAGTAAGCACATCCTTCTCTGGATGAAGCAGAGAATCTCACACTGTGGCGTGAAGGCACCACAGCTAAATATAACTCTGTAATTTTCGTTCTCATTCTTCTCTCTTACTTTAAATGCCTGACAACACGCAAGCGATCAAAAACATTTACAAAAAGGATCCCCCAAAATGAAACTCTTAAGCCATTGAGTTTTGTTGAACAAAGAGATGCACTTAAGGCAAAATAATGATCCTTCCTTTATACATGTTTACCCCTCACACATATCCTGAGTAATGCTAAGAGTCCTATTATTAGAGACATTTATGTAATACGAAAAACACTTATTTATCTCAACATGAATAGACCACCATAATCTGGAATCCTTTGTTCCACTTCCTCTTGTAACCAACCACTAAATAGAACTTGGCAGTGAACCAGCCACCAATCCATATATTATATCAGATAATTAAAAATACAGGGTTATGTAATCTTATTTAATGGTTACTTGGCTTGGATTGAAAAACATCCAAAGCAATACCAGAGAACTGGATTAAATTATAAGCGTAAGACATTTCTGAAGATGTTTTTTAGTAAGAGGCAGCACACCCCCTACTAGCAAATATAATATTAAACATGCAATGCTACTTTCATCTCCAATTAACCTCCTTGGCAAGAAACTGCAATGTCAACTCACTCTATAGGCAGTGGTGTTTGGGGGGAGGCAGAGAGGCGATTAAAAAAAGTCTATTTTATTTGATTCGGTTTAACATCAAGTAAACATTACCCATTACTATTGGCAAAGAAACAAAAGCATTCGATATTCGAGGGGTGGGGGGAAGGAAAATCAGTTATCCTGAGAAAACAGAAATAAAAGTCAGGAACTAATGTCCACTACGAAACACAAGCCTGGAAAGTGTAAAAGCCAGCCTATGTTAGCAGAGAACCACACATCTTGATGTGATCCCAGCTCAAGTTCTTACTTAAGCATTATTAGGAAAAAAAGTAATTCAGCTAGGAAGTTTACAAATGCTGAATTTTTTTAAAGAATGACCAAACCTCATTTATCAACTGTTTCATTATCATAGTGTGTTGATTACTGAAATCATATATTGGTCTCCAGAGAGCTTTAATTCAAAAATGCCCCTTGACCTGAGCACTAAAATCCTGTAGGATAAATCTACCGTGAATGTTTGTTTCTTCAAAGAAGATCACTAGACAAGCACAGAAACAAACTTTTTAACAAAATCAACAGGAAGCCGACAGGAGTCGACAGGAAACAAGCATATTAGTTATATCGATTTCTGCAGGTAAATTAGCATGTGTGAAGTGTTTCAGAGCCATCTTTTGAGGAAGGCATAAGTAGGGAGAACAAGGGCCTTATGAGACCAAACACCTGAGTTCAGATTAACCTATCTCAGTTACCTACGAGCTCCCATAGCTGAGGTCCCCAGCTCCCTCCCCTGAAAAATGGAGACATCAAAGGCTGCCTCACCAGCGTGCAAGTGTGAGAACACAAGTAGACAGCATGTGCCTGAAAGAGCCTCAGAAACTTTAGAACACTATGCACACAAAGGTACTGTTAGCATTTGGAGATGTTAACCATCATGTCTATCTATTACATGTCACTCCATAATAAAACAGAGGTGTGCACTGCTGACTCATCAGCACTGAACAAGTTAGTGTCCGGATCTGGATTCCAGTATCGAGATTCAGAATAACATCTGAAAAACCAGGTGCCTCCTTTAGATGCAAACAGTCAAAAATACAGGTAAAAAAGAATAAAAATGCTCTCAACAGCCACTCACAAGATGATCATCAGATTTAAAATCAATTTCCTAATAGCCAATCCAGATTTAAGACACTGTTTTAGCAATGCACTTGTAATTCTGAAGTTACGTAACAGAGCGTAATTAATATTTTAAATGACAGGGTTCTGCATTCCAGACGCCAGCCTGTGATTTAAGGGGGAAACATTTTAGTCTGAAATAATCTAAATTAACAGTAATAAGAGCACCTGAGCAGTATTTCTTTCTTCCTCCACATAACTGTTCAGTGTGAGAAGCGTACTTCTTCCAAGAACTACATTTTTGATGGAAAAGTAAGGTAATCCGGTTTAAGGTCTTAAAAAAAACACTAAATGGCAACACTGTCCAAGATCTGTTTCAAATAACTGGAGGCAGTTACCACAGGTATAAACTCAGAAACCAAAAGAATTTTGAATGTATGAGAATGAATGTACTGCAGCAACCTGGCACAGAAAAATAATTCTGACTTTTAAAATAAAATAACTTACTACACTTTTGTTAAACTGCTTCCTTAATTGAGTACAACGTAACTCTGATTCAGCTTCTTTATTAAGAAAAGTGCACTCATTCTACAATCCAGAATATTTCTAACGCCAGTGATCTCACACAATGTACAAAGAAATATCTTTCAAAGAGATGACAGCCCAGCAGGCAACAAAAGATATAAGTAAATCACAAAGAGCAAGGAGTACAAACCCAACTGTAGGGCTGTTCGGAAGAGCACGGCGATAAAACTTAAAATTCTCTTACTTTAATGCGTGCCCATTACTTCTTCACAAGCCCATGTTGTTAAAGAAATAAAAATAAGCCTACAATTAAAATAAAATGGGGAAGCTCTGTGAACCAATCTCCGTTCAACAAACTAAATATCAAGCTGAAATTCCTGGAGACAGTGAGTCTCTCCACCACCACCCTCAGTCAACAACACGCACACCCTACTCGGAAGAACTGCTTGCAACACGCAAATACCGGAGGTCGCTGTTTTAAAATATAGATATCTATACACAAGCAGAATATGTCTGCCTCATCTTTCACTTCCAACAATAAAAGAGCCAGGGCCAGCATTAAGACCAGCAGACCCGCCTAAGTCAGGAAGCACAGACTGTCAAGGCACAGTGAGTGATTCAGGCAAAAGGTAACAGATCCGACCAGATAATGCTTCTGCCATCACCCAGAGAAACAGCAGACCAGCGGCTCCCAAACCCAGCTTTCTCTGAGACACGTATTCCAGATCCAGGAGGAATAAAGGGCTGGTCCCGGGAAGGCAGGCTTAATTTACCGTCCATCCCAGAAGATTACTCCGGAAGCCTGAGGAGGAACAAGCCTGGGAACACTGTCCTGGGCCCGCACGCCTCCTGTACCCCCTGCACCCCGTGGCCTGCATTCCCCAGGGCTGCTCACACCCTGAGCTGGCCGGAGTAGTGCTAAGATGGCACAGGCAGCAGAGGCTCCGCGGCCGGCGTTCCGAATCCCCAGCCAGCCCCCAAGGAGGGCGGCCCAGCCAGAGCCTCCCAAAGAGAGGACAGGCAAGCCAAGAAGCGGGCTCCGGTGTGGGCCTCTTCTCCCTTAATGGCCCTCGAGGGCCAGCCTGCAAGGCTTGGCATGAGCTGCCCACCCCCAGGGAGGGCGGCTAGAGCCTGGACCCGGGACAAAGAGGGGATGCGACAGGAGACGGGTCTCTGCCACTGGGACCACTGGCCCTGTTCCTCCAAAGTGCTTGAGGTCTGACCCCAAACCTCCTCCAAAGGTCCTCAAACTTCACCAACAATCCAAGCACCTGCTTCCTTCACCTCTTCTGCATTCGATCCCCTCAAATCCTTCCATTTCCCTCCAGCTTGCTCCAGTTCCTTCCCTCCAGACAAGCCAAACGCACTAGTTCCCCGAGTCCCCCGCCCCACTCTCTCCCTCCAATGAGATCATTCAACCCCGCCCTGACGAAGCCCCCAGATGTTCGCCGTCCCCCACTCGTAAGTTTCCCTTGGGTACCTCGAGGCCCCAAAGGTTCCCTTCAAGTCCTAGCCAAACGCCTCAGCCTCCTTCCTTCCCGAGTCTCCCCAACGTGCACACACACCTCGGCGCTCCCCAGGTGTCCGGTACGCTCCCAGGTCCCTACCCGAACGCCCCCAGGTTGCGACCTGGGTCCCCTCCCCAAGGGCGACGGCCAGCCAGCCCCACGCTCCCGCCTTGCCCGCCGGTCCCGACCCTCCCGGTCCCCGGCCCCCTGGCCCGCCGCTCCCGGGTCTCCAACGGCCGCGGGCCGGCGCGCGCCCCTACCTTGGTTCACCAGCCGCAGGGCGTGCGTGAAGGAGGGGTCCAGGGAGTCCTTCTCCGCCATCAGCTCCGGCAGGTACTTCTCCTCCATGCTCGCCGGCCGCCAGGGCCCGGGACGCGGACTCGAGGCGGGCGAGCAGCGCCGGCCACGCAACCCCCGACCCCGCCCGCGCCCTAGCGGCGCGGAACCCGGGCCGGACGCCGCGGCCGGGGCGCGGCGGAGCCAAGCCGGGCGGTCGGCCTGGCGGCGGCGGCGGCGGCGCCGGCGGCGACGGCGGCGCCGCGAGGCGGGAAGCGGCCGCGCAGCTCCGGTCCCCAGGGGGTGGCCGCCGACTGCCCCGCGCTGGCGGCCACTGCCTCCCGGACGCGGTCCCCGAGCTCCCGCCACGGGCCGGCGCGGTCAGGCGGGCCCTCCTGCCGGGCCAGCGGCACACTCTGCGAGCCTGAGGCAGTCCCGGGCGAACCCCGCCAGCCGGCGCCAGCGCCAGCGCCGAGCTCAGCCGCCACCCGCACGCCGCGCGCCGCCCCGCGTTCTCCGAGCTGCCCCGCCGAGCGCCCCGCCCCGCCTTCCGCGGCCCCGCCCGCCGCGCCTGCGCGTTGCGCCCGCGTCCCGCCGCCCGCCACGGCGCGCCGCCAGGGGGGGCCGCTCCCGGCTGCGCGGACGGGCCGGGGAGGGGCGTCCCGGCGCCTCCCGCTCGCCCCGCGCTCTCCCACGGCCCGCGGGACGCGCGGGGAGCCCCACGGCTCGGCTACCGCGTGGCCAGACGCAAAGACCGGGAAACTGAGGCCCAGAGAGGTGAAGCGGCTCGCCCAAGGTCACCCAGCGAGGGATTCCGGGAGGAGGGCTGCGCGCTCGGCCCCCGGGTCGGGTCAGGGGCTGGGCGGGGAGAGAGGACGCCGAGCAGCGCCCGCGCTCGGCGCAGCGGGCTCTGGGGAAAGGCAAAGGGGCGAGCCGCCCTGCTCTTTAAGCTCCCTAACTTATCTCGCGTTGCTGTCCCCTCCTATGTGCTAGGAAATAACGTGGGCACGCCGTCCTCCCTCGGCGCCTCCCGCGCTCAGCGCCGACCCCCAAGACCCTCGGTACCGACGTCGATTACATAAAAGCGCGTGCCCTTCAGGTCGGCCTTGTAATCCCGACTTGCCGCCGGGTTGTCATTCTCTTCGCGTAGAAACCTACTGTGCCCGGATGCGGAGGAGGGAGCTGCGCCCCAGGCCCGTCCCCTGGACACACGTGGGTACTGATGTCCTCCGTCCATACACGCCCCGACCCCCATCCCCGATAAATCCTCCATCAGGCCGTTTTCAGATTTCCCGTGTAGAGTCAGTGTCCCCCAGCAGGCCAAAGACTCCGCATCTGTCCTGCCTTTGCCTCACCAAATCCCCCCTTCAAGTCCTGACCTCAATGTCACTGTCCCTGGACAGCCTTCCCGGACTTCCCCCAGCAAAGCTGGTTACTGTTCTGTGTCCCACCAGCGCTGATCAAGCCTCGCTCACAGAGAGCTGTAACTCTGTTTCCATCAGACCACGAGCATCTCAGGGACAGGGCTAGAGTTTTGTTTTATGGGGAAAGTTCCCAGCGCTTAGTGCACTAGGACAGATGGAGAGGCACCAGAAATATCTGATGAAGGAATAAGCCATGGGCATGCCACTCCTCCGGGAGTGACACTCCTCCGGGAGTGAATCTTCCTCCCAGCCCCCCAGGCAACCTCCTGTACTCCTGATATAAACAGAGGCAGCTCTACCCCCAAAGATGCTGGGAGTGGAAATCAAGGACCTCTAAGCTGCCCCTAAGTCCCAGCCGGACTTCCCTCATTCTTAAGCTCCACCCCTAGACAGGCCTGGTTCCAGGTGCGGTGCCATTTCAGAGTTCCCGGTAAGAATCTTCTTCACGTCTTTCTTTGGGCTAAACTTGCAAGAGCCAGTCAGGTGCGACAGTTAAATGTGTGGCCTCTGGGCCCAGACAGCCTGCATTTAGAATCATGGCTTAGCTGCTCACTAGCTGTGTTATCTTGGGCAAGTTACTTCACCTCTTGATTTCCTCATCTGTAAAGTGGAAATTATAATAGAACCTATTTTCTAAGAGAATTGTGAGGATTAAGCATATCAACTCTCAATGAAATCCCCAGTCTCCAGCACATAGAAAGTGCTTAGTCGTTCTTCGTCGAGTTTTTCCCCTATGCATGGCTGCTCTCTGGGTTTTCTGAACCAGCTTTAGCTCCTGGGGGCACTTGCATCGCCCCAGCAGACTGAATGAAGGACCTGGGACCACACGTCTCTGTTTCAGACCAGGAGCCCAGAGTGTAGCTGGGCAGACACTCTGCAGTCGCAGATCTTCCAGGACCCACTGTGCACCCTCAGTCAAATAACCTGTCTGAGCTTCGGAGCCCACCTCTCCAAAACCCAACTTATGCCGGCAGTCCTGGAGGGCAGTTGGAAGGATCTGAGGGGAAATGTTTTCTCCTTTAACACTAGAGTGGAATGCACAGACCTTTGGCTTCCATGCCTTACAACACAGGATTTACATTCTAGGGTGTGATTCCCTGGCAGCCACTTTTTGAGGAAGGAAGGGAGAAGGAGAGAGTCTGGGATCCGTAAGGGGGACCAGATGCTCAGCTGCTCCCCTCACCACTTTGTCTAAGACCCTCCTTTCCATTCCAGCCTTCTGCCCCAGTGACAGTCCAGCCCTGGAGTAGTTGCTGTTTTTATTAAGCATTTACTATGTGCTAGGTGGGAGGCCAGGGGCTTTGTACCCACTACTTTCAGTTCTCTCAACACCCTGTAGGGAAGATACTGTTTATCAGCACTTACAAATGAGGAAACCGAGGCTTAGAGCAGTTTAATACCTTGCTTAAGTGCCACCACTGTCAGCAAGGGATCCCAGGCCCATGGGACTCCAAAGCCTCCTCTGCCTGCCCTCCCTGTCCTGCCCTCCCAGGTAGCAGTCTGGGACACCCCACCCCTCCCGCATCCAAATAGTTGGCAGACATGTCTCGCCAGCAGCTGGGGAGGAGGGCTGTACACTGGGAAGCTGACAGCAAAGCACTGAATCTTCTGCTCCGGCCCCTCCTTCTCACAGAACCTTCCAAGAGGGCAGGTGCCCAGCACCGCAAGTATCCACGTGGGACTCTCCAGGGAGAAGGGAGACAAATGTCTCTGTGAGATGCTCATGAAATTATCCCCAGCCACCAACCTGGCCAAGCTGTCGGCTGTGGGGCACCTCCACACCTTACTGACCAGACTCTGCTGGTCTTCCTGAGATGGCCATCCTGCAGGCACTAACCCTCTGATCCCTTTGAAGATGAGAAAATCAGGTCTTGGGAAAGGTCGTGGATTTTCTTCAAGCAACTATAGGTAATGCTCCAAGTCAGGTCTAATGACTGCCGGGCCAGACAGAGATCTCTCCAGGCGCACACCAGGACTCGCTGAGCGCAGGCTTGGTGCACGCACCACTCTGGGTACAAAGGACTAGCCGTGCACAAAACAGGCTTCTCCAAAGCCGCTTCAAGCCAGAGGCACTGGGCCACTTACTCCATCTGCAAGGTTTGTGTCTGCCCTGGACCGTAGGCCCAAAGCTGCAGTAAGAAACTCCAGCTGCCCTTTCTCCTCACATCCACAAGTCAGCAGACAACCTCTCGGCGTCAGAGACAGAGGGGCACTTCCCAAATCAACCTCACCAGGTGACACTGGGCCATCTCAGGCACTGCACTGCTCCCACAGCAAGTCCCTCCATCTCCAGCCAGCCGCCACATGGCAGCGAGTGCTAGAGTCCCGCCGGCCGCCCTCCCCACCACCACGCCCACCCCTGGAGAAAGATGGCCAACACCTCCCCGGCCTCTGTGACGCTAACAGCAGCGGGTCGGACACAGCCAAAGAAACTCCATGTCATCAGAGGATAACAAAAGTGAAGAGAGTCTGTGAGGTCACTGTCACGTTTGTACTGAATTGCTGCTCACACTACAAGCTTCCTATTCCTTTTGTTTAAAAAAGGTGAATCCTATCCCAGTTACCACGAGACCCGGCAGGGCCATGGGTGATGGTGTCCAAATCTGACTGGCCTGAGGGATCTCGATTTGGCCCCCGGTTCTCCTGCTTACTCGCTGTGTGACCTTGAGCCAACTACTTGATGTCTCTGAGCACAGGGAGAGGAAATACCAACCTCCTAGGATTCTGTGAGGTTTCAACTGAAGCATTAAGCTTGTCATATGCACTGATGGCGTTTAAAGCGTTTTGGGCCTCACTCCTCTGCACTCCACCAGCATTTAAGCAGTCAAGGGCTCCTGTTCACACTTAACACATCAGTTCCTGGGCACCTGTGGACCGCTCTTGCCACCACGCTGTCCTCAGAGCCTGCTCACCTCCACAGCCCCAGTGCCCAGCCGGGCGGTCAGTTCACAGCCAGTACTCAACACTCGTTCAGGTCCACTTCTCCTGAAATGCAGTCCCCCAACAGCACCGCTTCCCAGCGACCAGAGATAAATGAGTTTGTCGTGTAAGACAAGCACCAGAACATGGCACAGCCTTACCTAGAAATCAGTCATTCATGTGTCAGGGAGAAAGGCACCACAAATGTTCACTGTGATCCCGGCTCCCGTCAGCTACAGCAGGAAATGCATTTTCAAACCTTGAGAATGACTGAAAAGGCTTAGCACACGTGGAGTAGGGCACAGAGAAACTCTTCAAAGTTGGGAGCCTTTGCAAAGTTCAAAGTCCATCCATAAATCAGGAACGCCTTCACCGAGGACTGGCTAGTCTGTTGGTGGCTCTCTCCTACTTTATTCAACCAACTTTCCATAACCTCCTGCATTCAAGATATAGAAATACAACTAACACACACACACACACACACACACACACACACACACACACACACACACACACACACACACACACACACACACACACACACACACACACACACACACACACACACACACACACACACACACACACACACCCTCCAGCCATGTCTAAGGATGAATGGGATCAAACCTTTCAGCCCAGTCACTCACATACCTGAAGACTCCTATCCTGTCTTTGTATCCATGTTCCCTACAAGCCTGTTTCCTTCTCTTGCTAGTTGGTGGATGGAAAATCCAGTTCCTCTAGCAGCTAGAGTCCAGCCACTTTCTTCTTTCTGCAGGAAGGGAGCCATCCTGGTACTTTCTTGCATGAGCTAATAAAACCACAGATATTGCGCAGGCCCCCCCTAGTGGCTAAGTGTGAAAGCACATGCCCCCCAAAGTTAGTGTTGAACCAGATAGACAACCCCCGCGTTGAACCTGGTCTCCACCAAAAGGGAACCTCACATAGGATTTTAATTCGTTCCCAGCAAAGGGGACAGAGAAGTATGATCTTAGGTGAAAGAGAGTGAAAAAGATAGGAGGTAAAAAAAAAAGGGGGAAAGGAGAGGGGAAAAGGGAGAAAAAGAAGATGAAGAGAACAAAAAGAACAAAGAGAAAGCAGAAGACACATAGAATAGGAGACAGAGCAAGAGAATAAGGAAGGCTTAAAGGAGGGACGTTTCTCTGTGCTCAGCCTTTCTCTATTTCGAAGATAAACACTCAAGAAAATAGTACTGGAAAATAAGAATTGACATGCCTAGGGTCAGTTGGCTGCCCTGTGGCACCGTCAGGCGGGGACAGAGGAGCCAGGGAGAAGAAGGGACAGGGACAATGTAGTTGACCCCATCACAGCCTGACTTGGCAATCTTTTCAAAATCCAAATCTTTCTCTGTCTCTATTTTTGAGCTTCTAAAAGGTGCGCTAATAGCAGCTGTTCTCTTCCTGTTTTATTGAGATCTGATGAGAACAATAAAGATTTGCAGAGAAAACCCCAAAAAGTGCTCTGAAAAATTCCCAGATATAACCATCACAACAATGTGTTTTATTGTTTTCCTCTATGCAACAGCAGCCCTCTATCCTCTACTTCCTGGACCAAAAGTGTGATATGTGATGCTGGACTGCCAAAGCACTTGCTATATTTCAACAGTGCATCAAGTTATCACGACCTCTGGTACTTTATAAGATGCCATGATTTGAAAGGCGCTGTTGAAATGTAAAACATTACTGCCACAGTAGTAAAAAGATCTATGTCCATCTCCTAACCCACTCTTTCTTCTCAGTATGCATAGAGATACACGCAAAACAATTCCGTCCACATTAGCAGAATACTTTGCAATAAAACTGCACATGTCTGAGTTCGGCAAAATGATCACAAAACAAAATATTTTTGGAAGTGTCAAGGTACCTTTAGTGTCCAAACAGCTACCAAGGGGGTGATGACATTTTTAGAGTCCACTGCAAAAGTAAACACATCCTGGTCTCATATAAAAATGCCAGCTTGTGTTTGTGTTTTTCTGTAGCTAAAAAAATGGAGAGACAATCTTATCAAAAAATAGCTGTGGAAGAAAAACGGACATAAAGTTGAAGTTGTATACTCATGTACATTGAATTACATGAGAAAACATCTCTTCTCAAAACAAATGTGGACTTTTGTCAGTATCCCATCTGCGGACTTCTGGATTTTTTTCTTTGGGTTCTGTGTAACATGGCACTAGCCTTCCCACAAATCTCATCCCTCATTGCTACCCTGTCTGGGTTTATACCGGCGTGATATGGAACACCTCAAAATCTCTTATTTGCTCTTGATAGGGGAGGGGAGTAGGGTGCCAGGTGTACTCAGGCAATCTGGGTGGACTTGATCCAGCCTCAGATGGCAGCTGGTATGTGGGGAGGTTCCAGCTTCCTCTGTCAGATCTTATCCTGGTAATCAATTTTCTCCTGGTCTTCCTAGCCACACTCACTGGTAACAGGTCTGCCAACCTGCAGCAACTTAGATGTACAAACCACAGTGATCCATGCCCAGTTCGACCTGGCAAGTTACCCCTGAGCAGGTAATGGTTGGAGCCACCAGCTGAGCAACCAGAGGCTTGGGCCTGCCCTTAGTCCGCTGGGTGCTCTGGGCAAAGCTGCCTCTTCCAGCCTCTCTTTCCCCACTTGTAAAATGAAGGGAATACCTCTCGTCACAAAGAGTTCCTTTAGGATCTCCTTGAGATAAATGTACGTGAAGCGCTTAGCAGAGAGCTGGCACTCAGTGGGCACAGAATGGATGGAATAGCCGTAGAGCAGAAATATAACATGAGCCACAGGCATAACTGTAAATTTCCTAGCAGCCACATTAGCAAAGCGAAAAGAGACAGGTGGAATTTATTTTAATAAGATGGTTTAACTATACATATCCAGAATACTATTTCAACATGTAATCAATAATTTTTAAAATATTAATGAGATATTTTACATTAAAAATTTTTATACTATGAAAATGTGTGTATTTGCACCTACAGCACATCTCAATCCAGAAGAATTCTCAGCAGTTAAAGTAAAACGTGGTCCTACATTTTAATGAAGAGTTGTGTTTAATGGAAAAACATTTAACACTGCTTGCATTTTAAAATTCAAATTCAATTAATTAAAATTAAATAACATTAACACTGGTTCTTCATAATGCTAGCCTTAATTCATGTGCTTGTTGGCCACATGTGACTAGTAGATATGGTATCAGGCAGTGCAGATCAGAGGAAGGGATTCAGGGGCATGGAATAGAAAACGCAGCTGTCAACTGCTTAACCAAAGAGATGTGTCCTGGTCTCACCCCACGTGAAGCCTAAAATAGGCTGCCCGGGGCTGGTGCAATGGCTACAAAATGTCATCAGTGAGCCAGGCTCCTTCAGTCTTTCTGCTCCACCCACCTTAGGATGGCAGGATGGGTTATCCCCATGACACCCTGGGCATCTGACCTCACTCCAGGCAGGGAAAAGGGGGGGAGCAAAGGAGCTAAAGGGAAAATGACCATCACCTGTCGAGTCTGCTCAGCTGTTAAGGAGTTTTCTTGGAAGCCCCAACTAATGGCTTTTGCTTAAGTGTCATTAACCAGAACTGTATCACACACGGACACCCTTATCTGCACAGGGCAGAGCTGGTAAACATAGTGTTTTACCTGGGCACATTGGCACCTCCAACAAAAGTGGAGTTCCTCAGTACGGAATAGGGGACAATGGATATTTGGTAGGCACTTGACAGCCTCTACCCGAAGTGGCACCTGCAATTATTATTACTCATGCCACCAGACTCCAAGGGGCACTCACAAAGAATCCTTAAAAAAAATAATAGAGTTGTGTATTTTTTTTTTTTGGCTGAATAAAGAAAACAGAAATACCCTTGCTGCATCACATCTTAGAATGCAGCTGGGTAAGGTCCAGGGAATCAGGATAGACAGGGCAGGGAAGGCAGGAGGACTGGCCGCTTCCCTGGGTGGGCAGAACGAGGGGTGGCGTGGGCAGAAAACAACTCCTTTGTGCAGGTGAGGCAGATGCTACAGCTCAAGAGAGTGTTGGAAGGAAATGTGCCTTAAGCAACCGGGAGGGTCACTTTATGGAAAGCAAGTGTAGTTCCTGTTGAGGGTCCTTCTCATGGACACTAAAGGTGCTTCTGTGGGCTCAGCTGCAGCTTGGAGGGCTTTCTTGGGAAGCTGAATTCCTATCCCCCGGACTCCGCACCACACCCCTGCTCATCGCTGAGCAGGAAAAGATACACTACCAACCTCAATGTCACCAACGTGATGACCTTGTTTGTTCTTGGAGAGTTACTTAAAATCTAAGCCTCCCTTTCATCCTAAGCCTCCCTTTCATCCTAAAATGGGGGCAATAATAGGACCACTTAATAGTCCAGTTGTGAGGATGAAATGAGCTAATGCATTCCAAATGCTTAGCTCAGCCCTTACCACATAGAAAGTGCTCAATAAATTATTATTCTGAGTTTTCTCTTATCATGCTAGAGTGAGTTTTGTGTTTCCTTTTGTCCACCCTGTCATGTTGTATATTGGTTAGAAGCCTGGCGAGAAACAAACAGTGCTCTCTGAAGGAGTCATAAAGAGAGCTTCATAAAGGGGCTCTTTACAAGGTATGTGCAGGGCAAAGGGAAACTGAGAAGGAGGTGTTAAGCAGTCTGGGTAACCTTGCCAACCTACGCCTGGGGAGGCAAGAGAGAGGACAGGTCCCAGAACCTGCAAGAGCTGTAGAAGTAGGAGGAGACTTGCAGTAGGAGCAACAGCTGCAGACAGAGAGCAGAACCCCTGCCAAACGGTGATGTGACCCGGAAGGAGCCAGGGAACTTCACACCTTGACCTCAGTCTTCTACCCGCTCATGTCCTGCAGGTGCCCCTCACCGACTGAGTCCAAACTGAAGCCAGAGACTGGGGAAGCCCAACTGATGCATCCCCTAGATATCAGCCTCCCCCGGCAGAGAGCTGTGTTGAAAGGGGTGGAGAATGGATCCAGAGGCGCAGAAGGAGAAGGACCCAGTTACTTTGCAATGTGCTACAGTAAAAGGTCTCACCTTAACTATCTGGAACTGACTTGCTGGATTTGCGCTCTGGTTAATTCTCTTTTCTGCTTGGGGTGTTTGGTATCCACGTTCAGGTTATGTGAACACATGGTTTCTGTTGAGAGTCCAGAGGCAGAGAGGCATCATGGTGTTAAAGGTCTAGAGCCCCTTACCCAGAATTTTACACCATGCCTCTCCCACTCACTAGCCAGTGACCTAGTGCAAGCTAACAGGCCACTCTGAACCAAGCTCTCTAATCCATATCACAGGAGGAAAAACAGCTGTCTCACTGGCTAGTTACGAACATGAGCTGAAACGACACAAGATTCCTACGCCTTTACTACTCTGTGGAAGCACAGTGGGGTGAGAGTGCAGGTTCTGGAAATGGAATGACTGGATTCAGATCCCAGCTCTGCTATTTAAAACTCTGTGCCCTTGGACTAGTTACTTAACCTTTTAGCATCTCAGATTTCTCATCCACACTGCAGAGGAAAATTGTCCCCACTGTATAAGGTTGTTGTGAGAATTAAATGAGCTATTACATGAAAAGTGATTAGAACAACATGTGACTCTTACCATCAACACTCTTTTATAAGTAAAGCACTGAGATGCAGTTGTGCGCTTAATACATACTGAGCTCCCTTCCGCAGCCTTCCTACATGATCAGCACCGAGAGCATGGACAGCGCCCTCCCTGGACTCCTCCAAAGGGAGGGTGGGAATTTCCTCCTTTACCCTGTTAGGCTAGATACAACAGAGCATCTGACCAGGAACAAAGTATATGACAGGTTTCATGAGGGGTGGCTCCCTGTTCTTCAGGAAAAGGAAAATGAATACAGAAGCCACTGCTCCCTGCTTCTGCCCAAGAAATATCCAAGCCTAGTTCAAGTACAGGGCTGTTTAGTATAGTGGTTAAGACCATAATATAAAGAGCCAGCTCCTCTCTAGCTGTGTGACTTTGAATTAGTTACTTGACATCTCTGTGCCTGAGTTTCCTCACTTGTAGAAAGGGGATTACAATAGTGCCTACCTCTTCGGATTGTTATGAAGGTGAAATTAGTTAATATTTGTAAGTGCTTAGAACAGAGCCAGGTACATAGTATGTGCTTTATAAAGGCTTCTTGAATAAATAGAATAATCTCAGTTCTGTAAACAAATTTTGACCAATTGATTTCCTTTGTGATCAGTACTGGTCTGAGACACTGTTCTCCCTTGGGAGCTAAGAGCAAATCAAAACTGTGTTTGTTCAGGGGAAAAGATAGAAAATGCTTAAGTCAGCAAAATCAAGAGGTCCATTCATTGATACAAGTCACTGACATCACTCTTTGGCATTCGATAGCCTGAGAATGCTTTGATTTTTCATCTTGTGAACAAAACAAAGCTCTGTCAATACTTCCTGATCACCAACAACAGATTTAGCAGACAGGAAATGAAATTCTCACTCCTTCCCTTACTACCTTGTGTGTATGACTTGGTCAAGTTATTTCATCTTTCTTTGAGCCTCCATTTTCTCATCTGTAAAATGGGGATGTTAATTCCTATATCGAATATTCCTTCAGTTACACAATAGTTACTCAGTCAATGGAAGAGTTTTCCTTCTACCTTTCTTTTTTAACAGTTGATTTTTTAAAAATTAATTTATTTTTTGGCTACACTGGGTCTTCGTTGCTGCTTCGAACTTTCTCTAGTTGCGGCGAGCGGGGGCTGCTCTTCGTTGCCGTGCGCAGGCTGCTCATTGCCACGGCTTCTCTTGTTGCAGAGCACCAGCTCTAGGTGCGCCGGCTTCAGTAGTTATGGCGTGCGGGCTCAGCAGTTGTGGCTCGTGGGCTCTAGAGCGCAGGCTCAGTAGTTGTGGCGAATGGGCTTAGTTGCTCCGTGGCATGTGGGATCTTCCGGGACCAGGGCTCGAACCCGTGTCCCCTGCATTGGCAGGCGGATTCTTAACCACTGCGTCACCAGGGAAGTCCCCCTTCTACCTTTTGTATCTCTAAGTCTATAAACGATGAGAAAGTCTGAGAGAGAACTAGTTTGGGAGACTGAATTTCACAGATGGTACCAGCTAATTAAGTGTTAACAAATTTGAAACCAAGTGTACAGCAGGGTTTGTCTTTTTTTTTAACTAAGCAATGCACAATGATACTTCTTGCCTGTGCTAATCCGAAGAAGGCTCTGGCTCTGTTGTTCTACTTTGAATGAAAGAAGGGCTGATGCCTCAGAGGCACAGTAGGAAGAACATAGACTTTGGAACCCAGCTTTTCAACTCCCTGATGTGTCGTAGCCTGTAGCAAGTGACTTAAATTTTCTTCTTTTTTCCTTCTTTTTATCATTAAAGAGTCTTTTAATTTCTGAAGAGTCAAGACCGCTGACAACTTTTCTAAGTCTCAGTTTCCTTGACTGTAAATACCTACCTTACAGAAATACTGAGATTGATTAACTAATATTATGCACACACACACGCACACACTCTTACACACCACTCCCCAGACTATAGCACCTAAACCAGTGCCTGGACTCAGTGTGGTCAGAGACAAAGCAGCTATTTCTGAGCAGAGAGGAAATGCCTCCTCACCACTTAATAACTCATCTATGTTCTTTTTCCTTAGTATTCATCTCTTTATTGACTCCGTGTTTGCTGACTGTATATTATGTGTCTGCTTCAGGCTTTGGAACAGGGTCTCTGCCCTCATAAAGCACAGAGTTTAGTGGAGGAGACGGACATGCTACTTATCTGCTCTATGACCTTGAGTAAGTTACTTAACGTCCCCGTATCCCAGTTCCATTACCTGTACAATGAAAATATTAATGTCGCCTTTACAGCACTGTTATGGAATAAGGTAAAATAGCATATGTCA
Source organism: Lagenorhynchus albirostris (assembly GCF_949774975.1). Taxonomy (NCBI): domain Eukaryota; kingdom Metazoa; phylum Chordata; class Mammalia; order Artiodactyla; family Delphinidae; genus Lagenorhynchus; species Lagenorhynchus albirostris. Next base: position 75,661,234 of record NC_083111.1, on the reverse strand, counting down.
ATTGCTTAGTGCTGGCTTCATAAGACTAATGTGAGAGATAATGAGATACTATAAGAAAAGTGCTTAGAATCGTATCAGGATAATATTTCTTCAGTAAATGATGGATTCATCTTATTATTACGTGAACAGAGGAACACAGAATTGCAGACTGTGATCAGCTCCCTGAAGGGAGAAGAGCCGGCACCGTGTCAAAGAATGACGCAGGGGACTTACGTAGGAGGAGTGGCCGGGGAAGGCCCCTCTGAAGAGGTAACTGCTAGGACGTAAGGAATCAGCCTTGAGGGTCAGCAGAGGCAGAACCAGTGCGGGCCTCCTAGACGCCCAGATGTGGTTCACGCACCTTCTCTGTGGCTCTCCAGCCCTGTGTCCTCAGGAGAGCCTCGTGGCTTCCCTGAGGCTCAGTCTTCTCATCTGCAAAATGAAAATTACAACGTCAATAATAAAGAGGATGAAGGTAATAGGAATGAAGGAGATAAAGTCGGCGTGGTAGATTTTAAATAAGAACTCACGTCAGTCACCACGCTGGGAGCTTACGCATCGGAGGCAATTTAGTAAACGCTGGATTGCATCTGCTGCCTGGTGCTACGCATGCTCCAAAATTTAAAGCTGCCTCCTTGGGGTCATTCACACAACTGGTCAGCCAGGCTTCAAAGCCCAGCAAACCCTGGGTCCTTCCCACCTCACCACTCGGTCAGATCCAGAACAATCACAGTAGCTATCACATGAGTGGAGCACCTGCCCTAACCCGGGCCTTTTTTGTGAACGCTCTCTCTACCCCTCATGGTGTCTCGGTAGAGGGGATTCTATTCTCTGCCCTCATTTTACAGGGCAGAGGGGCCCTGAGGATGGTCGGCGTGTCCAGCAATATGTTGCCCAGGCATCCGCAGCCTGTTTTCCAAGCCCCTGCCCCCCGACAGACCTCCTTCTGGAAGGGTGTTCTCCCGTGTCCTTAGGCTCCCTCCACCTATCAAGATATCCTACTCCCGATTGGTTCGCCTCTTTCCTTCCTTCCTCCCTTTTCATTCTTGTTCTCCTCCATCTCCTTTTGTGCATTGCACGGGTCTGGGGATTTGCTACGTTGGCAAGTCTGGATATGATGTTGGATAAGAGGCGAGGGGGAACGAGGAGAGAAAAATGATTCCCGTGATTCTGGCATATGTGAATTGCTCTATTCTTCACAGCCAGAAGTAATGTCTGAATAATCTCGGAATTAAAACAGTACTTTTCCAGAGGAGGCCATATTTTCTGGAATAAGAATCAGGATGCATTTCAGAGCAGGAAGGTTAGGAGATGGCCAAAATGTTGGGATTCTTCAGATTGAGGTGGGGGAGCAGTTGAAATTAGTTTTGGTGGAGTAGCTACCAAAGGGTGTTATCATTCCTATTTCACAGAGACAGAAATTGAGGCCAAAAGTCATTTAGCTTCTAAGCTGCTGGAGGTGTTGAACTAAATGGTGAAGCCCCCCTCCTGAGAATTATTCACTCTGTGTGTTCACATCTTGTCCTGCGAGGTCCATTGTAAGTCTTCCGTGGTCCACAGAACTGATGATGTGAGCCTCAGTCTACATATGGCCATGACTTCTCATCCCATTTCAGAGCCCATCCCAGGCTCTGACCTCCCCCATCAAAGCATTCATCTTGTCTATTTACTTGTCCCTATCCCCTTGGACCGTGAGCCCATGACAGATTGTCTGTCTCATGTTTGTGCTCCGGGATCCGGGACAGCCACGTCCTCCTGCCCTTGTTCTATATTCTAAAGAATCACTTCTGTTTCCCAGCCCTCCTCCCTCCGCTGGCTCCTCGCTTTCATCCTCGAGAAGTCCTCTGGATAGCACGCCCTTTCTGGGGAGGTGTCCCTCCCCTGGGCTCCCAGAGTGAGGGGCTTCCACATTGTAGAGTGGCCTCCTCCAAACACTCATCCTTCTCCCACCTGGGCCGTGTTTTCCTGCTCCGTACACGTGAGCTGGATAAACAGACAAATGACCCATTACTGTTGTAGCCATGCGTCTGGGGCAAGCCTTTCCAATGTAATCGGTTAAAAAACACTTTTTAATGTGTGCTACTTAAGCGATCTGCATACATTTCATATCCAACAGATTTGTACTAGGCTGATTTGTTCTGTGATGTGGCAGCTTCAAATACAAAAGGAAAAGATACTGCTTATGGATAACCAGTTTCAGCATTTAGAAAAAAAAATTCCTCTAGGTATTGTCTAGAAAATTCCTCTAGGTATTATCTAGAAAATTTTCAAGGAGGTGGAGGTGGGGAGGGCTTCAAATACAGAGCATTTTTCCCTGTACTTATGAGAAGCATCAAGTTTCTGTGTTCTTAGCAGCTAAGAGTGTAAAAAAGAGTGTTAAATTACTTAATAGTTTGTTACATATCAGGTCTAGAAAGCTAATTATGTAAAAAAAAAGTCCACATGTATTTTAATAACATTGGATTCTATGTGAGCCAAAACAGCTTGCTTTTCTTTTTCCTTTAACAGCTATTCAGGAAATTCAGGTTATAGTCTCTACCTCCATAATGATTAGAACATTTTTCAATTGTCCATTTGCTTATCCATTCAGTACATCACTGGGTACCATATGCTGAGCACTGGGGAGCACCAGGGAGATGGCTGCATCCTCATCGAGTTATGGTCTCTGCTCGTCCCCTGAGGAAGACACGTATTAAATAAGCTCACACATCGATATGGAAATTACAAATGGTGATAAGTTATCTGAATGAAGAATGGCAGGTGACCCACTTAAATCAGGTGGTTAGGGAAGTGACAGGCTAGAAGGAGAGCACTTTGTCCCGTCCTCGTTTTACAGTTGGGGAGATAGAGACCCAAGGGTTTAAGACTGTTGTACAAGGCAAGGGACAGAGATGAGGGAAAACTCAGGCCTCCTCTTTCCAAAGCTGAGCTTTCTCCACTAGTCACGGTCCTCCCTTACTTAACTGATTCATCTTCACAAACACAGCATAAGGCTTGGTTATTTCTAAGATCTGTCCACCTCTAGCGGTCAGTGATCTTATTCAATTAAATCCACTCAAATAGACACCCTTTGACTATTTCCCTTTTTTCTGATCCTATTATGAACCACTGACAATAAAACAATCATAGTAATTCCATTATGGGATTATGTTTATTCCCACCCTCCTTTTAAAAAATGTTTTCTCATAATATCTGGAAACTGTTTTCTTCTTACACAACTTAACTCTAACTTTGTGTTAACAGGTACAGACACAAAACAACTGAAGGAAGATCCACAAAGGTGAAATTAGGGGAAGGAAAGATATAACCAGGGAACCCATGCTTGTTCTGATATCTATGTAATCAGACTGTTTATGCAGAAGACATTTTCTAAAATAGTCTGAAATAATCTATATTTCATTAGATGGTAGTGTTCATAGAACAAAGTCTTGTTACAAAATAAGTTCTCTGCAATCTGCAATTAATTAAGCAAAGGGACAAACTGTATTTAAAGATCTGTTGAAAGGATAACAACACCATTATTTTTCTGATACAAAGTGCTTTTTCCCATAATGCATCTGACCCCTCTTTTTTCTCTCTCTCTCTTTAGTACTTGACTGCAGTGAAATTCTTAAAATAGGCAGAGTTCTCATCAGAGTATTTTCGTTATCTTTGGAGTGTGTCTCAGATCCCCAAATACCATCTTCTTCCACTAACTGTTCTCTGAGATTTCACCACGGTGGTTTCATTCTTTCTAGCTAAGGCTTTGTTTTAAATTGAACAGAAATGCCCTGGTAGAGGTAACTCACATTTTCCTTCCTTCCTCCCTTTCTTCCTCTCTTCCTCCCTTTCTCCTATCCCTACATCTTTCCATCCTTATCTCCATTCCACCCAAATATCAAAATATCTCAGCCTTCCTGGTCGAAATGGAAACCGAATCCCCTCTAGCACCCTTGCCCGGACCTTGCCCACTCAAAGCCAGCAAAGCACCTATAGGCTCAGGATGAGTCCAGGGCTCCCAGCTTGCCTAGACCATATGGCAGCCCCAGAGGAGGGTCTTCCTCGCCTCTGCACAGTGCACGGAACAGCATCTGACACCCTCTAGTTGCTCAAACAATGAAGCTATTGAATCGAATTCAATCTAGACTGGCTGGCTGCGAATTATAGAATTTGAATCTGGTTCTACTGTGCTCAGCTGGCTGATGAGAAAATATTTATTCAAGTGGGAACAAGTCTTTTCTTTTCATGGTGTGATTAAAAGTGTTGGACAGACTTGGGCTCAAGTCCTGACTCTGATTCACAGCAGTGGTAAAACTTAAGTCAAATCATCGAACACTGGTAGGCTCAGTGTCTTTATCTTAAAACAGGGATAATAATACTTCATTGGATCACTGGGAGAATTAGAGAGAAGGTCGTAACCAGGTCTGTTATAGGGTCTGACACCTAATAGGTTTCCAATGCATGTTTACAATCAGAGCCTTAGCACCTCTACCACCTGGAGGGTAGAGCTGTGAGGTGTAACTTGAGGCTCCGCCTTGTTCTCTGTTTGCTGAACAAACAAAATTCTACCGGCGTATGTGTAAAGCACCTGCTCTACCTACACAGGTGTGCTGCTATGAGGGATAAAACAGAAAAACTAACACAGGGCTCTAGCCTTCAAGGAAGTAATCATTCTGTTTGACTGGATCATTTAATTCATCTCATTACTTGGTAACAAACTGGGCCAGCAGCAAACTCCCCTGGATGCAAATGGAAAGAAGGGTTTAAATAATTGACTCCAACAAACTGCCTTCTCTCTGTCTGAAACATTGGATGAGAAACAAGAACAGTAGCTGCCTTGTCTTTCTGGCCCATCGCCAAGCTAGACAGGACAAGAGACTCACCAGCTACTTTCCCATTTTCCTACAGGTTTCAAATCTCCATCAAAGTGATGCATCTTTGGGGGCTTCCCTGGTGGCGCAGTGGTTGAGAGTCCGCCTGCCGATGCACGGGACACAGGTTCGTGCCCCGGTCCGGGAAGATCCCACATGCCGCGGAGCGGATGGGCCCGTGAGCCATGGCCGCTGAGCCTGCGCATCTGGAGCCTGTGCTCCGCAACGGGAGAGGCTGCAACAGTGAGAGGCCCGTGTACTGCAAGAAAAAAAAAAAGTGATGCACCTTTGGGTGGATTATGGGATGAACTAGGAATCAAAGTTTTCTACGAGTCCCAGTGTTTTTAAATGCATACTAAAAAGTGAATGAGTGAACATACAGTGTCCATAGTTCTGGTCTTTCCTACTTAATTATCAAGCCCACAGGTATTTCACTTGTTCAAGCACTTATTTCGCTAACATAAACAAAGCATGTCCTATGCATCAGGCACTGTGCGAGGTACTTTACCAGATTATTGCCGATCCATACTACAGACCTGTAAGGTAGTTATTATTATTCCCGTTGTGTAGATGAGGAAACTGAGGGTCAAGAGGTTAAACAATTTAATCATATTTATACCATTAGTAAAAAGCAGAGTCCAATTCTAATTCCAAAATAGTCCTCATGCACATAAAAAATGTATTTATTAAGGGGTATAAGGGAATTGCCCTCCAAAATTTCACTTCCTATGGTTTTTCCCACTTCATTTCAATGATGAGTCCGTTTTTTCTGTTGCACAGGCTGAAATTTTTTTTCTCTGATGCTCTACACCCAATCCGTCAAAAACTCATGTTGCCTTTACCTTCCAAATAAAACCAGAACTGAGCATTTCTCATGACCCCTCTCTGGACTCTCAGTGAATTGCTGTGGGTCTCCTAACCCCTCTCCGGGGCTTCGCCTTGCTCCCTAGACTGTATTCTCATCTCTGCAGCCTTGCAAAGGGGGAGCCTTTGCAAGCAGACATTAGGTTGTGTCCACCTCCGATGGCTCCCACCTCAGTCCGAGTCAAGGCCCAAGTCCTAGTAAGGCCTACAAGGACCTGCCTGACCTGGCCCTCTGTTTCCGCCCCATTCCTACCATCCCACCCCCCGCCACAGTCTCTGCTCGTCACACCCTCCTGCTCCTGGCATTTGCACAGGCAAAGTTTTATTCACATCTTATGTCACCTTATGACATCTTATATAGTTTACTTTTCTTTTCTCCATGTAGTGTCTTTCGTCTCTCTCTAGAATGAGGTTAGCAATTTTCAACTTCCTGGTTCTCTGATGTATTTCAAGTGCCTGCCACACAGTAGGTGCTCAATAAACGTATGTTAAATAAAGGAATAAAGACTGGACTGGGGTGCTGTTCAGTGGTATCAAGATGATATAATGGCCAAGGAATACAGGACCATCTGATTCTTAGTCCAAATATAGACGTCCTTCCCAGTGAGATCCATAAGGCAGATATATAGCTGATCCTTGAACAACACAGGTTTGAACTGCACAGGTCCACTTATATGCAAATTTTAGCCAATAAATAAGACGGTACAACACAATCTGAGGTTGGTTGAATCCACAGACACGTAATCGCAGATACAGAGGAATCACAGGTACAGAGGGTTGATTATAAGTTATACGTGGATTTTCAACTGCATGGGGGACTGCATCCCTAACCTCAGTGTTGTTCAAGGGTCAACTGTATACACAAGAAACAATATAAGGCAAAAATTAATGTAATATTTTATTGTCAGCTGACCTGGGTTCCAACCCCAAAGGAGCACTCTGGGAAGCTGGACTAGAACAGGTGGCCTCAAGTAGGAGCCTAAGAGATCTTCCACCACCTCAACCCAAACCAGATTTCCAATCTTATCACACCTTGACTATCACCTGCAAGTCAAAGCAAGAGAATCTCTTACTACTTCCGCCGTGGGTGTTAAGAGAGGAGAGGGCAAGAGAATCCTATTAAGTAACGGCGAGAGAGAAGAGGGGGTCACACTCATGTCCTGACCTTCAGGGTACAGTCAATCAACAGCCTGGAATCTGACCAATCCAATTTCTGAGAGCTACACCCTGAAAGAGGGGTCTAGCAAAGATTCCTGCCCCCTCCTCAGGTCTTAGTCATCACACTGTACGTAGACAATTTTTATTGCTTTTTTATACTTTATGGAAATATAAGCATTTTCCTGTTTACTAAAGACTACGTAGGCATCACGTGTGATAGCTGTTGAATGTTCCATCCTAAGGGGTCAGGGGCTTCCCATTGGACAGGAGAGGGACCCTCAATGGAAGTTTCTATGTGTATCTCAGCTCCTAGGTTAAGGCAGTGGGGTGAGGTAGGGCACAGGAGGAAATGGGCTGGGTTGGGGTTACTGGGCTCATCAGGAGGCAGGAGGCTGCCCTGGGCTTTGCTCCCAACAGTTGGTAAGGAGATAAGGAACAGACCCGAACGAACACCGCGAGCTCCAGTGAAAGCCTGATTCTGAAACGTTTATCCCGAAGTTCACTGGGGTGCCTCATACGGGGCTGAAGAATAAAAGAATTTCTGCCAGTGGAAGCCGGTAGCATCCACCCCTCAAAATGAAGGAAGTTGACAGCTAATTTGATCAGTGTAGATAAGACAAGAGAAGAAAATGTTAATTCAGAAGGGAAATCTAATCAAGCCGCCCTGTACCTCCGTGGGCCTCCATCACTCACACTGCTGCTCTCAAATGGGGTCCTCCGCAGTGTGCTGGGCAGGATACGGAAAACACAGATGCCCTCCTGCAGTGGGAGTTGTGCTGAATATTAATGAATCTTTGTGGTTAACTTAAAACAAGCAGTGAGATACTTTAGTCTAGCAAGCAAACTTCGAATTGTTCAGATTAAAGTTGACATTTACTAGCCACTTCCCACTGTGTGTGGGGGGGGGTTGGTCCTGAGCCCCTTAAGAGGGACTTCATGGGGAACGTTTGGGGGGCCCTTCCCTGACCAAGAGTGTGGTGCCCTGGCCACTGCCTCCCTCTCAGTCCAACTCAATCCAACTAACCCAGCTCAACAAACATTTCATGACTAGCTGGAGGCAGCCCTGCCGAGTGGTAAAAACACAGGCTGCATCCTTGACTAGCTGACTGACCTCGGGGTGATCCTATTACTACCTGGGTTAGCATCTCTGAACCTCAGTTTCATTCTTCCTAAAACTGGGATTAACAGCAATACCTCCTTTATAGGTTGTAATGAAGAGTGGAGAGTAATCAGCTCAATAAATATAAATGATGATGATGATGATGATATTCTAGGATATATTCTATAATGATATTCTAGCATTATGCTCTTAACCTTCTGAGCCTTTGCACATGGTGTTTTCTCTGCCTCAAACTCCCTTCCCTACCTTCTCGCTAACCTCCCCTTAAGTCTCAGGCCCTGTGTCATGTCCCCTGGGTCACTTTCCCTGACCTCCTCCTTCAGACACTGTTTCCCTGGGACAGTTAGGTCAGGGATTCTTTCCCCTGGGCAACCCCTGTCCCTTGGCTTTCTGCTTTCCTAGCATGTAGCCCACAGAATGGAGGACAGCAATCATTTTAAACATGCACACACATGCATGCACACACATACATACACCCACCACACACACGCGCACGCACACACACACAACAATTATCTTGGGCTTCAAGAGGCAGGAGACCCTGTCTTTGAGAGTCAGTAGAGTAAACGTTTGAGTCTTTGGAACCAGACTGCCCGAGTTCAAATCCTGCCTCTGCCTCTTCTTAGCTCTGTGACCTTAGGCAAGTTACTGAATCTTTCTGTGCCTCAGTTTCCTCATCCATAAGAATGGAGACAATGATAGTAACAGTACTGCCTTAGACCAAGGCAACCTGGCTCCTGTGCTGTGGGAAGACCTGCTCTGGCCTCCTCCAGCCACGCCCTTCCCAGGGGACCGAGGGGACATTCCACTGGCATCCTCAACTCTCCCCTCCACACTGTGTTCTGGGTGCACCGGACTCCAGAATTCCCAGCCCAGGCATCCTCTAACCCATCCACTTGCCGGGCCTCCAGGACTTTTTACCTAGTCTGTCTTCCTTTGGGCAAACAGCACCACGGACACTCCCAGGCCTGAGGGGTGGCCAAGCGGCCACTGTATGGGAAAGGTTTCTGGACTGAGCTTGAACATGAGACTAAGGACAGAAAGGGAAGGGGACGGGGAGCTCTCTATGTGCGTTGACACTGGTCTGCAGGAAGCTGTGCAGTGTATGACGCTAGCTAGCCCTTCTTGCAGCTGCCAAACCTTCAGAAAAGTTTACCAAACTCATACATGCTTCCTGTGAGTGGAGCGCACGTGTATGTGTGTGTGTGTCATGCAGAAGTGGGGAACAAGCTTGCTTTCACGTTGGGGTCAGCACGGGGTAGGTAAGAACAGCACAAACAAAAAGTTAAGAGACTTAGAGGCTGAGGAAAGTTAGCCTCTTGGGCTTAGCAGAAATAGCACAGGTGCATGTGGATTTCCCTGGGCCAGGGAAGTATCTGAAGGTGGCTGACATTTTTGCACCGGGGTCTCCCAGGGGCAGGGGACCACGACTGACATTTGGGTCACGTGACCTGAGAACAAGTACTTATGCAAAGAGTCAGGGGACCCTCACAGCCGGGATGAGAACAAACCACTGTCTGGAGATAGTACAGACTCGCTGGCTAAAGCAGAGAACACGGACGGGCTGCAGACTGCTCTGGGGCAGGAATCCAGAGACAGGATGGTCTATAGGGTGGGGAGGAGAAGAGAGGCAGAGGGGGAGCCTCGTCATGACGCTGGTCTCCTTGGTTCGTCTCCCCTCACTAGAGCCTCTGCTTCTCGAGACAGATGCTGGGTCACACTTATCTCTCTGTTCTCAGAGCCTATTATGTGCCTGTCAGCAACAAGGCACTAATAAATGTTTGTTGAATACACAAATTAATAGAAATGTTTTTGCATATAAAACATGATATGTTGCTTAAAAATTCAATTTGTGCTCAGCTTTGCAGACGCACATCAATAGTTGGTTATTTTAATTACGTTCAGCTCTTCCTGTGCAACATTCATGAAGTGGACTGTGGCAGTGATATAACTAAACTAATCAGTGTAGAAAGTTAAATAGGATTATCCAAGGTCGATTCTGACCCTCAATTATATGATATGGCGACCAATATTTGGGACAGATTAAGAGGCAGTGTGGTCCAGGGGGATGATCAACTCCCTTGGACAAACCTGCAAGGTTTGAATCCTTGCTCTGTCCCTCACCATCTGTGTGAATTTGGGCAAGAATCAAGTTCTTCCTCTGCCATACGAGGGAAATAATATTTACTTCCTAGGACGTGCCATTTATGAGTGATGGCATGAGGATGTAAGTGGAATATTCAGTAGAATTACTTTAATTTCAGGTACTGCTATTCTTGAATGCAAATCTTTAATCATGGTGAACCTGAGGTGGAGACAGGTAAGTTGCTTCAGGCATCAGCTCCCAGCTCAGGATCCAAGTACCATGAATGACAGAACACCTGACTCTGCCTGGCTTTAATCCAAAGCCTGTGACCCAGCATTCATTGAGATTCAATATGAAATCTGATCCCAAGCACTGAAACAATATTTAATATCAGCCCATCGTGCCACTGAGTTCTGCTGTAATCTGTTTTCAGATTTGCTGAAGTTTTCTTTTCGATTTTATTAGCAACTATTTCAAATGAAATTGGCACCAGACAATTGGATTACTGAATTGTTGACTCTTATATCCTACTAGACAGTGAAAAGCAAATGTAATTTTCACCAGTTACATGTCAAGCCTTGGCCTAGAGAGACATAGTGGGAAAGGATCTGAATGGATGAGAAACCCAGATGCGGGCTCTTTCTCTGAGCATTGCTTATGTTCGTAAAACAGGACTCGAAAGGGTTAAGGAATCAGCTCCTTATTGCTTCCACAGTACATATTCATATTCACCAAACTTTGTTCCTTTAAGACAACATTTTAGCACGCCTTATCCTCCAAGTAATTCTTCAAGGAAAAATAGATCAGATGAAGGGCATGGACGTTAGGGCCAGAGAGAACCAGATTTAATTCTTATTCCAGCATGATGGTGTTTCGTCTGAAGACAGAAATTACAAGACCTCCTGGCAAACTTGTTAAAAAATTAAAAGAAATGGTCATATACAGGAATGGGCCAATCATTCCCGATTCTCCCCTCTTTTTACAGATGGCAGCTCATCTATTCATTCATCTATCCGTCAGGTAATATTTTTGTCAGATCCTAAGGGGGCAGAATGTATTATTATTGTCAATTATTTGCTTTTTTGCTTTGTCTGGGTCTTTGAATGTGAAAACACACGGGACAGACCAGAATTCAATCTGCAGCATTGAATAAAACAATGTAACTCACTGAGGTTTGGCCGGTGTTTGTTAACACATTAAATGCTGACTAATACACTATGTGCTTAGGGTAAAAGACTGAACAAGACAGACCCTGTTTCCAACGCATGGAGGTTATAATCTAAGGAGGAAGCTTTTAAACAGTAGTTATATGTGGACCTAGAGTCTGTCATACAGAGTGTCAGAAAGAGAAAAACAAATACCGTAGGCTAATGCATATACATGGAATCTAAAAAAAAAAAATGGTACTGATGAACCTACTTGCAGGGCGGGAATAAAGAGGCAGACATAGAGAACGGACTTGAGGACATGGGGTGGGAGGGCGAAGCTGGGGTGAAGTGAGAGTAGCATCAACATATATACACTACCGAATGTAAAACAGTTGGCTGGTGGGAAGCGGCAGCACGGCACAGGGAGATCGGCTTGGTGCTTTGCGATGACCCAGGGGGTGGGATGGGGGGGTGGGAGGGAGGCTCAAGAGGGAGGGGATATGGGGACACGTGTATGCATATGGCTGATCTGCTTGGTTGTGCAACAGAAACTAACACAGTATTGTGAAGCAATTATACTCCAATAAAGATCTATTAAAAAAAAGTAGTTATAATAAATTGTGCATAGTGATCCCTGGTGGACAAGGGAGGGGCTATGGGAACGCGCAGCCGGAGACCACATCCTATTTATGGGGTCAGTGGCCACAGACCAGCCTACAGGCCTGGGCAGTTTCTTGGCTTTTTTATGAGCTGGGATGTGGGTCTCATGGAAGGTAAAAGAATGGCATCTCAAAGATGCACATGTCCTAGTCCCCCAGAATCTGTGGATACAGGTGTGACACAGCGAGAGGCTGTTAAGACGGCATTAAGATCGCTAATCAGCTCACCTTAAAATAAGGACATTATCCTGGACTGTGTGGGTGGGCCCGATGCAATCACAAGGGTCCTTTAAAGTGGAAAAGCAAGGCTCAAGGGTGATCCTCAGGGTCAGGAAGGGACTGGGAGCTGCTACTTGCCGGATCTGAAGATGAGTGAAGCAGTTCCAAGGCAAGGAATGCAGAAGCCTCTAGAAGCTGGAAAGGCAAGCAAACGGCGGATTCTCCCTCAGAGCTACTAGAAGGAACGCAGCCTTGCCAACACTTTGATTTTAGGCCAGTGAGACCTATTTCAGACTTCCAACCCTCCAGAATCGTAAGATAATAAATTTGTGTTGCTTTAAGCCAATACGTTTGTGGTCATTTGTTCAAGCAACCACAGGAAACCAATACAGATCCAACTCTGTCTCCAGAGCCTTTGGTTCCTGGGGTGTTAACTTCCTGTCTCCTATCCCGTGTGCTCTGAGCCCCTCTAATCATTTTAACTCGCTTCAACACCAGCCCCAGAGGCATCGGGGGAGCCACAGGGGGTCGAACCCATCAGCCCAGTGTCCGGTTTCTGGTAGCGTGGCCAGGGTCTTAGAGGGCCACTGGGCATGGGAGGTGCAAGGGGCACTTGAGGGTCACCCAGTCCATGCCCTCATTTGACAGCTGGGTGACTAAGGTTCAAAGATGGGGAGAAACTTGCCTAAAGTTCAGAGCCAGAGGGAAGCTGGACTTCCAGGATGAGATGCTTCCCTCATAAACACAAGGCAAACCACATTCCTTCCCCAGGAGCTCACCAGTCATGGTGCCACATGACAGTCACTACGACATGGCGGTCATCATGAAGAAGATGGAAGGTCTGGGGGAGGCGGAGAGTAGGGGGAGGTTTCAGACACTGCCTTCATCTGTCTGAAGGGCTGCATGAGGAGGATAAATTCCTTCGGAGCCTGGGAAAGATGGGGTGTGTGAAGGAGTTGCAGCAGAGATGTGATGCGCTGGATTCCACCGTCTTGCACTGGCCCCGGCGGCAGCATCCTTGCACCGGCTGGTACCAAGGTCCCTTCCAACCCTGAGCTCCCTGTCCGGGCGAACAGCGGTGCAGGACGGCTGTGCTCCCCGACAGCACCTGTAAAGCTCAGGGTGGGCTCTTCCCTACCTCTCCCCACCCTCCCTTTTGCCAAAACCAGCAGGAGCAGCTTTCGACTCTGTGCTTTGTCATCCCACTCTCTGTGCCTCTTCCCGCTCCGTTCCAGGCCGCTGGGAGATATATTTGTCTGACTTCAAAATGCCCCTAACAGCCAGCGGCTGTCGGGTGAAGGCACCACGCCAGGGCTGAGCTCATTTGCGAGCAGCCCTCTCTGAGGTTCAGACCTGGCTCGCCCAGCGCCGGCCAGAGCCTCCTGCGGCTGCCCGGCTGCCTGCTGCACCCGCCTCGCCCCTGCTGCCTGCCAGCCCCACCTTTCTCTTCTGTAGAAGAAAGACTCCCAGTGGCCCCATTACTGTGAGGCCGGGACAAACTCAGGTATCATCGTACCTGGGCTCCAAAGGATCATCTCCGAGCCCCGGAAAAGCCTCAAAGCCGCTTCTGAGACCTCTGTGATGTTTCTGCCAGGGGGCAGGCAGCGTTAGGGCCCGGAGAGTTTAATCCCGAGGTTCAATTAGCGTACCCACCACCCTTCCCGGGCACCACCCCCAGCCTAATCTCCCTTTCCCCCAAATACCAGTAACACATTTAAGGTGTTTTCACTTACCTCTGGAAAACAACATTATGGCCTTATTATCCTACTTTTCTGTAAGAGAACTGTGTCCGGGCAGGGCGTGAAGGTGGGGTGCTGACGGGGAGGGAGGGGGTGATGACGGCACATTCGCTGCTCCCCGGGGGGCCTCAGCAGATTTCCATAAAGCAGCCCCTCCGTTCTCACCCTCCCATTGAGGATCCAACTTGGAAAGAAGGTCACTGACCCTGGTTTAGATTTCACTGTGTCTGTTTGCTGTCTTACATTCGGGGCCTTTCCTGATGTGTAATTTTCCTTCTTCTCTTTCGATGTCACCTGCATGAGAGAAAGGAAGACAGAGGCAGAAGGAGGTCACAGCAAGACCCTCGTTCCTTCTTATTCCTAAACAAAGTCTCCGGTGGGAAGGGAGAGCTTTTCAGATTTATCAGTTGCAGCTGAAAAAAAAAGTCCTGATGGGTAGGGAGGGATGTGAATATGGTTCAGGAGCAAAAAAGAAAAAAAGGATTTTATTTTTCAGATATTTTGAGTAAAAAAAAAAAATCAAACCGGGATTCTTGAAGGTTCATGTAAGACAGGAGGAGGGGGCTGAGGAAGTCACCTGAGACCTCGATATTTTACATTTTATTTAGACTTGACATTTTATTGTAGGACATTGTTCTTCTCAAGAACAGTTATAATGTAAATAGCCATCTTTTCTACATCATTAAGGTCACACTGGGATGTGAGGGTTTCCATCCTCACCTAAGGCCTCAGTTTATACTATTTCTTTAGTCTTACAGGAAAGACGGAGGTACAGAGGCTCCACTGAGTGCCTTTGTACTGGGAATACTGGGTCACATGTCCTCAAGAACTCTCCACTTTCTAAATGAGGAAAGTGAGGCTCAGAGAGTTTAAATACCTTGCCTGGGTCTGCACGGTGAATGAGTGAATGAAAGAATGAATGAATGAAGTGTATCCAGGAGCAGTCTGAGTGTGCCAGGCGGTGCTTCCCCACCACTCACAGCTGCCCCGACACTGACGAGGCCCTGGCACCTCGAAGCCTCCCCTGCAGCTCCAGATTCACTTCTCTGACCGCCTTGTTCAGGACACTAACCCCAAGCAAAAGAGTTTACAAGTAAATTCTTGATTCTCTCGCCCCATCCATCCTCCAAGTCCAAAACTAGATCCCTCCACAGTGCTACAGTTATGTACTGCTGCGTAACAAACCACCCCGAAACCTGGTGCCTTAAAACAACTATCATTTTGTTATATCTTATAAATGTGTGGCTCAGGAATTTGGGCAGGACTCAGCTGAGTGATTTTTCTCTTCCATGTGGCTTTGACAGAGGTCACTAGGGGATTTTCAGTTGGCAGATGGGCTGTTCTGGAGGGTCCACTCACACGTCCAGTGCTCGATGGGCATAGTGGGAAGGCTGGATTTAACTGGACTTTCAACTGAAGTCT
The DNA here is from genome assembly GCF_949774975.1 of Lagenorhynchus albirostris. NCBI lineage: Eukaryota > Metazoa > Chordata > Mammalia > Artiodactyla > Delphinidae > Lagenorhynchus > Lagenorhynchus albirostris. The sequence goes on along the minus strand of NC_083111.1, from coordinate 75,645,990 downwards.
CAATATATGGCCTATGGAGCCAGCCGGGTGGTCTTAGGTAGTCAAACTTCTTACATGGCTGAAACTGTGTACTTCCTACATGCAAAATACGGAGTCTAATTACCGCTCCTTGAATATAGGCTGGTCTTAGTGCCTTGCTTCTAGTGAACAGAAGTGATGCTGTGTGACATTCAGGGATAGGTTAGAAAAGGTGATAAAGTTTCCACCTTGCTCACTGTCTTAGGAAGGGCCTTGCAGTACTGGGCAGATACATACAGGCTAGGCAACCTGGAAGCTGCCATGCTGGAGGGAACAGGTGGAGAGACTACACAGAGTTAGAGATGCCCAAAGGGCCCAGGCTGCTCTTGTCCCCAGCTGTTCAAGTTTTCCCAGCTCAGGCACCAGCACTATGAGTGAGAGATCCTTCAGATCACTCCAGCAGCTTCAAGCCACCAGCATGGCTGAGTGGAGCCTTCAAGCCACCAGCATGGCTGAGTGGAGACAAGCATTCTTCACTGTGTCCTGTATGAATTTCTGACCTTCAGAATCCGTCAGCATAGTATGTGTTGCTTGACACCATGAAAATTTTGTGTAACTTGTTTTACAGCCAAAATAAGTGGGACAGTGACAACCTAGGGACCCGAGAGTGTGCATATGCTCCAGTTAAGAAGAGGGACACTTCCTGGTCTTTTATGACCCGATCTTGGATATCATAGTCACTTCTGCCGTACTCTATTGGTCAATGCAGTCACCAGATTCGAGGGGAGAGGAGCCAGGACCTACCTCTTGATGGCAGGGAGGTAACAATTTGCTGCAAGATTTTTAATATCTCCACAGCCAGTGTTCACCATCTCAATAAACGACAGCCGCTTCTACCTAGCCGTTTAAGCCAAAAACTTGGCCATCATTCTGCATCTCTCCTTCTCCCTTACCTCACACCCAATTCACCAGCAATGGGCAAATCTGGCTGAGTTTCCCTCCACAATATTTGTGAATCCATCCATGTCTCTCCCTCTCTCCTGCTGCCCTAGTCAAAGCCACCGTCATCTCTTGCATGGGGTATGTCCAGAGCTTCCCAACAGACCCTATGCATCACCAGAGGGATCTTTTAAAAATATACAAATTGGGGCTTCCCTGGTGGCGCAGTGGTTGAGAGTCTTCCTGCCCGTGCGGGGGACACGGGTTCGTGCCCCAGTCCGGGAGGATCCCACATGCCGCGGAGCGGCTGGGCCCGTGAGCCATGGCCGCTGAGCCTGCGCATCTGGAGCCTGTGCTCCGCAACGGGAGAGGCCACGGCAGTGAGAGGCCTGCATACCGCAAAAATATATATATATAAATAAAAATATACAAATTGGATCCTATCGTTGCCCTACTGAAAGCCCTTCAATATTTTCCACTGTAGTCAATGAGAACTTAATGATCCACTCCTTGTCTACATTTCCAATCCCACGTCAGGTCACCCTCCTCCTTCCAGCTCCTTGGCTCATGCCAAGCTCTTTGCCACCCTAGGGCCATTCTATATGTTGTTCTCTTTGCCAGGAATCCTTTTTTTTTCTAGGTTCTTTGTGTGTCTGGCTCCTTCTTTAGGTCATCGCTTAAATGTCACCATCTCAGTAAGACCTGCCCTGACCACACTAGCTAAGAATGTCAATCTCCCTTTCCCACAATCCTCTTGCTCAGCGTCTCGCTCTTGCTGTTGTTTACGTACGGGAGTTGAAATTTACACACTACAACTCAGAAATGCAAAACAATAGCTTATTTTTTTCTCTGTAGGAGATCTCAGTCTTCCCTAGAGTCTTCCTTATTCAGCTGTTGGAAGCAGTAACGGTCGTAGGTGATGGGGAGAATATAAACTCACCCTCCTCCGTTCTAAAACAGCTTATTTCAGGTAAGTTCAGCCTCTTTTGGGAAAATGCTCCATCCATTCTAAGTCCAAACTCTCTCTCAGAACGATCCCCTTCCCCTTTCCATTGTTCTCCTCTCTCCATCCATTTTCCCAGATACTGTCTAGGTACTCAGGGATGCTTTTGCCAGAACTGGGAGAAGGTGGTCTCTGTGTGCTTCATCTCCTGATGTTTCCACTGTAGTGTGGCCAGTTTGGTCTAATACTGGGTCACCAGTGTGCGTCCTAGTGACCTCTGAGGTATGCCTAATCCTGTCTGGTTCTTTTGGATGTCAGGTGGGACAAGCTGCTAAAATCCCTGCCATTTCACTCTAGCTACGGTGATGCAGCTCTCTGTGGACTCTTTCTCCAGCTTCAAACCTCTGTGGGTCCACTGTCCACTCAGGACCTCAGGGACCAGCCCCTCCCCCAGTGTACTTGGGGACTTCTGGACTGCCTAAGGATGGGGGCTGGCAGCACCACCTTGGGGCCATCCATCAATGAGCCTCCCCCTGCTCCTGCTGCTCTACTGGCTCCACTTCACCATGAACATGCGAGAGAAGGTGGAGAAGAGGGGCACTAGCTGGACATTGTCACACCCGCTGTCACTCACATGGGGTTCTATTGCATTGCGCCATCTTGCTGCTGACTCAAGGCTCTGTGTGGGGAAGGTGCTTCTCAGAGGCGAAGGCAGCATCTCCAGCCTGGATGGGAAGCCTCCAGGTCTCTTTGCTTCCTCCTGCTATGAAGAGTAGTCCACTTCCTCCCCTTCTCAGGTGGGAACTTGCCTTGCCCGACATCTCCAGTCTCTTTATGTTTGGGGTGACTATTTTGGAAATCAAAAGCTCCATATGGAGTCCTTCTCAGCGTTCCTGCTTTCAGTCTCCTAACCCTCCCGAAAGCAGTGGATTCCTCTGGCTCAGTGTAAAGATGGTGTAAAAGGAAGCATTAAAAAAACATACATGTGAAGGAGCATGTGTGAGAGTTTGTGAGTCTGCATGTGACTGGTGCCTGCGCGTATGTCATCTGTGTGCATATGTATGTGTGTGTCATGTGTGTGCCCATGTGTGAACGTATAAACATGCACTTATGTGTATTGACTTATGGAGATACATAAAATTGTCCCTATTGTATCTACTTCAAGATACTTAACATGATTTGTTTGTTTATTGTCAGCTTTTCTCACTAGAATATAAGCTCCATAAAAGAAGAGACTTGCCTGTCTTGTTCATCACTGTATTCCCTGTGTCCTAGCACAGCCCCTGACCCATAGCTGTTGCTCAGAAGCATTTGTTGAATGAATGAATGAATGAACGAATGAATTGGATCCATATGGCTTGAGATCCATTTAACTTATGATTTTACCCTTGTCACTAAGGTCTCTTAATTTCTGTAATGCTCAAGAATTGAGTAAGTTTATGAATGAAGAAAAGTACCAATATGTATTGATTATGTCCTGTACTGTGCTAAACATTAAGATGAAAATCTCCTTTAATCCTTGCAATTATCCTGTGAGACACGAAGTATTATCATTTCCATTGCACGTAGGGTAGATTGGGGCTCAGAGAAATGAAGTGACTTTTCCAAGGTTGAAAAGCCAAAAAGTGGCAAAGCTGCACTGGAATTCATATTCGTCCGACACTAGATCCGCTACATTACTTTGGGAAAAGAAGGCGGGGACAACGAGGCTGCCTGCTCACAGCGCTGTGAGGATCAAATAGGTAACGTGGGACTAGAAGAACTCCTGGCACAGAATACACAGCTGACCCTTGAACAGTGGGGCATTAGTAGCTGACCCTCTGTACAGTCTAAATTTTGCATGTAATTTACAGCTGGCCTGCTGTACCCAGCAGTTCCATATCTGCGGATTCAACCAACCGCGGACCCTTTAGTACTAGAGGATTTACCACTGAAAACAATCCTCATATAAATAGACCCACACAGTTCAAACCCGTGTTGTTCAAGGGTCAGCTGTACTACTCATATTAGCGGCCCTATTGTTTTATCTGTCCTCTTCATAGTTTCCATTTTCCTTTCAAGAGAAGAGGAATAAATAAAATCCACATCTCGAGGCTAAAGGGCACTGGCAAACCACCCTTTTACCCTCTCCCCTTCCTTCTTTTCTCCTACTTTCTTCTTGACAGAAACAGGCAGAACCAGGTGAGAGCTTCACCTGCAGGTGTCACAGCTGAAATTGGAGGGGGTTATCTGACACTTTCAAAGGCTTATTTCAGGGGTGGAGAATGAGAAAAGCCGCACAGAAATTAAGGTCATAGTTGTGAAGATGATATTGCATGTCTTACTGGAAAGGAAGGATGGGACAGAGCCTCCGTAGCTGGGAGGGCTCCAAGTAGGATAGATGCAGGGCGGGTAGGGGAGGGCACTTAGGCTGTGCCTGTAAAGAGGTAGCAGAATCCAACATACATGGTGCCCAGAATGACTTTGGGGAGGGGTCTCCTACTCTCTAGAGGACCAGGGCACTAGATTCGGGCTGCTTTCTGTAGGAGTGAGGACTAACGCCATCGAGACCAGAGCCAGTGGCCAGAGCAGAGCTGGAAGTGAGAGTCAAGGAGACTGCAACCGAAAGCAATATCCAGAAAGAGGAAAGTCAGACCTTCGGTAGCAAGAAGGAAGTAGAGAAGCAGTCAAGAGGGCTTCAAAGAGGAAGGTTAATGATGGGACCTGGCCAGCATCCCCACCCCTCACAGAGACCCCCGGGGCATTCTGTGAGCTGTATCTGTGGACCCTCTTCTAGGGGAAGGGGGGTGGCCTGATCTTCTCTCATCCTTTTCCATATTCTTCAACCAAATAAAGGTTTTACAATGACTTGTGTAAACTACAAGTACTATAAAACCACAGGAGATTGCTCATATTATAATCTTCATTGTCTCTCCAGAGTGGAAGAGGGAGAGAGGTAGGAACTCAGGAACAGGAGATGGTCTTGAGTTGTTAAAGACCATCTTTCCAGTCCCTTCAAAGAAAAGAATCCCATCTTTAGATCTGAGAAAAACTGATCTTTGGGAAGCAAGAACCATGAAAGTAGGCAGCTTGGGGTCCCACTATGGGGGGAGTCTCACATTATAGAAACTGGAGAGTCACGGAATATCAGAGCTCAGAGGGACCTGAAAGATGGTCTGTGCCTGAAGTTTTCAAACCTTCTCCTGCAGAGCGCAGGGTGCTGCAGAGCTGCCGGGAGGGGTGGCCGTGGAGTGTCTCTCAGCCCTTGTTCCTATTTCAACCTAAACACTGTTACTTTTATGCTCTTTGTGTTGGATTTCTGCATAAGGTTCTGCTGTTGCTGCAGGAAATGTGCAAAGCTCTGCTCTATTCTGATTCACCCAGTGCCATCAGAGGAAGAAAGGAAGTCCTCGTGTGAGCAGAACACTCCCAGAGCACACAGCTAGTTTGGGGCAGACAAGGGACTTCAGCCTGGCACCCTTCCCTAGCGTCCAGAAGGGAACAAATGGGATGAGTTCCTTCCGGGAAGAATTTGTTTCCCCCCAAGGTATTTCCCGAGTTCCAGCAAGTGGCCTGGTAGGACCCAGCTGGCTGTCTCTCCACTGGATGCCATAACTGATAAACAGCCCTAGGACAGGACCAGGCTGCCTCAGGTGTTTATCATCTCAGCCAAGGAAGGCTTGACTAGGAGACAAAACACCTCTTCATACATTTGCATCAAAATGCTCTGCAACCTTTGACTCCAGCACTGCCTTTGTTAGCCCAAGAGCTCTATTATCAACTCTATAAATCTGGCAGTGGCATTTGCATATGCCTCCGTAGGCTCTATAACATTCCTAGGCTGTCACGACATTCAGAGAGGTGAGGCAGGAACAACGTGCCACTGGGGTGAGAGGTGAGCCTCTTCACACCTATGCTGATGAACCAGTGGGTGCAGCTTGGGTGAGGGAGGCGCACCGTTTACCGATCACAGGCAAGAAGTTAGGCACTGCCCTAGGCACCCTGCGTGAACATCATTCGATCCTCATGACAGCCTGAGAAGTGAGTATCTATTGGTTAGAATGGGCTAGGCTCAGATCAAAACTACAATGAGGTATGACCTCACACCGGTCAGAATGGCGATCATCAAACAGTCTACAAGTAATAAATGCTGGAGACGGTGTGGAGAAAAGGGAACCCTCCTACACTGTTGGTGGGAATGTAAATGTGTGCAGCTGCTGTAGAGCACAGTATGGAGGTTCATCAAAAAACTAAAAATAGGGGCTTCCCTGGTGGCGCAGTGGTTGAGAGTCCGCCTGCTGATGCAGGGGACACGGGTTCATGCCCCGGTCCGGGAGGATCCCACATGCCGCGGAGCGGCTGCGTCCGTGAGCCACGGCCGCTGAGCCTGCGCGTCAGGAGCCTGTGCTCCGCAACGGGAGAGGCCACAACAGTGAGAGGCCCGCGTACCGCAAAAAACAAACAAACAAACAAACAAAAACTAAAAATAGAGCTCCCATATGATCCAGCAACCCCACCTGGGCATATTCCGGAGAAAACTCTAGTTCAAAAAGATACATGCACCCCTGTGTTCATAACAGCACTATTGACAATAGCCAAGACATGGAAGCAACTTAAATGTCCATCGACAGATGAATGGATAAAGAAGGTGTGGTACATCTATACAATGGAATATTACTCACCACAAAAAGGAATGAAATAATGCCATTTGCAGCAACATGGATGGAGCTAGAGATTATCATATTAAGTGAAGTAAGTCAGACAAATATCATATGATATCACTTATATGTGGAATCTAAAAAAAGTGATACAAATGAACTTATTTACAAACCAGAAATAGGCTCACAGACTTAGAAAATAAACTATAGTTACCAAAGGGAAAAGGGGCGGGGGAGGGATAAATTAGGAGTTTGAGATTAACAGATACACACTACTATATACAAAATAGATAAATAACAAGAACTTACTGTATAGCACAGGGAACTATATTCAATATCTTGTAATAACCTATAATGGAAAAGAATCTGAAAAAGAATATATAACAATATATAAATATCATTATATATATATATATACACACATATATATAACTGTATCACTTTGTGTACACCTGAAACTAACACATTGTATTATAAATCAACTATACTTCAATAAAAAATTTTTAATTAAAAAATTTTTTTAATTAAAAAAAAAGAACGGGTTAGGCTCTGTGATAGTAATGCATAAACCTTGGAATCTCAGTGGCTGCACATAATGAAAGTTTACAAGTCATGCAAGTCCAGACTGGGTTGTGAAATGGATGCATTACAGGGTCTTCTTTCTCTTGGCCAGGTCTCTCCTGCTATATCTAAAATCAAGTTCATCCCGCTACCTCTAGGACTGATCCTTTTCTACTAACTTATGGTCTAGACCACACAAGACATTCATAGCTTTCCTATTAATGAAACCTATACCTTATTTCTTGGGAAATAATACAATGGCCTCATGATGCCAGGGGAAAGGCAGCCCCTTCCTGCCCAGACTTAGATTAAAAAGCACTCATTGTGCATGAAATTAAAGAATATCACCCTGGAATTCCTTCTTTTCATTACCTAGGAAATGAAATTTAGAAGTCTCATTTCACCCCAACACAAATATAGCTGTTTCATGAAAAATGACAATACTGATTTCATTCATGACATAATTAACGGGGTGAGAAACAAACACTTAAAACCCAAATATGGGGTTTAGTAGGCTTGGTAAAACTTTTATGATTAGCTATAAACAATCAGATTTAATGAAGCAATACATCTGCTCATACAAAGTATAAATGATTATTAGAGTTGCAGACAAAACATTCCTACTCACAGAAGACCTAATGGAATGAAAACAGTAATTACAATGCCAAAAATATTGTTAAGTGTTAAAATTGACACCGGGAAAATGAAACACTTTGCTTAATTTCTGATAACGTTACATGTTGAGACATGACATGTCTGGCATTTCAATTGACACAAAACCCTGTTTTTTAGTTCAAACACATTTCAGACTTTCACACTCTGCTTTGCAATATGATTTCCCAAAGTTTGGCCTCGCTCCCTCAGATTGCAGGGTGCCGTGGGTCCAAGTTATATTTCCTTTCTTCTTGTACGTTACCTAAACTCAAGAGTTTTGTTTTGTTGCTGTTTTCCCTTTTAAATGCAAGTCAAATTCTGTGATCTGGAATACCACTGCTTGCAAATGTCAGCTCCCCTCCCAAGAGAAGCAGCATGTGTGTGGACAAAATGTATAACTCAGGTCCCACAGAGATCCAGGAACCATATTCTACCTCTGCTCATACGACATCTGATACTATAGATAAGCAAGATGTAAAGTGGGGACCATTTTGCATTTTGTCTGATGTCTCTGGACGAGCAAAATATTGCTTAGAAACGGTTTACAATTTCTATTTGAATATATTCCCTGTAATATATGCAGGTTTCTACAAAAAAAAGGAACCCCACACATTTCAGCAGGCCGACAGTCTGAAAGCGCCCTCTCCTCAGAGCGCTGAAATCAGCACCATTTGAACAAAGCAGCCTGTCCTTTTAAGAAAAATCCCTCTATAGAAATGCTATAATTTCCCTGTTACAAAGGAGCCTTTTTCAGAGCACGTAAAGTGCCAGTTTGTTCGGTGTGACCTCTGCTTTCATTCTATCAAGGTTGTATCTGATTACAATTTAAGACAGATGAAGGGGATGCCTTTCGAGGCAAAGAAGAAAAAAAGTTTTAGTCTTGGGTCACTTGCAAAAGTGGTTCATCATTTTTATTGGCAACGTTTTCAATAACATTTTGGGGGTGGTTCTCCTATGTCAGTCTGAAAAGATGTCTGGGATACATTTTCAGGGCTTTGATGTGCTTATTGGGAGTTGACCCACATGGGAAATGCCGTGCTGCCGCTTTCTTTCCGGAAAACAAGGTGGCTGAACCGGAGAGGGTCTCAGCGGACATCACATCTGCATGGCGCCTCCTTGTGTGTCGGGCCATTCGGTTGCCTAAGCCTGCACTGGCCCACAGTCCAAATCCTACAGGAGCTGATGTGACTTCAGAAGGAGCTCTGTGAACTGTGAAGAACAATGCAGACGTTCTTTGTGTATTACTGGAGACAGAAAACCATGGTGGTAAAGAGTCCAAAAGAGCTGGGTCTTAAAGCCTGGCTCTACTACTTACTGATTCTTGCAAACATTCTATATTATTCATATAATTTGGGCTAATCAGCTCCCTGAGCCTCAGTCCCATCCTCTACCTCACAGGGTTATAAAGAGTTAAATGAGATAATGTCCATCATTCTCTGGGCACAGTGCCCAGGACATAGTAAGTGTTCAAGAAATGTCAGATGTGATTATTTTTCGTAGTTCCGGTACTTTGAAGAAGAGATAAAGCCCTGGGAAATCTTGCCCTCCCTGAAAACCGTGGGAGGGAACACAGTTGAGTGTAATAGAAGTGGCACAGACATTGGAGTTAGACTTGTATCCTGTCCCCCGTCTGAGACCTTGGCTTTATCTTCCTGTCATCGAGTTTCCCAAGTATAGAAACAAAGATACTTTCTACTTCGTAGTTCCTGGCCTATGGGATAGGCCCATACATGTTTTATGAATGCAGGGATGAGATAACAAATGGAAAGCACTTTGTACGTAGCAGATGCTTTAAAAATGTCACACTGTATTTACGGGTTGGATTATCTCCGCCTCGACGGGTAAACTGTGCTCCTTTCAGCGCTACCTTTGAAAGTACATCCAGCCCCACCGTATGCCTTTGTCCAAACCTCAGCCCCTACTGGGAGCAGCCAACTCCTCCCTAAGGTCCCTACAGCCACTCAGACTGCCATCTGTCCCCTGCCCAGCAGTCTGGAGGGATCTTTCCAAAAATATGGAGTAAATCATGATGCCCCCTGCTTGGACCCTCCAGTAATTCCTGTTGCTGTCAGAGTGAATCCACCATCCCCACCCGGGCCCCTCCCGGCTGCCCATCTAGCCTCACCTGCTGGGGCTCTGCCCTTCACTCTTCCCACCTGGCAACGCTCTTGTCCTTCTGTTCCTCTAACACAGCAAGGACTTGGCTGTGCCCTCTGCCTGGACTTTTCTTCACCCAGATTTTTCCTGGCTCCTCTGTCTCTTCATTCATGTTTCGGTTCACATGTCTTCCCTCCAAGAGGCCCCTTGACCACCTAGTTTCCCCTCCAGCCCAATCACCTCTTGACCATGAGCATTTTACTGTCTCCCTGGCAGCTCTCGCTCCCAAACATTCTCTTTTTTTTTTTTTTAATCATTTTTCCTATCTCTCTCCCCGACTGAATTAAACCTGAGATCAGGTGTTTTGTATGTTATCGGTCACCCTTGTATCACCAGAGCCTAGGACATGTGCTGGCATAGAGTAGGTGCTCAATCAATGTTGGCTTAATGAATATTGATCGCTCACTGTGTGCTGGGCACCAGTTAAAGTGTCCGGGATTCAGAGAGATGAATGGCTGTTTTGTTCTCAAAACAGATAAATATTGCAGGAGAGATAAGCTTAGGATATTATGGGAGAACAAAGGATAGACAAAGACATCCATATATTGAATAAAATGGGGTGATGATGGGGGTGGCAGAATCTTCCCAGGATGGCCAAAAGCACCTGAATCTCGAAGACCATGTACTAAATTGTAATGTCCCCCCAGCCAAACTGCTGTACCAAATGGATTACATATGAAACGGCTTTGTAAACAAATTTTTGCTCTTAATGTTGTTGCTAGTAACCTTTGTCTAAGGCTGTACATTGGCCCTTGCTCCTCTGAGCCTCTAATTTCAGGATGGTCTGTTTCTTTTCTCTACCCATGCAAAGAAAACCCCAAACCTTCAAACTCTAACCTCAAGCCTGAGACCATGGGTAGTGGGTTTAGAAGAATGGAGAAGCCGGCTGTGGGCAGAGCCTTGGAAAATAGCTGCTTCTGCAAAGAAGGATGACTCCCATTGTCAGACCGGCCCCTCACAGTGTTGTCAGGGGAGAGGCTGGCGAGAGGCTGTCACAGAAAAACACAAGAAGAATTGTTGTTAAAAATATTGTGACAAGTTATATGAAGCACTGAGGGATATTCCTGAGTTTCTCAAGAGCGAGGCAATCGTTCCCACAGTCATAAAAGTGCCTCGGCAAGCAAGGACAGTAAATGTAATAAAAGGGGGGAAATGTTGTCTGAGCTCATAAAGGAGGAGGGTGATTGTGTAGTTACAGACCTTCATAAACTCCTTCAACACAGTAGAGGGAGAGAAACTGGGTCAGCAGACGATGCCTCCATCACACTTGCTAACCTGGACAAGCTGGGCCAGCGGAAAAACAATGGGACCGTGTCATTATTCTAGTGAATAAAGGCAGGGCCTCGGGGAGTGACTTGTCATTCTAGAGTCAGCACAAGACATATTCCAAAAGTAGAAAACTTACTGGACTAGGGATCCGGAGACCCGGGCTCTGGACCTGTTTTTTTTCTGAGCTATTGTGTGGCTTAAAATAGTCACTCAATATACTAGTCAGGGTAATTAACTCCAGATGCTATAACAAACAAATCCATACTCTTAGCATACTGACACATTAAACATGCATTTCCCTATGATATCATCATGCAATGTGGGTTAACAGAGGGCTTTGCTCGACATGGTCATTCAGGGGCCCAGGCTGATGGACATACTGCCATTTTTAAGCACATGGTTCTCAAGATCACCCTGGTATTAACCTCTAACCTGCCAGTGGGAAAGAGAGAAAGGGTGTTGAGGACCACAAAGGATATTAGGAATCTTGGGACTTATAAACTAAAATTACAAATTATCTCTTTCTCCTGATGTACGACGGTGGAGCAGCAACAGAAATTCCACAGTAAAGTCTCACATTCACAAAAGAAGGCACATAATAGTCACGGATTAATAACAATGTGGGAATCCTGTAGTGCAGACACTGTGAGCCTCCTTGTTTTAGGACAGGGGGAGGCTCCCTAGACTTCTGTTCTGCTCTTTGGGCAGAATCATGATGTCCACTTTTCCCAGTGGTGCAGGCTTTACCCCCTAGGGAGATTTTTCTTTGCTCATTCTCTTCCATGACCACTTCTGATGTGTGTTGGGGAGAAGCTCTTCTTGGGAACTGTGAGTTTCTGGAGGCTGATCTTTCCTTACGGAAGGTTGGAGGACAAAGTGTTGTTTTAAGTATTAAATCATCAAGGATCTTTTTAGTCTGAAATTACGGGTTCCTTGGTAATACAATCCTCCCCAAACCTTAGTAGACATCTGATGTTTTTGCTTCCAGTCAGTTCGAAGAGCCAGTAATGATACTCAAACATCTTTCCTGGATATATTTTTCAAATCTACTTTATTTCTTTGCTTCCCCATCCCTATGCCCTTCTCTCTCAACTTCATAGTACATGAGGCTGTCAAGGTTAAGTGGGAAGACCACTTTTTTTTTTTTTTTTTTTTTTGCAGTACGCGGGCCTCCCACTGTTGTGGCCTCTCCTGTTGTGGAGCACAGGCTCCGGACGCGCAGGCTCAGCGGCCATGGCTCACGGGCCCAGCCGCTCCGCGGCATGTGGGATCTTCCCAGACCGGGGCACGAACCCGCGTCCCCTGCATCGGCAGGCGGACTCTCAACCACTGCGCCACCAGGGAAGCCCGGAAGACCACATTTTTAATCTGATCTTTGTTGCAAGGTTTGTTTGCTTGTTTATTTAGACAAAAGGCTTTCTAATTCTTATTTTCTACCATCTGGAGTCTAGAATCAGTCAGCTTTTCTGATCCTCAAGGTCCCACATTTCTGGACTCCCTCTATTCCCTTTTATTCTTGCTTAGAAACCACCTAATGGTCCCCTGAGTGCGTCTTGCAATGCCTTGTCAAACAGCCAACATTTGCCAAGCACTTCCAACATTCAGTTTTCCACCAGAGATGAGACCATTACTATTTTCAGATCTAACCCACATCAAATGTCCTGTTTCTTGGATCCATCCCTGTACCAAATACGAAAAGAGTTGTGGTTTGTCTAAGGAAAAGAGAAATCCCTCCAGGTATTCTGAGCAGGAATGGATTTAATACAGGCAGTGAGAATTTTGCCCAGTCCTTGTAAATGCTAGGGATGAAAGGTCATGAAATCCACTGCACCCTCATCCCAACCTTCGGAGGGGAGAGGCAGATGTTAACTTGCAATTGTATTTATTTGTTTAATATTATGATGCGTGTTATATAAAAAGAAGTTCTGGGGTACTCTGAGAGGGTACAGCTGGGTGAACTAGTGTAATATGGGGCATAAGGAATCGACTCCTCTTAATTCCTTTGTTTAGGCTTCAGTAGCATGAGAGGGACGAGCATTCCACATTTCCCTGACATGAGGGTACTGTGAAGACTAGCTCTTGTAAGCCACACTGATTAGATGCTGGGTAGCAAAAATTCATAGCATTCTGATTGAAGTACAGTGTCTAGATTCAAAACTAATAGGTAGAATGCTTTCTACTCCATTACTTCCAAGATACAAGCTGAACTCTAGCACATGGCACGTGAGGGCACTCAGGATCTGACTTCTTACCTCGTATCTTGCCTCTGGTTGGACACCACTTCATATTCTGTACCTATAATACAAAATTCATCTTCATCCTATGAACTTGGCATATTTCCTCACTCCTCCTTGGTAGGCTGTGTCCTTGATTCAGAATGCCCTCACCTTAAGTGCTCCCCTAATCTTAAGAGACACTTAAAAATATTTCAAACTAAATTAAATTGAAAGTAACACTAATCAAAAATCATTTGATGTAGTAAAAGCAGTACTGTAAGATGAATTTATAGCAATATATGCGTATATTAAAAAAGAAGAAAGATCTAAAATCAATAAAATTAGAAAAAGAAGAGCTGTTTAAGCTTAAAGCAGAAGAAAAGAAGTAATAATATTAGGAACAGAAACTGAAGAACTTGAAAGCAAAAAAAAAAAAAAACAATAGAAATAGCTGGTTCTTTGAAAAGATTCTAAAAACTGATAAACCTCTAGCCTGGCTAATCAAGAAAAAAAGAGAGAGAGAGAGAGAGAAAACACATATTACAGTATCAGAAATGATGCCATCACTACTGCTCTCATGCGCATTAAAGGATAAAAAGGAATACTATGAATAATTCTCTTTGATGACTGATGAAATAGGTCAATTTATTTAAAAAGATATAAACTACTAAAACTCATACAAAGAGAAATGGATAATCTGAATAGGTTTATATCTATTAGAGAATTTTAATCAATAATTAATAACCTTCCATAAAAGATGACACCAAGGTCAGATGGTTTCACTGGTAAACTCTACAAACATTTAAGAAAGAAATGAAACCAATTCTCCATAATCTCGTCCAGAAAATAGAATCAGAGAGAATACTTTCTAACTCATTCTCTGAAACCAACATTACCCTAATACCCAATTCAAAGAATTATAAAGAAAGTTGTAGATCAACATCTTTCATGAACATCAATGTAAAAATCTTCAACAAAATATTACCAAATCAAATTCAAGAATGTATAAACAGAACTATACACCATGACCAAGTGGAATTTATTCTAGATATACAAGGCTGGTTTTACATTTCAAAAACAATCGATGCAAATCACCATATGAACAGGCTAAAAAAATGAAAACTCATACGATCAAATCAATTTATGCAGGAAAAGCTTTTGACAATACCCATTCCTGATAAAAGCTCTCAGCAAACTAGAAAGAAGGGACAACTTCCCCATCTTGATTAAAAAAAAAATCTATAAAACACACACAGTTAACACCAAACTTAATGGAGTGAAACGAGGTGCTTTCCCTCTAAAATCAGGAACAAGGCAAGGATATCCTCTTTTCAACATCACATTAGAAGTCTTAACAGTGGAATAAGATGCACACACACACACACACACACACACACACACACACACACATACACACACACACAGAAGACCCTAAGAAGGAAACAGAAGTTATACAGATTGGAAAGAAAGAAATAAAATTTTCTTTGTTCACAGATGACACATTTCCTATATCAAAAATTCTAAAGAATAGCCAAAAATTTTCTGGAAATAATAAGTGATTATAGCAAGATTAATATAAAAAGTGAAGCATTTTCCTTTATACCAACATTGAACAATTGGAATTAAAAATTGAAAATTAGTATCTTTTACAGTAGCACCCCCAAAATGAAATAATTAGGTATAAAACTAATAAAATAAGTATAGGACCTGTATGTGGAAAACTACAAAACTCTGATGAAAGAAATCAAAGAAGATCTAAATAAATGGAGATATATTCCATGTTCTCAAATTGACAGACCCAATATTACTAAGAAATCAATTCTTTACAACTTATTCTATGAATCATTGCAACCTAATGAAAATCCCAGGAAGGTATTTTTTATATCTCAACAAAATAATTCTCAAGTTTATATGGAAAAGCACAAGATCAAGAATAGTCACCACAATACTGAAGAAAAAGAACAAAGTTGGAGCACTAACAATATCTAATTTCAAGGCAAACTATAAAAGCTACAGTAATCAAACAGCACAGTATTGGTGAAAGAACAGACACATCAATCAATAGAACAGAATAAAGTCCAGAAATGAACCAACACAAATACAGTATTTGGTCTTTGTCAAAGGAGCAAGGGCAATTCAATGGAGAAAGAAAGGCCGTTTTAATAAATGGTGCTGGAAAAATTGGGTGTCCATATGCAAATAATAATTATAGTAACCTAGACACGTGCCTTACATTTTTCACAAAAAATAAACCCAAAATGGACCAAAGAACTACATGTAAATGCAAAACTATAAAACTTTTAGAAGAAAACATAGGAGAGAATTTACATTTGCTTCTGCTCTGTGGAAGATACTGTTAAGATGTTGAAAAGTCAAGCCACAGAAGGAAGAAAATACTTAGAAAGCACATACCTAGTAAAGGGCTTGTATCCAAAGCATTCCAAAAACTCTTAAACCTCAACAATATAAAAGCAACAACTTAATTGTAGAACGGACAAACAACTCAGTATCTAAGAAACAAACAACCCAATTAAAAGATGGGCAAAGTACTTGAGATGACATTTCTACAAAGAAGGCATACAAATGGCCAACAAGGACTAATCATTAGGGAAATGCAAATCAAAATCACAATGACATACCACCTCACACTCATTAGAATGGTTACTGTTAACAAAATAGAAAATAACAAGTATTGGTAAGGATGTGGAAAAATTGGAACCCTTGTGCATAGCTGGTGGGCATGTAAAATGGTACAGCCACTACAGAAAACAGGATGTTTCCTCAAAAAATTAAACATAGAATTACCATACTATGATCCAGCAATTCCACTTCAGCAAGCCCCAAAGAATTGAAAGCAAAGACTTGAAGAGATATTTATGCCCCCATGTTCATAGCAGTATTATTTTTAATCACCAAAAGTGGAAGCAAACCAAATTTCTATTGATAGATGGATGGATAAATGAACTGAGACACATACATACAATGGAATATTATTCAGCCTTAAAGAGGGAGGAAATTATGAGACATATTACAATATGGATGAACCTTAAAGACATTATGCTAAGTGAAATAAGCTAGACGCAAGAGGACAGCTAAAATAGTCAAATTCATAGAGACAGAAAGTAGATTGGTGGTGCCAGAGGCTATGGGAAGGAGGGAACTGGAAATTATTGTTAAATGGGTACAGAGTTTTAGTTTCAGAAGATGAAAAGTGTTTTGGAGATAGATCTTGGTGATGTTTGCACATGAATATGAACGTACACTTAAAATGGTTTAAAGGTAAATTTCCTGTTATGTATATTTTACCACAATTTTAAAACATGGACAAAAAAATCTGAACAGATGCCTCACCGAAGAAGATATATAGAAGGCAGATAAATATGTGGAAAGATGCACATCATTTGACTTCAGGGAATCACAAATTCAACCAACAATAAGAGACTACTCACACCCATTAAGTGGTTAAAGTCCAAAAAAACTGGCAATACCAATTTCTGGCAACAAGCATACCTACCACCCAGATCATGGTTGCTAATATCATTCTCCAATAAAAGGAACCAGGATTCCTTAGAGAAACAGATGATTCTAAGACTGGGTCGTGAAATATACAAGATGAGCCTTGTAATGCTGGAAAGTTAGGAAGTGTTAAAAAAATAAAGTCACAGTGATGGAGAGGCGTCTATCAAAGGGATGCAGGAGCCAAATGAAAGAATTCCCGACTCCCAGTGGCCAGAGCTGGAACACTTCAAGCAAGACATTAGATGCTACTGGATTATAACCTAAAGTATAAAGTAAGTATCACGGGTCCATCCTGTTATGAATAAATGGTTCAATAAATAAATAAATGGGGGAGAATAGACAATTCTTCAGTGCAGAAGAATTCCAAATACTTTGTGTAGATACTCTGCCCTCAAGGAATTAGAGGGTAGCATCCCACTCCTTAAGCGTGGGCTGTGCTTAAAAGTACAATAAGGAAAAGGGGGAAGAAAAAAGTAACTGTGGTGGAGAAAGCTGACAAACACTGTCTCAGCCAGGTGATCGAGGCAACACCAGCCGTGGTAAGTCATGTTGATGGTATGTACCCTTGGTACAGTGTGAGGAAAATGGCACTTTTCCTCTGTGGTCTTCCTCTCAAAAGCCCATCACCCCAATCTAATCATGAGGAAACTCTCAGACAAATTCCAGTTAAAGGACATTCTACAAAATACATGACCAGTACTCATCAAAAACAAGGAACATCCAAGAAACTGTCAGTCAAGGAGAGCCTGAGGAGACAAGATGACTAAATGTGGGACTTCCCTGGTGGCACAGTGGTTGGGAATCCACCTGCCAATGCAGGGGACATGGGTTCGAGCCCTGGTCCGGGGAGATCCCACGTGCCGCAGAGCAACTAAGCCCGCGAGCCACAATTACTGAGCCCGCGTGCCACAACTACTGAAGCCGCGCACCTAGAGCCTGTGCTCCGCAACAAGAGAAGCCACTGCAGTGAGAAGCCTACACACTGCAACAAAGAGTAGCCCCTGCTCACTGCAACTAGAGAAAGCCTGTGCACAGCAACGAAGACCCAACGCAGCCAAAAAAATAATTAATTAATTAATTTTTTAAAAAAAGACTAAATGTAATGTGGGGTCTTGCTTGGGATCCTGGAGAGAAAAAGGTCATTAGGTAAAAACTAAGGAAATAGGAATACAATATGGACTTTAGTTAGTGATAATGTAACAATGGTTTAATTGTAACAAATGTACTATACTAATGTGACATATAAATAAAAGGGAAAATCAAGTGTGGGGTACATGGAAATTCTATGTATTATCTTCACAATTTTTCTATTAATTTAAAACTGTTCTAAATTTAAAAGTTTAAAAAGTGAAAAAGATCATTATGTTTGAAAAATTACATGACAAAGTTGAAGACAATCAAATTATTGAAATAAAAAATTATAAATATTTTCATCAACATCTGAAATATGTAAATAATTTTTTTAATTGTTAAGGAAACGAAGAAGAATAGGAAAATGTGCAAAGTCACAGAAGAAACACATATGGCCAATAAACACGTGAAAAAATATTTAATTTCTCCAATTACTAGAGACAGTCAAATGAAAATAAGTTAACATTTTTTACCTCTCAGTTTGGCAAAGATTAAAGACTGAGAATCCTGGGCTGGGAAGATGTGTGGAAATAGGCACTTTCATATGTTGTTGATGGGAGATGAATTGGTAAAGACATTTTTAAAACAAATTTGACTACAGCTATCAAAATTTTAAATGCACCTTTGGCCCAAGAGTTCTACTTCTCTGAAAACATCTTAAATAAAGATTCATTCTTAGGCACAAATATGTTAACTCTAGAATATTAACTGGAAATCTATTTTTGACACTGAAAAGTGCAGACAACCTGAAAGCCCATGAGAAGGGAAGTGGTTAAAACAATTCATGGCGTGTCCAGGAAAATCTCTTCATCTATTCGAAAAGAGTCAGGCACTACATGGAATTATTGCTAAGAAATATTTTAAGTGAAAACAGGAATTTTTAGAACCATGCTTACATTATTATCTCCTGGATATATATATACAGATTTGTGTGTGTGTTTAAGGGCTTAGAAAAGAACTAGAAAACCATGCAGTAATACGTTGAATCTGTTTCTTTTGGGGAGGAGAAAGGGTAAAGGAGACTTTCTTTTTTTGTTTGTTCGAAATATTAACGTTTCTTTCTTTATTGAGATATAATTGACCTATAACATTATGTTAGCTTCAGGTGTAAGACATGATGATTTGATATTTGTATATACTGCAAAATGATCACAATAATAAGTCTAGGTAACATCCAGCACCATATAATTAACAGTTGTTTTTCTGGTGGTGAGAACTTTTAAGATCTACTCTCTTAGCAACTTTCAAATATACAGTAGAGCCTCATGAACTATAGTCACCATGCTGTACTTATTTATTCCCCAGGACTTAAGTTTGTACCTCCAACCCCCGCCTCTGGCAAAGACCAATCCGCTCCATGTAGCTATGAGTTTGTTTAGATTCCACATATAAGTGAAAGCAGATAGTCTACCTCTGTCTGACTTATTTCACCCAGCCTAAGGTCTTCAAGGTCCATCCATGCTGTTGTGAATGGCAAGATTTCCTTCTTTCCTATAACTTAATAATATTCCACTCTAAATACAGCTGACCCTCGAACAACATGGGTTTGAAGTGTGCAGGTCCACTGTTACATGGATGGTTTTCAATAGTAAATGCTACAGTACTACACAATTCGTGCTTGGTTAAATCCTTGGATGTGGACCTGAGGACACAGAGGGCAGACTGTAAAGTTCTACACAGATTTTCCGTTGTGTGGAGGGTCGGTACCCCTAACCCCTGAGCTGTTCAAGAGTCAACTGTATAGGGCTCTCCTGGTGGTGCAGTGGTTGGGAATCCGCCTGCCAATGCAGGGGACACGAGTTTGAGCCCTGGTCCGGGAAGATCCCACATGCCACGGAGCAACTAAGCCCATGCACCACAACTACTGAGCCTGCACTCTAGAGCAAGCGAGCCACAACTACTGAGCCCGTGTGCCACAACTACTGAAGCCCACACGCCTAGAGCCTGTGCTCTGCAACAAGAGAAGCCACCGCAATGAGAAGCCCATGCACCGCAGCGAAGAGGAGCCCCCGCTCACTGCAACTAGAGAAAGCCCACGTGCAGCAACAAAGACCCAACACAGCCAAAAATAAAAAATAGATATATAAATAAATTTATTAAAAAAAAGTCAACTGTATATATCACATTTTCTTTACCCATTCATCCATTGATGGACACTTAGGTTGCTTCCATGTCTTGGCCATTGTAGATAATGCTACAATAAACATGGGGGTGCATACACCTTTCTGAGTTAGTGTTTTCATTGCCTTTGGATAAATAGCCAGAAGTAGGATTGCTGGGTCATATATGGTAGAAGTACCCAGGAGTATATGTAGGCTCCCTAGGTTCTGAGAACCTGTGGAGTTGAGATGGGTATAGGAAGGGGTTAGATTGATGTGTCAATGTTTAGTGCCCAAAGGTGACCGCCATCTTTCCAGCCATGGCCAAACAGACTAGGTTTGTTGACAAGTCATGTGACCCTTCAGGGACTTTGTAAAATGAGGTGGGTGGGCAGGAGCAGTGGCTTCACCACTTTTGTCCACTGCAAAACACTTTCTTAAATGTTTGCTTAAGAGGCTACTGAACAAAAGGGAATTAAAGCATAGCTTTCCTTGGAGTGCGGGGCCCTTGAGTAGACTTGGTGGTTTTTCTTGTGATTCTCAAAGCACACCTAAAGTTTCTGGACCAGAATGTGTCAATATTCCTTTGGAACACTGAGAAATTTAGAATCGGCATGCTAGAAGGGACTCTCATCTGCCAGTTTACCTTCTAAAGCAATTTCTGCCTGTCTGTGGGGAAATGAGAAAATAAGGGCAAAATCAGCATAGTTTTTGTGAATGGCACTCCCGACCCTGGAGTTGTGCAGTGCACAACCTGTGCGATTATTCCCAGCAGTCCTGAGCAGCATGTGCACTTGTCTGAGTTCTTGCCCGTCTTGCAGAGAATGTCCTGAATCTGATGTTGAGTGCTTCCTACTTGTTTGGGGTTTTGTGGGAATGCTGAAATATCCTTTCTTTGTAATATTATATTTTTTAAATTATATTTTGTGTATATCCTCATTTTGAAAAATACAAATTGGCCACCCTATGTTTGTCTTCAGAATATTCTTTGAAATTGTATTGACACATCAATTTCCAGAGCCTGGGAGCCCATGGGTGGAAGCCATGCTCCTCCCTCCACACAGCATCCTTAGTGGAGGGAGGCCATGCAGCTGCCAGCTAGCAGCAGCCGTGCGGACTGTGAATTCTCTTTAAGTTGAACACGAAGTAGCCTGGATTTTGTCTGTACTTTGGGAGATGAAGGGATATATTTATACTAAAAAGATCTTTAGCCTGAAGTGTGGAGAGTCTTGGTCATGATTCAGCTCATCACTAAACAGGTCACATAACTGGTCCTCAGTTTACAAATCAAAATAGGAAAAATGAGACCAGCTTCTGCTCACTAACATGGGTATGGTGAGGTTCAGACAAACTAACAGATGTAAGTGCCCATTGACAGTAATCCTAGAAATCTAAGTTCTGACTCAGTTGTCCAAAACAGCAAAGATGATAATGCTGAGATGATCACTAACGGGTCCTTCCTGGGGGTTCCAGGGTCACCTGTTGCAGGAGGCCCCTGTGGAGCACCTCTCTATTGACCATGATCCCCGAAGGGTCCTATGAGGCTGGATCTGCCTCTGAGACCCACTCAGCGCCCCTGTCTCTCCCTCTGCAAAGTCAAATGTTAATATACCCAGCGCCTTTGCGCTCCTTGTGAATAGAAGTCCTTGTCTTTCAGCAGTGACCTTGCTTGCTCTCATCAAACAGGGACCTGTGGGGACATTTTGCATTCCTGCAAGTGACAGGCTGGAAGCATGTCCCTCTCCTCACTAGCCTTGAGGACACTTTCTAGTGACAATGGCTCTAAACGTGAGTTTCAGGACTTGCCTTCCATAACTCTGTCCTCCATCACATGGCCCTGGGACAAAATAAACAGGCCAAACGAATGAACCAACTGATGATGATGGTGATGATGATGACAATGATAAAGAGCACTTACCATGTGCAAACACTGTTCTAAGAGCCTCACGTGTTTTAACTCATTTAATTCTCACCCCACTCTGTGAGGCAGGAACATCATCATGTCCGTTTTACAGATGAGGAAATGAGACATCATGAGATCCATGTTCATAAAGCCAAGAAGCTTTGGGGCTGAGATCTGAGCCCAAGCATTTTTTGGGTCCAAAACATGGCCACTTAGCCACGAAAATATATTATGCTGCCTTATATTTTTTTAAACGGCAATGATTTTGAAATGGATCAATTGCATGTTCCCTTTCTCAATCCTTCTGGTCCTCCCTCATCAAACATCTCACAGTACCCTGAATTTAATTACTCTCTCATACCCTGGGTCTTTGCATGTGTTTTTGCTTTGTGTAGAGAACATGTGTCCAATTTCACCCAGAAAAAGATCTAGCCATCCTCATGACTCAGCTCAAAGGTCCCTTCATCCAGGCAGCCCTCCATGAACACCTCCTTCTCTGGGTTCCCAAAGCCTCCTGAGCTTTGGGTCTCATAGTTCATCACAGTGCCCTGTCTTTGTCTGCTTACCTACCTGGGGATATCTTGTCAGGCTAGACTCTGGAGCCAGACTCCCTGAGACTGAATCCTGGCTCTGCCACTCGCTACCTGCGTGACCTTGGGAAGTTGACCTAAACGTCTCTGCCTGATTTCTTTTTTACCCATAAAATGGGGATGATAATGTTATGAGGATTAAGTGAATCCATTTCAGTAAAGAACTTGGAACAGTGTCTGGCACACAGTAAGGGTTTTCCAACTATTCACGTCTAAACCCCAAACACTGTTAGACCTGAGACCACATCTTATTTTTGAATCCCCACTGCTGGTATAGTATCTGGCACATAGTAGGTGCTCAGTAAACAGTCGTGGACTAAATGAGTACACATGCAAACAGCTCTTGGGAGAAGGTGCAGGGGCTCATAGGCACACCTCAGAGACCAAGAAAAGCTCCTTCCCAGGGATAGGAGAGGGATGCAGAGGTAACATATATTCCCAGTTATATCCTGGACAAGCAGACTGGGATAGGGGAGAGTGGGAAGAAGCACTATGGAAGAAAGTAATTAATAACACATATTCTTATAACGATCCTGGCAGAAAGGAATGGGAATGGCTGCTGAAGACCAACACGGTGTCGGGAAGAGCATGCAGGTGGGAGTGAGAAGGCCTGATCTGTGATTGGTGGGCGGGGTGGCTGTAGGCAAGCATATCACCTTCTGCACACCTGAGTCCTCCTGTCTGCCAAGTAGGGGGACAGGAATTCACAGTTGTTATGAACTGATTATTTGTATCCCCCCAAAATTCATATGCTGATGCTCTAACCCTCAATGTATTTGGAGATGGGGCCTGTGGGAGGTGATTAGGTCATGAGGGCAAGGCCCTGGTCTGATGGGATTAGTGCCCAGGAAAGGCCACATGAGGATACAGAAAGAAGGAGGCCGTCTACAAGCCAGAAGGTGAGCGTTCAGCGGAATCCAACCACGCTTGCACCTTGATCTCAGAACTCCAGCCTCCAGCACTGTAAGGACACACATTTCTGTTGTTTCAGCCACCCAGTCGATGGCGTTTTGTTACGGCAGCCACAGCTGGCTAAAGCAGCAGCCCAGCCTTGGTTGTCTTTCTGTAACTTGCTTTATTCTATCAGCGGTACACTTGGAGCCGTGCCCGCATCCCCACTTGAGTATCAGTGTATTTGTTTTATCTTCTGTGTGTATTCTACTGGCCCACAAGACCACACAGCCTTGATACAGTCATTATGAAAGGTCAGTTGGGGAGTTTCCAATGCGCTTGCTTTTATAAAACTTGTGGCTGTGAACTTGTATGTGCATGTCTTCTATGCCCACATTGGAACGTCTCTCTGGAGAGTCCACCTACGAGTGGGTGGCTGGGAACTGCTTATGCATATGTCTTATTAGCGGTTGCCACAGGGCTCTGCAAAGTTGGTTGCACCAATTTACACGCCCAAGCTGGGAGGATCTGAGGATGTCTTTGAACGCTGATGTTCTGTGAATTTATTATCTCCTCCCTTCCCAATAACTGTCTTGCATTCTCCTGGAAGGCAGTGAAGTACTCTGGGACCTTGGGAGGATGCAGCTGTACATTAAGAGTGATGTTGTTGCCAGAACCCAGAGAAGAATACAGCTTAGGAAGGACAGTCGTGACTAATGAGGAGGGCTTTGTTTCCAGCTCTGCCACTAATCCCAAGTTACTCTGGGCAGGTCTTCACCTCTCGGTGCCTGGGCAAGTCAGGCAGTTATTAATTAATGCGTACCGGGAGCTGTAGGAGGTGGAAGACGTTACTTACAGGCTGAACACATTCACGGAATCCTCACGATGCACCAGCAGCTGCAGAGTGCTGGGGGACACGCCTATTCCGCCACCTCTGGTCCTTCCTCTGTAATTCACAGATCAGTTAAAGGAATTCTAGAGGTAGGTGATTGCCGCTGCTGGTTTGGTTGCTCAAAGAAGCCATCAGAAATGCTGGCTCTTTTAGCATCAGTCTTTTCATTTCCATGCTTGTCACTTCATGGTTGCAAAGTGGCTGACACAGCTCCAGGCATCACACCATGTTTAAGACAGTAAAAAGGAAGTGGAAGCAATCCCAAATGGTAAGGTCCCTTTCATTAGGAAAACAAAAGCTTCTTCAGAAATCCCCAGCAGTCTTCCCTTAACATCCTATTGGCCAGCACCACGTCTCACTGTCACTCTTAGCTACAGGGGAGGCTGCTAAAGTGTGGGGCTTTGAAAGGGGGGTGGGAACAGCTATCGGGCTGGCCCGACTACATGCCCACCATGTATGCTCTAACAGCATCCAAACATTTTCTCTGCAGCACTTACTAAAATGGAATTTAGAGGTGATTTGTGTTAAGTTTTAAAAAGACGGATGTTCCTCTGTGTTTTAAAATGTTGGGTGTCCCGTGAAGGCAGGACTGAGTCCACATTCATACGTAGCACAGTCCATGGCCCAAATTACATGGTTAGTGAAAGTCTCCTGTGAGTTATGGGACACTTTCCACACTCTTCCTCCTCTTCTTCCCATTCCACAGCCCACTCACTCCCTGCAGCTCTCATTAGCTCTCCCTTGAGAGCACCCAGCACTTTTCTCCCCTCTCTTCCTGCCTCTCTCCCCCAGGCTACCCCCTAAGAACAATCACCTGTGACCCTTTGGTGGAGGGGGAGAGTGGACTGTGCGTGGTCCAGCCGGATGCTAACTGAGGAGCTAGAAAGTGGATTTGGTTTCTCTAACCTAGGCTGAGTCCAAGGGAAGCTGGGAGCTGGAAGGGTGCAGGGAAGTGGTGAAGTCTGCAGTTCGGGGGAGCTCAGACTCAAACTGGTGTTTTGGGATGGGAGAGGGGATTGTCAGAGCTGGGGACGTAGCCTGTGATTGCAGACTCATGAGTTTAAGTCCAGTAAGAGACTAGGTTTAAGTACAAGCACATCAGGAACTGGCTAGAGTTTTGGGGCCATTGCCTAGACCACTGTTTCTACTCTGCGGGTCAGTGATTGTGTCAACTACAAATTGGCACTTGCCATGGGCACTTGCCATCTGCCTCTACAAGGATGAAATCATGAGCTGCTGCAGCTGCTGACCCTCGACACCCCCTGGAGGGATTTCAGGGTGGAGAGCAGAAACGAGGCACTCTGTGTTCTGGGAGAAACTGGCAGAACAGGTCTTCAGATAGTTAGATATTTTCAGGAGCTGATTTTATGAGCTCAATTCTTGCATCTCCTCGTATCTAGAAAAAGCATCTTCATGGTGACGTCTGCTCCTCATGACTAGCAGAAACCCTCATGAGACTAACAGAAACCTTCTGCCAAAAGTATGTGCTTGACTGCAGGTACTCCCCCTTCACCAAAATCATGTATGTACTGACCTTCCCCCCCACTGCTTTGGAGCAGTTTCTCAGAGCTATCTGAAATGCTGTCTCCCAGGCTATAGTCCTTATTTTGCCCCAAATAAAACTTAACTAGCAACTCTCACATTGTGCAGTTTTTTAAAAATCAGCAGTTACTTGGAGCAAGTGAGGATGAAGCTGGGTGGGAGGAGCATAAACAGTCCAGAGGACGCCTGACACGGCCTCTGCTCCTGTGGGGCTTGTGATAAATGAAAAGAAGACTAATGAAAATAGTGTAAGGTGGGCCATAAGGGGAAACTGCAGTGCGTTCTGGGCACCCATGGTAGCAAGATCCTTTAGCAAAAATCACTGGAATTCCTCCCTGGACAGAGGGACAAAGAAGGACAGGGACCCTGGAAACTCAGGGACCAGAAGCTCTGTAACAAGCAGAATTCAGGGTGAGGGGCCCCACATTATCAACGTGGGCCCCATCCTCACAGGATTCTCTAGCCTTTCTGTAGTTCTGCCATAGAAAGAGCCAGTCTTGGAACAAGCTGAAGGTTCTGGTCAGGCCCCATCATACACCCCCTCCAGGTCCTGACCTGAATCATTATCCCTGTTCAATTACATTCAGAATTGTGGCAAACCTTCAGTAAGATAGTGTAGGGCAAAAACTGATGAGCTGATCCTAAAATTCCAAGGAAATGCAAAGTTCTAATAATAGTCAAAAGAATGTTGAACAAAGCTGAAGGACTCACACTTCCTAATTTCAGAACTCACTAGAAGTCTACAGTAATTGAGACTGTGTGGTATTACCATAAAGAGAGATATATAGATCAATGGAATAGAATTGAGAGTACAGAAATAAGCCCATACATTAATGGTTAATTGATTGTTGAAAAGAATTCAATGGGAGGAAAATATATTTAAAAAAAAAACAGTGCTGAGACAACTTCATACCTTATACAAAAGGATGAATTTGGACCCCTACCTCACACCAGACATTAAAATTAACTAAAAATGGATCATAGACAAAATAAATCATAGATCAAAATGCAAGGACTAAAACTGTAAAACTTTTAGAAGAAAACACAGGTGTAAATCATTGTGATCTTGGATTAGGCAATGCTTTCTTAGATATAACACCAAAAGGACAATGAGACAAATTTAAAAATGGGTATATTAGATTTCATTAAAATTAAAAACTTATGTGCAAAGGACATTGTCAAGAAAGTTGAAAAGACAACCCATAGGAAGAAAACACACAAATTGCAAAAATCATGCATCTGATAAGGGACTAGTATCCAGAAAACATAAAGAACTCTTACAACAACAGTAAGACAAGCACTCTATGATATAAATCACAGCAAGATCCTTTCTGACCCACCTCCTAGAGAAATGGAAATAAAAAAAAAATAAACAAATGGGACCTCATGAAACTTCAAAGCTTTTGCACAGCAAAGGAAACCATAAACAAGACAAAAACACAATCTTCAGAATGGGAGAAAATATTTGCAAATGAAGCAACTGACAAAGGATTAATCTCCAAAATATACAAGCAGCTCATGTAGCTCAATATCAAAAAAACAAACAACCCAATCCAAAAATGGGCAGAAGACCTAAATAGACATTTCTCCAAAGAAGATATACAGATTGCCAACAAACACATGAAAGGATGCTCAACATCACTAATCATTAGAGAAATGCAAATCAAAACTACAGTGAGGTGTCACCTCACACCAGTCAGAATGGCCATCA
Source organism: Lagenorhynchus albirostris (assembly GCF_949774975.1). NCBI lineage: Eukaryota > Metazoa > Chordata > Mammalia > Artiodactyla > Delphinidae > Lagenorhynchus > Lagenorhynchus albirostris. The sequence goes on along the minus strand of NC_083111.1, from coordinate 75,618,378 downwards.
TCAAAAAATCCGCAGACAATAAACGCTGGAGAGGGTGTGGAGAAAAGGGAACCCTCTTGCACTGCTGGTGGGAATGTGAATTGGTATAGCCACTATGGAGAACACTATGGAGGTTCCTTAAAAAACTACAAATAGAACTACCATATGACCCAGCAATCCCACTACTGGGCATATACCCTGAGAAAACCATAATTCAAAGAGTCATGTACCAAAATGTTCATTGCAGCTCTATTTACAATAGCCAGGAGATGGAAACAACAACATCCGTTATCGGATGAACGGATAAAGAAGATGTGGCATATATATACAATGGAATATTACTCAGCCATAAAAAGAAACGAAATTGAGCTATTTGTAATGAGGTGGATGGACCTAGAGTCTGTCATACAGAGTGAAGTACGTCAGAAAGAGAAAGACAAATACCATATGCTAACACATATATATGGAATTTAAGAAAAAAAATGTCATGAAGAACCTAGGGGTAAGATAGGAATAAAGACACAGACGTACTAGAGAATGGACTTAAGGATATGGGGAGGGGGAAGGGTAAGCTGGGACAAAGTGAGAGAGTGGCATGGACATATATACACTACCAAACGTAAAATAGATAGCTAGTGGGAAGCAGCTGCATAGCACAGGGAGACCAGCTCAGTGCTTTGTGACCACCTAAAGGGGTGGGATAGGAGGGTGGGAGGGAGGGAGACGCAAGAGGGAAGAGATATGGGAACATATGTATATGTATAACTGATTCACTTTGTTATAAAGCAGAAACTAACACACCATTGTAAAGCAATTATACTCCAATAATGATGTAAAAAAAAAAGAAAAAACAAACAAACAATAAGTGCTGGAGAGGGTGTGGAGAAAAGGGAACCCTCTTGCACTGTTGGTGGGAATGTAAATTGGTACAGCCACTATGGAGAACAGTATGGAGGTTCCTTAAAAAACTAAAAATAGAACTACCATACGACCCAGCAATCCCACTACTGGGCATATAGCCTGGGAAAACCATAAATCAAGAAGAGTCATGTACTACAATGTTCATTGCAGCTCTATTTACAATAGCCAGGACATGGAAGCAACCTAAGCGTCCATCGACAGATGAATGGATAAAGAAGATGTGGCACATATATACAATGGAATATTACTCAGCCATAAAAGGAAACGAAATTGAGTTATTTGTAGTGAGGTGGATGGACATAGAATCTGTCATACAGATTACTTACAGAAGTAAGTCAGAAAGAGAAAAACAAATACTGTATGCTAACACATATATATGGAATCTAAAAAAAAAATTGGTTCTGAAGAACCTAGGGGCAGGACAGGAATAAAGATGCAGACGTAGAGAATGGACTTGAAGACACGGGGAGGGAGAAGGGTAAGCTGGGACAAAGTGAGAGAGTGACATGGACATATATACACTACCAAATGTAAAACAGATAGCTAGTGGGAAGCAGCTGCATGGCACAGGGAGATCAGCTCGGTGCTTTGTGACCACCTAGAGGGGTGGGATAGGGAGGGTGCGAGGGAGGCTCAAGAGGGAGGGGATATGGGGATATATGTATACATATAGCTGATTCACTTTGTTATACAGCAGAAACTAACACAACAAGGTACAACAATTAATTATACTCCAATAAAGATGTTTTAAAAAAAACCAATAAGACAAATAACCCAATTATAAAATGGACAAGCGATTTAAACAGACAGTTCTCCAAGAAGATATGCAAATGCCAATAAGCACATGAAAATATGCTTAACGTCATCAGCCATTAGGCAAATGAGATTCCACTTCACACCCACTAGGATGGTGTGATGGACTGAATGTTTATGTCTCCCTCCCGAAATTCATGTGTTGAAGCCTCAGTGTGATAGCATTTGGAGGTGGGGCCTTTGGGAGGTAATTAGGATGGAACCCTTGAGAAAGAGATTAGTGTCCTTATAAGAAGAAACATGAGAGAGACAATCTCTCTCCTCCACATGAGGAGAAAGCAAGGAGGCGGCCATCTGTAAATCAGGAAGACAGCCCTTACCAGAGCTGAATCTGCTGGCACCTTGATCTTGGACCTTGCAGCCATCAGAACTAGGAGAGATAAATGTTGTTTAAGCCATGCAGTCTCCAGTATGTTTGTTATAGCAGCTGAAACTGACCAAGACAGATGGCTATAGTACAGACATTCACAAGTATTGGTGGGGACGTAGAGACACTGGGACGCTCGTACAGTGATAGTGTGAATGCAAAATGGTACATCCACTTTGTAAAACAGTTTGGCAATTCTTCAAATAGTTAAATATAGAGTTACCATATGACCCCAGCAGTTTACTCTTAAGTATATATTCAAAAGAATTAAAACAAGTGTTCAGACAAATTTTTTTTTTTTTTTTTTTTGCGGTATGCGGGCCTCTCACTGCTGTGGCCTCTCCCGTTGCGGAGCACAGGCTCTGGACGCGCAGGCTCAGTGGCCATGGCTCACGGGCCCAGCCGCTCCGCGGCATGCGGGATCTTCCCGGACCGGGGCACGAACCCACGTCCCCTGCATCGGCAGGCGGACTCTCAACCACTGCGCCACCAGGGAAGCCCCAGACAAATATTTGTACATGGATGTCCACAGCAGTATTGTTCATAATAGCCAAAAGGTAGAAAAAGTCCAGTTAATGAATGGATAAACAAATGTGGTATATCTATACGAAGGAGTAATATTCAGCCACAGGTAGGAATGAAGTAATGGTACAATATGGATGGATCCTGAAAAAATTATGTTAACTGAAAGAAGCCAGACACAAAAGGTCACGTATTTTATGATTCCTTTTATACACAATGTCCAAAATAGGCAAATCTACAGTGCCAGAAAACACATCAGTGATTGTCAGGGGATGGGTGCGGGGGGGGGGGAGAAATTGGAAATGACTGCTAATAAGTGCCAAGGTTCTTTTACAGTAGTGGCAATTTTCTCTAATTAAAAAATGGTGGTGGGGCTTCCCTGGTGGCGCAGTGGTTGAGAGTCTGCCTGCCGATTCAGGGGACACAGGTTCGTGCCCCGGTCCGGGAAGATCCCACATGCCGCAGAGCGGCTGGGCCCGCGAGCCATAGCCGCTGAGCCTGTGCTCCACAACGGGAGAGGCCACAACAGTGAGAGGCCCGCGTACCACAAAAAAGAAAGAAAGAAAGAAAGAAAAAGCAACCTCTTTTATCTGCTACTGCCACAATTGTTTTTTTAAAGGGTATTCTGATTTCCCACATCAGAAAGTGGGAAGGACATACTCTTAGAACAAAGCTCACTTCTTTAAATTGACTAAATTTACTTTTATGAAAAACGTACTATATTCATTCATTCATTTATTCAAAAAATGCTGAAAGAGCATTTAGCCTACATCAGGCACTGTTCTTGGCTGTTGGGCAGAGCTGGTTATCAGCTGTAACCCACTGGTACAGTGTACTGACTCATTGGCTCTGACTGGCAGGACCTGCGTGCCACACCAGCTGTGACATATTTTGAAAATCATCCTTCACACTGGACCTATAGAGGTGAACAAGACAAAGTCCTTTCCTCAGGTAAAATCCAGGCTTTTAGGGTATTAAATAGTCAAACCCACACAGAAATCTACAATTAAAAATTTCAACAAGTGCTCTGAAAGAGTCCTGAAATCACAGCGGATGCACTTACGGTGCTAACAGGGCAGGGCTCTCAGAGGCTTTCTTTTTCTTTTCCACCTTGGACTGGTGAAAACATCACAGATCTGCACGGATCCAAATCTGGGAAACGCTAGAATAGGTGAAAGGGCTCTATGAGAAATATGCGAAGTGACAAGTGTTGCATGAGACTGTAGGATTATGACAGCAGCTGTTTGCACTGCAGCGCAGAGGTATGTCTTTGTCCAGTGCCGCCTGCCTGGGGAATCTTTCAAAGAGAGAAGCCAGTCTGGTGGGAACAGTTGGACAAGAAGGTGCGAGCTGTGAGCTTGTTACATTTCTTGTCACCCTCCAAGGGAAGCCAAAAGACCTTGCCTAACAGCCATCACTTCTCTCCAATCAGAGCATCTTCTGGACAGGCAATGTGTTCCTCCAGCTGATAATGGGAGGAAGAAGAAAAGCGGATGTGGACAGATTTCCGTCAGGGTGCCAGGTACCCTACCAGCACTTCATATTTGCTCTCAGCCCCTCTCTCGACTACCATCACCTGAGCTCCCCTCCGATGGCCAGGGGCCGTGGGCTGGGCCTGAGCTAACAAGCCAGAAAGGAGATTTGGCATCTCTGAGCTGGAGCCTTGGCCTAGAGTTTCTTCCTGAGCCGAGAGGAAAGCTAACAGCTGAAAGGGTGAACCAAGGCCACATCTGCGAGGAAAGCTGAGATCTCAATCTGCGCAAAGCACAGAGGGACACCTCTGCTTAGCCCAGATTGAGAGTGTCAAAGGCTAAATCAAGAGATATGAAGTCTTCATTTTACAAGGGATTAAATAAACCGATCCTTTATCCGGTCATCCTTGTAGACCTGATATCATTCAGCAAAATCATTGGTTGACACTGTAAAAAAAACGTCAAACTCTAATACAAAACTCAATAACCAAACTCGTTTGTCCAAATTAAAGAGAATTCTTTAGGCCAGGGGGTCGGTAACCATGGCCTTTGGACCAAATCCAACCCACAGCCTGTTTTGTAAATAGAGTTGTTGGCACCTGGCCATGCCCATTCATATCTGTATTGTCTATGGCAGAGTAGAATGGTTGTGACACAGACCATATGGCTCACAGAACCTAAAATATTTATTATCTGGCCTTTCACAGTGTAAGTTTGCCAACTCCTGCACTAGGTCTTCAGTGCACTGAATTTTATCTACCCAGACATGATGCATTCATTCACTCATTCATTCTTTCATGCAACACATGCTAATTGAAAGCTTACTATTCATACTGAGCAGGACCCGGTGGGACTCCTGGGCACAAAAACCTTTCTCTGTCTCCCATTTCTTGATTACAGGAAATAGGCCTCATTCAGCCTCCAAGACCTTCCCCGAATTCCAACGGGGCAGGTTCAAACAGCTGCTAGTTAGGGAAGGGAGGGGATGCAGAGACAAGGGAGGAACAGTCAAAAGAAATAATAGTGCAGCCTTGGGGCAGGGTCCTGGTTCCCCCTCAAGGGATACACACAACAACATCTTTGAGCTGTTTTGCAGACACTGAAACCCTCACCAGGTGGGAGAAGTTAACTGTGTGCTGCCCACAAGCACGCAGACCCCAGACCCAGTGGAACCAGAAGGTTGATGATGCCGACTCCCACTACCTCCCCACCAACCAATCAGAAGAGTGTCCACTAGCTGATCACGCCCTCTTTGAGCCATTACTATAACACTCCTCACTGCCCCCTCCAGGTTGGGACACAGAGTCTTGAGGGCGTGAGTCCGCTGTGGCCCCCTTTGCCTGGCAAAGTAATAAAGCTATTCTTTTCTACTTCACCCAAAACTATCTCCGAGATTTACTTCGGTGTCGGGGTACAGAGGCTGGATTCGGCTTCACTGTGAAATGTGCAGCGGCTGGGAAGGGCGAGCTAGAAGACCCAGTTCTCGCCTTCAGAGAACTCTTGGTTATTGCTACATAGGTGGTAATTGCTATGAAAATGGTAAGCAGAGCAGGCTGCCTCGGAAGTTTCCAAGAGCACACCTAGCCCAGAGGGGATGGGGTGGGAGGTCAGAATGGGCTTCCTGGATATGATCCAGGGCTGACTTTGCCTGAGAATAAACGGCAGTGCCGCTTGTCTACTCAAAGTGAGGGCCTGGGCCAGCAGCACCGACATATCACCCGAGCGCCTGTTACAGTGCAGACTCTTCACCCCCTGCCCACCTTCCCTTCAGGTAAGAATCTCCGAGTTAACAAGCGCCTCCGGAGATTCATCTGCACGTTAAAATGCAAAGAAGTTTTGATTTGGGCAAAGCATTGGGTTGGCCAGAAAGTTCGTTCGGGTTTTTGTAACCGCTTACAGAACCCCGAACGAACTTTTTGGCCAATCCCAATATGTTCCAATTACATTCACTTGTGTCCCCACCAAACAGTTCACACGACTGGCCGTGGCTTTTAGGGAAGGTCCTGGGTTACTGGCCAAACGGATCTTTTCCCACTGGGGTGTCCAGTCTTCGAGGACCTGTCTGATCACTGATGGGGGCACCAGTGGGATGGGCAGGGCTCAGGAGGTGGGCTCACCAAGGAGGGAGAGGAGCCGGAGGGCTGGGCCTGAGCCAAAGGCCTTATAGATGCTGCAGTTCAAGCTGAGAAGACCCTAGTCATTGGCAAGGTTAGAGGCCAGGAATGCAGCCAGATGTGGGAGATGAAATCAAAAGTGGGGAGCCTGCAGACCTGAACAGGGATGAAGAGAAAAGCAAGGCAGAGTGGGACAGGATGTCCACTGCCAAACCCCAGGAACCTCAGAGGGCCTGTTCTGATGATACACGGGGATGCATGGGCTGCTTTTAGGAGAGGCTCAGGCTGGACAGTGAGAGACAACAGTGGCCTTAGGAGTCCGTCCTCAGCAGAACTGACTTAGTTCATGCAGAGCCTCTGACCCCAGAGATGGGGCCCAGGAGGACTCCTTGCTGCTGAGCAGGGTCCCAGGCCGACCTGCATTGCCCTCTCTAAAGTTCCGGATGTTTGCGGTGATGACTTGGGGTGATGGGGGCCTCCTCCTGGAGGAGCAGCTTAGGTCCTGGAGGGACCTGGGAGGGGCCCTGGCACTCTCCTCCTGCCCTCTGCCAGGTCTGACACGTCTCCCCAATCCTTTTCTCCCTTCTCCTCGAGCCACTCAGCTTTGGGGTGAGGCACTGGCATTTCCCATCCCTGTGTTTCTGTCACCTTCTGGACCACTTCAACAAGTTTTCATTATTTCCCCTGTGTTTTCCAAACTTCCCTGAGGATAAGCATCACCTGGGGCTCCTGTAATAACCCACAGGCTAGTAAAACCACCAGACTTCTGGAGGTCCAGCTGGACCTCAGGTGATTTTTATCTTCAAGGAGTTTGGGAAACACTGGGCCCCAGGAGTTAGGAATGCGAATGCTTTAAAGCGGATGTGTCTCGGGCTTCCCTGGTGGCGCAGTGGTTGAGAGTCCGCCTGCCAATGCAGGGGACACGGGTTCGAGCCCTGGTCTGGGAAGATCCCACATGCCGCGGAGCAACTGGGCCCCTGAGCCACAATTACTGAGCCTGTGCGTCTGGAGCCTGTGCTCCGCAACAAGAGAGGCCGCAATAGTGAGAGGCCCGCGCACCGCGATGAAGAGTGGCCCCCACTCGCTGCAAACTAGAGAAAGCCCTCGGACAGAAACGAAGACCCAACACAGTCATAAATAAATAAATTAATAAATTAAAAAAAAAAAGCAGACGTGTCTCATTTGCATGCTTGTGTGCACAGCAACAGATGTGGCTCGGAAAACACCGTGTCAATCAATCAGACGTGGGCGCTAAAGCTTACGTGCGATCAGAGTCCCAGACTTCTGGATCCAGGATGGTCTAAGGAGTACGTCCAATTCCTTGAGTTTTCCTTTCTTTTTCCTCTTCTTTCTCCTTCTCCTCTTCCTCCTTTTTGTTCTTTTCTTCTATCCTTGCCCCTCTCATCTCCCTTGTCTCCTTCCCTTCTCCCCTTCTTCCTTTTTTTCCTTCAAAATAGGAGTTCAAGTAAGTTAAATGACTTGCCCAAGGTGAGCAATGGAAGCTAATGTCCCTACATTCCAGTCTGGAGTCTTTTGCACATTTTGTAGGGTCGCAATTTGAAGAACGTTAAGCAAAATCATTTATAAAGCAAAAACCTCTTTTGCAAAAACAAAAAAAAATCTGTCCAGCTAATATTTTTAAGTTGTATTTCAATACAGAGTTTTGATTCCAAGGGAAGCTCACCTGAGCTGGGTTCCCTTTGACATTCAAAGGTCTCCCTCCTGCAACAAGGTCCACCTAGCTGGAAACCCCACCCTGGCTGGGTGTTACAATGGCAGCCGTGCCACTTGGTGAAGGTATTAACCATGTTGGGTGTTTGCTAAAGGTAATTTGTGTCACAGCAGCAGTTATTATAAAACAATCACAATTTCTGTGGGATTCAGGAAAAGAAAATAATTTGAGAGAGAAGGCTTTCAGGGAGTTCATTAATCACGGGTACGTTTTAAGGGCCGACAGTCAAAGGAACAAAATGACAACCTTTTCTTACCACAATATGTCCTTTCTTTCAATTAAGTCACTCCTGCTGTTCTTACCAAGACTCAAAAACTCCCGTGTGGTGCGGGATGAGGATTGATTGGTGCTACCTCTCGGATCTGCTTTCAGAGAGGATGCATGGAGGGAGCAGAAAGGGCTCTGGAACCGGGCAGAGGGGGTGTGGCCGCTGACTGGCCGTGGGACTTCAGGCATCTCTCTCAGCCCCAGTGCCCTCACCTCCTAGGGATAGGTAACCTACCTCAGAGAGTTCTTGTAATAAATAAGAGGGGTTCATTTGTGTGGTCAACACAGAGAAGAGAGCACCCAGACACATCGTAATAGCCCCCACCTGACAGCCGCATCATGCTTGCCTACTGTGCGCCTGGGACATTACATTCATTATTTCTTATCTTTATAACAACCCTGCGAGGAAGCGGGGGTGAGTGGAAGGTATGCATTTGGAAAGTTAAGATCCATATTAGAGGCTGTAGTGTCTCAGTGACATACACAATTAACAGTCTAGGGTAATAAGCACCAACTGATTTGTCTTGTTGAATCTTGAGGTTAGGAGGGATCTTAAACATCTTACTGTGCAACCACCATTAAATGTGCAAAACGTCTCTGCAACACCAGGACGAGGGATACACAGCATCAGCTTGAATGCTCTTAGGGACTGAGAAATTGCTCAAGCAGACTGTTTCCTTGTTGTTGCTGGGTTTTTGTTGTTGTTGTTGTTCTGTTTTTTGCGGTACGCGGGCCTCTCACTGTTGTGGCCTCTCCCACCACAGAGCACAGGCTCCAGAAGTGCAGGCTCAGCGGCCATGGCTCACGGGCCCAGCCGCTCCGCAGCATGTGGGATCTTCCCAGACCGGGGCACAAACCCGTGTCCCCTGCATCGGCAGGCGGACTCCCAACCACTGCGCCACCAGGGAAGCCCACTGTTGAACATTTTTGACCATTAGAAAGTCCTATATAATAAGCCAAGATCTGCTACTCTTCACCTTCTATACTTGATCGTTGGGTTTATGCAGAAAAAAGTCTAAATCATCTTTGGGCTGAGTTTATGTAGCTAGCTGTTAGATAATAGACCTATTTAACCGAAGGACAGGCTTGTCCCTTTCCTCTTGATTTTTGTATTTTGAATGCATCTAAAGTAAAGTGTATTTAAAGCCTGGGGTTACTTTATAGCTAATAGTTATGTTTTGGTAAGAAGTGGGATAGTGCTGTGCTTAACAGGGTGGGTTCTGGAGTTCCACAACATGGGTTCAAATCCCAGCTCAGCTGCTTACTGGCTGTGTGACCATGGGGCAAGACACTCAACCTCTCTTAGCTTCAGCTTCTTCACCTACAAAATGGACATGATGATAATAATACCTACCTGGAAGGTTTGTTGTAAGAATTAAATGAATTCATATATAAATAATGCTTAGAATGTGTCTGTAATATAGTATGTGCTCAATAAACATACAATACTTTTCTTGAACACCTGCTATGTGGTAGGGAGAATGTTAGGGGCTTTCTGAGATTATAATAACCAGCACATCCATTTACAGCCTACAGCGTCCACTTTGCACATGAGGAAATTGAAGCTGGGTTGCTCAGCTTACTGAGCTAGTAAGTTTCTACCTTTACGTAGTATCTCTTAATACCTTACTTAAAATTAAGTAAGTTAATATGTGCTAAGGTGTGGAGAAGAGAAGCTTTAGACAGGAACAGAATGACATTTGTCCCATATGAAGGTCTTCATTTGGGTTCTCTTGGAGAAGACAAATGACATTTGTCCCATATGAAGGTCTTCCTCTGGGTTCTCTTGGAGAAGGAAGTTGATTCAAAAAAGTGCATTTTTGAATCAACTGCCGTAGCAGGCACTGGAGCTCAATCCCATGGGTAAACTCTGGACAATGATGAAGAACACCTTTGGGAAGTGGTGATCATTGGGGGCCCTTTATTGGAGACTTGCTATTACCTTGGGCAATAAGTGTCTGACAGACTGGTTTTGGGGAAACTTCAAGAATCCTTTACAGGGGAACAATTTTCATGTAGGAGTTGGGAAGGAGGTGCTGTGATGCTGTGACAATGAAGGTGGGTGCCGTTGAGCCAGTGGACAGCTGGACTTGACTCCAGCAGGCAGGATTATGTCTTTTTCCCTTCTTATGCCCATTACTCTGCTTGGCACACATTGAAAAAGAATTGGTGAAAAACTGAATTGATTACAGAAACATTTCTCCAAGATACTTCCTAGTCCAAAGAGAAACTGGCATTTGTCAAACATTCTCTGGGTACTAAACACTTTGCATCCATTATTTCATTTAATTTTCATTCTATGAAGCAGGTACTATTTAATCCCCATTTTACAGGTGAGATGTTGAGGTTCAGAGAGCCTGAGTGACTTATTTAACATCACATAGCTAAAAACATCTAGGCTAAGACCTGAATGAAGATTCTCTGCTCTCAGGTTCTAGGACTTTTTCCAATTTGACATTTTTTTCCCTTTATGGTATTTGTGGTAATGGAGATAATAGGATAGATGCAAAATCACTTTTTTTTTTTAAGAGGTAGAAATATTCTAAGAGAAATACTCTTAGAATGAAAATGTTGGCCTACCAAATTCTCGCTTTGCGATTGAAAATCAGGTATAATAGGAGCGAGGAAGTAAGAAAGAAGGGCGTGCGGTGGAAGCTGTGTCAGCTGACAGTAAAATTCAAGGGATGTGGCTCTTTAAGTCCCTGGTGTAGATGCATGAATGAATGAATGAATGAATATAAGAAATCCAGAGGCCAAAAGAATATCAATTTCTACCTCTTTGAGACTGTCCTTTTCCTGCCATGCCCCCATTACAGTGTGCCCCAATTCTGTGTACCCACAGGTGTGCACCTGTGACCAGCACCCATCCCCTTGCCAAGTAATTGACCTTCTGCTTGTCTGTCTCCCACGGCTTCAAGTGGGCAGCAACTCTGTCTCATCTGTTCCTCTATCCCAGCACCTAGCAGGACTCTTGGCAAGTAATAGGTGCTCAATACACTGTTGAATGAGCGAATGAACGCACCATCTACAATCCATCAAACTGACTTGGAAGTTTTTCACACTCCCCCAGATCAAATGAAAACCACAGCTTTAAAAACATGTCTTAAGGAAGAATGTGTGCGGCTTTCCACCCAGAGCAGTAAGGACAGAGCTCTACTCATTATGAATAATGTTCCCATCTAGCTTTACCTACTGCATGGAAATGAGTCCAAATGCTAAATTTGGGGTGACCTCTGTGCTTCTACTGGTAGAAAAATGCGTGCGCCCTGCTAAGAAAGCGGTTTGTGGCTCAATTGGAA